>NC_090022.1:196185116-196506544 GCF_037176765.1 Anolis sagrei
TTCTCAGGTTTCTTTTAATCTCTCTGCCATTTGGGTGGCTAGAAAGTATGTGAAAATGAAGGAAGGGAAGCCGTGGTCCCTCCCACTGCTATTGTGTGGCTGAAACAGAGGATAAGTCATAAAAAAAAAGATTGTTCTAGCACCTAGGTTACATGTAAGAGTTGTGAAGACAATGAGTAGCACAAGGCCAAGGACCACTAGCAACAGCAGAACACCAAGGAGCAGGATTTTTCTTTGTCGATTTCTTTTTACAACTCCTCCTGAGTCCTCAGAGACCTGGAATGAAAGAAAATATGGCTGTAAGTCATACATGAGATGCTGGTTTAGACTTGAAAACAGTGACTTGCCCCATCACCAGAGCACCATTGGCCTACATAGCTTGGAAGTATTTACCAGCGAGAGACTAAGTCTGGTTTTGGAACCTGAGAATGGTCAGTTTTGGCTAGTATGGTACTTGGATGGGAGACTGCCAACACAATATCAGGTGCTGTAAATATGCAGGAAATCCCCAGGTTTCAAACAAAATAGGTTCTTTAGGCTTTTTCTTAAGCTTATGTAAGTTGCAACAGGTGCCTTTTAAAAGTGTAAATCCAGCCAGTTTTGAACAGCAGAGGGAAGAGTTAACACATTTTTGCTGGGACTCTGTTCTACCAGCATGTGGAAACAGAGAGAAAGAAGACAGAGATGAAGTTGTAGGAGTCGTATGTAAGTCAGACATGTGTAACTCAGGGACTGCCTATATTTCAGAAGAATTGGAAAGGTAAAGATTTCCCCTTGATATTAAGTCTAGTTGAGTCCGACTCTAGGGGATGCTGCTCATCTCCATTTCTAAGCTGAAGAGCCGGTGTTGTCTGTAGACTTCTCCTAGGTCATGTGGCTGGCATGACTGCATGGTGCACTGTTACCTTCCCACCAGAGTGTTACCTATTGATCAACTCACATTTGCATGTCTTTGAACTGCTAGGTTGGCAGGAGCTGGGGCTAACAATAGGAGCACACCCCAGATTTGAACAGCCAATCTTTTCGTCAGCAAGTTCCGCAGTTTAACCCACTGCACTACCATGGCCCCAGAAGGCGGCACTAGCAGAATCCCTTCTGAGTATTCCTTGCCTAAGAAAACCCTAAGAAGTACATAGGGTCGCCATAAGTTGTCAGGTGTCTTGAAAACACATACACAAATCCATCACGTAGAAACTTTTCATGGAAGTTGTCCTCTTTTTTAAAAAAATTACCCTCCATGTATGAAGGGCAATGAGACTGGCAGTGAAGGTTGTGAGTTTAGCTTGATTTCTGTCCCTAAAACATTTTCATAACACTGCCATGTGAATCTCTTGATGAATATGGCTTCAAACAGCAGCATGAGAATATTGATGGGGTATCATGCCAAAGGCCCCAAGACAGAACATGCATCACAGCTTTCTGAACTTTCATAACCTCACCTGGAATCATTTCACACATACAACTGAGAGACAGATGTTCAGAGTATAGAAACAATACGCAAATTACCATTACCTTAACAAATAAATTTGGCAGTTGAGGAATGAGGGGAAACATTGCTTCAAAATACAAGAATGTGGGTGGGGTGGTTATAAGACAAGGCAGGCTTTTAAACATTACTTATTTGGAGGGGTAGTGCTTTTTCTGCATCTTATTTACAGATAAAGGGTTTGAGAAAATCCAGAATTTTTTTTGTTTTGTTTAAATAAGTCTCTTGTATTATGTAGTAGCACACCACACTGTTAATTCTTTTTTTCCAGTACAAGCTGAAAGCAACACAAAGAAGGAACAACAGCTGGTAGCAAATTTTATTAACTGTATTTTATTGCCTAATAATGGACAATGTTGATTATGCCACTGCCCATCACTGCCAATGGGACCTAAAGCACAGAACATTGATGTTGGGGCAAAGAAAGCTGACAAAGGTTGAAAACTGTATACGTGGAGAGACAGTGTTGAGGATATCACAATATCTAAAGCAAACCCATTGAGTTTTCTTGGCAAGAGTGTGGCTTGCCTAAAGTAAGTAAATGGGTTAACTTTTAAAAATTAATGTTTCCTTTTCAGTGAGATAGAGGAAGGCAATCCCACCTCATGACATCACTGGCGTCTGCCACAGAAGTACCTGGATCTCATTACACCAGGTACATCCCAAGACAATGACACCACCAGGGTCTACTGACATGTTTTGCCCATCAATAGCAGTGGAGAGCTTCATTGAGGGGAGGTAGAGGGACAGTAATGGATATTACATAGTGTTGTCACCTTCGTGTGATAAAATCCTAAATAGTTTCCCCATTATTTTTTGTACAACTATACTATTTTTCATGCCTAGCATTTCAATTCAACACATTTCTCATTTGATTTTTTTCTATTCAGAACACTATGCAAATATACAAAATGTAAATGTATTTCTTTAAATTTGGCATTTCATAGAATCATAGAGTTGGAAGAGACCTCATGGGCCATCCAGTCCACCCCCCTGCCAAGAAGCAGAAAAATTGCATTCAAAGCACCCCCAACAGATGGCCATCCAGCCTCTGCTTAAAAGCCTCCAAAGAAGGAGCCTCCACCACACTCCGGGGCAGAGAGTTCCACTGCTGAATGGTTCTCACGGTCAGGAAGTTCTTCCTCATGTTCAGATGGAATCTCCTCTCTTGTAGTTTGAAGCCATTGTTCCGCGTCCTAGTCTCCAGGGAAGCAGAAAACAAGCCTGCTCCCTCCTCCCTATGACTTCCTCTCACATATTTATACATGGCTATCATGTCTCCTCTCAACATTCTCTTCTTCAGGCTAAACATGCCCAGCTTTTTAAGCCGCTCCTCATAGGGCTTGTTCTCCAGACCCTTGATCATTTTAGTCACCCTCCTCTGCACACATTCCAGCTTGTAAATATCTCTCTTGAATTGTGGTGCCCAGAATAGGACACAATATTCCAGGTGTGGTCTAACCAAAGGTAGCACGACTTCCCTAGATCTAGACACTATGTTCCTATTGATGCAGGCCAACATCCCATTGGCATTTTTGCCACCGCATCACATTGTTGGCTCAAGTAAAGATAAAGGTAAAGGTTTTCCCCTAACATTAAGTCCAGTCGTGTTTGACTCTGGGTGTTGGTGCTCATCTCAGTTTCTAAGCCAAAGAGCCAGCGTTGTCCGTAGACACCTCCAAGGTCATGTGGCCAGCATGACTGCATGGAGCGCTGTTACCTTCCCACCAAAGCGATACCTATTGATCTACTCACATCTGCATTTTTTTTGAACTGCTAGGTTGGCAGAAGGGCTGACAGCAGAAGTTCACGCCGCTCCCCGGATTCGAACCTGCAACCTTTCGGTCAACAAGTTTAACAGCTCAACGGTTTAACCCACTACGCCACCAGGAACAAGTCCAAGGAACAAGTATATAACTATGGTCCACAATACGCATTGAAGTCTCATTCAATACTGAAAGAAGTTAAGATTCTCTTTCTCTCTGAATCTTTTATTCAGGACAAATGGGTGCATATCTATATTAATTTTATAGGTGCCATTTTCAGCACCTTTTGTAAAATGCAAATGAGAAATAAATCAATATATGGATAAATAAATAATCTCACCCAAAAGCACATTAAGGTGAGAATCCCATGCCAATGTATTGGGAAGGTCCATTGAAGACATTGATGACAATTTCCACTCCACCTATTCTAATGGCTTGGCCACTAACATCAAAATCTAAGAGCCCTTCCACACAGCCCTATATCCCAGAATATCAGGGCAGAAAATCCCACAATATCTGTTTTGAAATGGGTTATCTGAGTCCACCCTGCCATATATTCCAGTTCAAAGCAGAAATGTGAGATTTTATTCAGCTGTGTGGAAGGAGCCTCAGTTACATTGATTTAGCCTCACCTAATCTCCATCCTATCCCTGCTCAACAAAAGTATATTTGAAATAAAAGGTCTTTTGCTGCTTCTGGAATCACACTGACATAAGCTTTGGCACATGTTCAGGGAAAAGAATTCCAGAGAAGGAGGGAAAAATATATATTTCTTTCTTTCTCATCTCCTCCGAAATTCTGTATTCTCAACCAAATCTGTTCTCTTTGATAAACTACATGTTAAATAAAATGTCCAATTCATACAGTTTCGGTTTGTGAGTAATCTACACAAAGAAATCGCAATCAGACTTGTGTAACAGTTAGTCATTCATTTTTTAATTTCATGTAAGAAAATATGTAATACAGTATATTCTCCTACATCAGTGGTTCCCAACCTGTGGTCCATGGACCACCAGTGGTCCGCAAGAACGAAAATCTGGTCCACAGCCTTACCATTACTACACCCTTGCCTTGAAACCATGCAGCATCAAGACTGACTGGTCTCACAAAACCCTCATATAGTGCTTATAGAGAAACAGCACTCACAACAGAGACCTGGAGTCACTTATGAGATTTACATAACTCTTCTGAAATGTCATCAGTCAATGTTTTGAATCTCAAGGTCTCTGTCGTGAGTACCGTTTCTCCCCCAAAAGGTTGGGTTTGGTTCCCTCAAAAGGCCCCGAGGAGGATGGCGAGGAGCCCAAAAGGATGAACAGTGGGGTTAGGCTTTCAGTTTAGGATGGGGGAAAGTGCATCGTAGAGGCAACGCTGTAGATGGAACAAACAAAAATGGGATAGATGGTCACTCTCCAAAGACACATCGGGAAAAAATAAGTTTTCAGATCTTTCTGAAAGGCTGCTAAGGCGGAGGCTTGCCTAATTTCACCAGGAAGTGAGTTCCAAAGTTGGTGGGCCACAGCGGATAAGGCTTTCTCCCTCATTCCCACAAGTCATGTCTGTGAGGGAGAAGGGCCTCCCCAGAGGTTAGGAGGGATCATGCAGGTTGGTGGTAGGAGATGCGGTCACAGAGGTAGGCTTTATAGGTAATAACCTGCACCTTGAATTGGGACCAGATGATCAACGGCAGCCAATGGAAAAAGCCCCTTGGGCACATGGCTAGCCCAGAAAGAAATAGGCAGGGACCACACTCTGCCCATGTTGAGAATTTAACATGGGCAGCCCTGGTATTCTGAAGCGAGCAGAATTCTGGGAAATGTGGTTTAGGATGGGGCCCTTTGAATTCTCTGCCACAGGGGTCCTTACCTACCCAAACTACATTTCCCAGTTTTTTGCATGGGTGCCCTTCACGTTTCTTAATATTGTGTTGTATGTATGAATATTATGAAATAGATATGACAAATGAGGTTTTGCACAGCCCTACCATTTAAGGCAGCAACAGATTGGATAATCCAAATATAAGTAAAATATAAAAACTCTCTAATCCATGTATGAAGAATGTTGTATATCATTTCCTTAGCAACTTGGAGAGCAGCAAGATCAGTGACAATGATCAGACTCTTCACCAGCAAAATAAATCAGTATTTTGTCTCAGAGCAGACTGAGAGTCACCCTACTCATAACGGACCAGGGTGAAATTGTATGCAGTGATCAGTGATGCCTTTATTACAGTCAACAGACCATAAGGCAATGCAATAGTTATATATACATCTTACACGCATGTAGAAAGAATTGCGTACACACTATATTGGGAAACATAAACATGTGCCATGTTGGGGCGGTATGAAAGGATATAGTTAACAACATGGAAAGACATTGGAAAAACAACTTAATAAAATATGTTTAAAGTTGAGCATTAAACAGATACAATGAAAACCAAATAATTATATGGATTAAATGTAAAATTAAAGCTACACAGCCATATTACCAGGAAGCTATGATCCCCATATAACACCTGGCTAGTTTGGTCCATTAAGGAATCCTTAAAATGTATCCCTAGCCGCACCTTGCCCAAATTCAAATTTCCTCTGATACACACACGCCGTTAAATCAATGGTAAGAAGATCGAGCAAGCTACCAACTCACTGTTGATCACAGGGCAGGGTGCTTAGTTGTGGTCAAAACCTTTGACCATTTAGCTTCATAGCAAGCAACTTTGCCAATGCGGCTCTGCCATAGAAGTGCTTGACGGCAGCAGCAGTGGCCCCAAGAAGAAAGAAACCCCAAGCCCCAAGGAGAAAGAATTTCGAAACACTTATTTTTTTCTTATTGATGGTACAGGGAATAATCTACCTTCTCCCCACTGAGTTCATGGCTGGACTGGGCTGGGGAGCAGATGGCAATCCCAAAGAGAGGGAGAAAAAAATGTCTTCCCAGCCAAGCACCACTTTTTTGATTCCCTTGTTCTCAGGGCTGCCATCCATTCTCCAGCTGAGCCCAGCCATGAGATCAACACCACTCTTTATTTGAAAAATAATAAATTAGATCAACCTTGTTAATTTTAAACGGCCACACCAGCAAGTTAATTTTAAACACCTACCACTTTTTTCTACCCCCTGCCTTCTGATGCTACCTCAATTCAAGGAGGCAGTGCCAGATTTACCATTGTGCTTAGATATGATTAAGCACAGGGCCCTGTCGGCCAAGGGGAGCCATCTTGCCCCCTTGGTCAGGAAAAAAATGGATGGACACACTATCCTGGAACATATATAATTTTTTGCCATGTAATGCAGGTACATCTGCAGTTCCAAAATATATCTACCATGTCCTATAATATATTCAATATCAAGGACTCTGGGACCATAGGCTGGCTATGAAACTTCCTAATGTCTGTGTGCTCACTCTAACTTTTGCTTTCACTTCTCTGTAAAGGGCAAACAAATGCAACACAAAGTGAACAGGAATAATGGAAGTGTATGAGTTATGCAAATCAAACTAGAAAACTCTCCTAGAAACCAATACAATTAAAAATATGTAAAAATATGATTGCCTTTCAGTACAATCCCTTATTTGCATACCCAGAAAGAAATTCCATTAAGTTCAGTGGACATCGGTTTTAATAGTTTTAAACAAAATTTTGCAAAGTCACAGAAAGAGTAATGGAGCCGCAGTGGCGCAATGGGTTAAACACTTGTGCTGACTGAACTGCTGACCTGAAGGTTGGGTTGCTAACGTGAAGGTTGCTGGTTCAAATCCACAAGATGGGGTGAGCTCCCATATGTCAGCTCTAGCTTGTAGGGACATGAGAGAAGCCTCCTAGCTAACACAATCCCAGCATTCCCTAGGCAACGTCTCTGTAGAAGGCCAATTCTCTTACACCAGAAGCAACTTGCAGTATCTTCTCGAGTCTCTTCTGACATGATAAAAAAATATAATAATACCAAATGCTTAATGTGTATTTTAATATGTACTTTGTAGAAATATGTTTAAATATGTGTGTCTTGAAGAATGGTTTTAGATTATTGTGTTTTAGCAACGTTGTAACCTGCCTTGAGACATGGGGAGAGGCGGGTAAGAAATACAATTATTATTATTATTATTATTATTATTATTATTATCTGAAAAAGAGAAGCGCTGCCAGAAAGCAAGAGCTTATAGAGTTTATATATTAGAATATTTTCCTTACAAACCCATGGTATGGCTGCAAATCATGAAAGAATAACATTCTAACATCTTCAATAACACTGTTCATTTTTATGCACTAAAACAGAATTAGGCAACAAAAACAGAGATATATTTTTGTTGCCTAATTTTTTGTTACAAATCAGAGTTTAACATTTGGACAGTGGTAACATAAAATCTTTGTGTCAAAAGGCTGGCAAAGGCTCTTTGAAAGCTTTCTTGAAGTACAAAGATAATAATAGCTGAGAGGATGCATAAAAGAGCAGAGGAATTTATGTGAGCAAAGAAGCACACAGAAGGAGAGACAGAAAGACAGATACACACACACTACAGCATTAGGCTTGGGCTTTATACAACCTGTGGTGGAGTCCTCATTGTTTCACTGTGGAGTTCCTTGTAAAACTTCTGCTCTTGATGGTTCTTTCTCCTGTCCACCTTCTTCTCATGCAGAGAATATAGTTTCAGATCAAAGACAAAGCCTTTTCTTCCAGCCTAACTGAAGGCACTAAAGAGGAGTGGCAGAGAGGATGGTCAAAATAACATCCTTCAAGAAAACAGAACTTCGGAGCTACTCCACCCACCCTCTTCCTTTAACACTAGAATATACACTTCACACATCCCTAGAATGGAATGACCATATTAATTATCTTTTTAGGCAAAGTAAACTACATTGCTAGTGTTGGGAGTCTGCAATCTCTCTCCCTCCCTCCCTCCCTCCCTCCCTCCCTTCCTTCCTCTCTTTCCTTCCTTCCTCTCTTTCCTTCCTTCCTCCCTTTCCTTCACGTCTCTCTTTCCTTCCCAGGCGCACCCCTTTTGTCATATCTTTTGAGTTAAGGATCTTTGACATTTGTTCCCCAGATACCCCATGGCTTACATTATTTTTCTTCGGTTGCTGTTCTGCCCACCTCACCATAACTTCAACAGTCTGTTCTGGTCTGTCCTTGATATATTTTCTGCACATCACCTGTTTCAACCTGCTATAGTGAGGCCCTGAGGCTTCTGCTAATGAAGATCGAAATAACATGAGCCCTGGATTCCATTGCTACTTCTGTTCCCACCTTCCCTAGAAGCAATGGAATTTTTTACATGTTTCTGCTAATGATATTCTCACAGGATTTTTTTTTTTGAAAACAGAAAATGTAGCACTCAATGGTAGGAGATGGGGGGGGGGGAGTCTTGAGGGTCAAACTACACATTACACTGTAATATTGGCTGAATGGGTTTCTTCCATTTCGAGACATTCTTGGGATGGAGGTTTTGCAGCAGAGAAAGCCGGTGCTTAATCCTTTTTATGTCAACTGCTTTAATCCTTAACATGTCTATTCATATTTCTTCTGGTCCTCTTAAGTAATGTTTGAATCTTATGGGGAGGAAATTTCAAAGGGAACACAACTAGGAGTGAGAAGGTTGTCTTGCTTGTTCTCCTCTCTTCCCTGTCACAAAGTGTCCCCTGTTAAAAGTTGCTTGCAATGGAGAAGGCATAACAGAAATATGATTACATATTGCATATGATGTGAGGATGCAGAATTTCTTGTGATTCTGCTTCCGTGCATTTGTTGCTTGCTAGCCAAATGGACTTAAGCCAAACCCATCATTTGAATTCTTTCTCCTGTCCATCTTTTTCTCATGCCCCAGTTTTCTGCTATCCACTTCTGGTGATCGTTGTCCCTAATTCAATTTTTCTGTCGATTTTGTTCAGAAAAGTGTCCAACATGAGTTCCAGTCTTCACATTTTAACTTTCTCTCTGGTAACTCTAAAAAGTAAGAGCCCTTCCACACAGGCCCTTTATCCCAGGATCCCAGCTTTTCTGTTTATCCCAGATTATGTGGCAATGCGGACTCATGTAGTCCAGCTTAAAGCAGAAAACCTGGGACCAGATCCTGGTATATAGAGCTTGTCTGGAAGAGCCTTAAATAAAATTATATCTCTTATCTCCAATTTATATGAAAATTGTACAACCTTTCAAGTATTGGCGAGATTCACTTGAAAATACAGACATTCCTTAGTTAACAAATTATTATTATTATTATTATTATTATTATTATTATTATTCTCAACTTGCTGACCAAAAGGTTGCAGGTTTGAATCCTGGGAGGGTGTCTGCTCCTGCTGTTAGCCCCAGCTTCTGCAGTTCGAAAACATGCAAATATGAGTAGATCAATAGGTACCACTCCAGCGGGAAGGTAATGGTGCTCCACGCAGTCATGCCAGCCACATGACCTTGGAGGTGTCTACGGACAATGACGGCTCTTCAGCTTAGAAATGTAGATGGGCACCAACCTCCAGAGTCGGACATGACTGGTCTTAATGTCAGAGGAAAACCTTTACCTTTATTACTATTATTATTGTTATTATTATTATTATTATTATTATTATTATTATTATTATTTCTACCTGCTTTTTCTAACAGCAACTAACAAGAAAAACAACGCAATATAATTTAAAACCTAAAAAACCCCCCATAAAAACATTAAAATAGAATTAAACACAGAAATATTAAAAACACATAGTTAAAACCAAGAAAAACATTAAATAAATCTATTAAAATATATAAAACACAGCACACCCTGGTTTGGTCTTTAAAACTTTTTTGCTTTAAAAAGCTTGCCTGAATAAAAAAGTTTGGCAACCTCATCACACGGACACCCCCCTCCCTTATGCCATTTCACCAGCCTCTGTGTCAAAACAGCAGAGACACTTCCTACATCAAATGAAAGAAGTGGGTCCTGAGAGACTACGTTTCCCCCATCACACTGGGAAAGTGGAGCCAGCACAACACAGAAGCATCCTACGACACTCCCACTCCAGTTGATGGTGGGACTTCAATAGGAAGTCCAGTGACGTCATGTGATCGTCAACATGTCCACCCACTGCTGGACTGTCCCTTTAATCATCATCATAATCATCATTATCATCATCATTATCGTAATAATATTAAGTTTTATTTATACCCTACCCCCTCTCCCCAAAGGGGCACAGGGCAGCTTACAACAATCAATAGATACAGAAAATAATATAAGCAATAGATAATAGATAACAATAAACAATTATCACTTAATACAATCAAAATAACAATAATATAAACATTAATAACAGTTTAAAATCTATTTGCCAACTAAAAACAATATATATAAACACTGTTTAAATCTAGCAGCCTAGAACGATAAAAACGTGTGATGAGGTCCTTAGTCTGTCGCCGAAAACACAGCAGGAAAGAGGGCAATTGGCTTTCCTGGGCAGGGAGTTCCTCTAACAAAAAGGATCCCCTTTAAAAAGTCTTTTTCTACCCACCAAGTCCCTCCTTTTCCTCTAATTCCTCTAACAGGAGGTTTTTTTTAAACAACATCAGTGCTGGGACGTTGAAAAAGGTGGAAAAGCACAGTCATTCAAGACCTGATTCCTGTAGCATCTCTGAAATTAAGCTTGAAGAAAGAATGAAAGGAATTATTTTGCTGACTTTACAACTAGCTGTGTATGCCTTTCTACAATAGACAAGATAAACAGCAACCGAATCCCTTACTGAGCCTGTATGAACAGCCAAAACAGGGAAAGAAAGGGAAAGCAAGCACATTAGCATACTTCACCAGCTATACTCAGCATGGTTTTTTTAAAAAATAATCTGCAAATCTAGCCATGAAAACCAAATTAATGAGAAAAGTAAAGGCTGGTGAAAAGGAAAAAAAATACTTGAAGCGTTCGACTATTTTATTTACTTGTACAAGTCTTATCTATGCTGGTTTCACATGGGCATATGGTAGGTTTTGAACAACATGCTAAAAA
The DNA here is from genome assembly GCF_037176765.1 of Anolis sagrei. Classification (NCBI taxonomy): domain Eukaryota; kingdom Metazoa; phylum Chordata; class Lepidosauria; order Squamata; family Anolidae; genus Anolis; species Anolis sagrei. The sequence continues at coordinate 196,196,332 of NC_090022.1, forward strand.
TATGCTGAACAGTTTTTTTTGTTTGTTTGTTTTTTTTGGTGTAGGAACCTAGTACCCTTTCCCCCATTTTTTCCCCCATATTTCTGTTAAAAATGTGATACCCAGGAATAAATCTATTTCATAACTGAGGTATAACTATACTTATAATACAACATAAGAGCATTTGGTCCATCTATATCTTTTAAAAGAAATGTTCTCCTGGTTTTTTTTAACAGTATAGAGTACATAAAAATAGTATCACTCCACATGATGTGCCAAATAGCTTGGACCTGAGCCAAATAGGATTTTATAGATCATAACCAACGCTTTGAATTGTGCCCAGAAAGAATGGAGCTGTTTCAATAAGAGAGTTGAATAATCCCTGTAGCCAGCCACAGTTAACAATCTGGCAGCAGCTCTCTGGACCAGCTGAAGTTTCTAAACACTCTTCAAAGGCAGCCCCAACTAGAGCAGATTACAGTCATCCGAATAGGATGTAACTAAGGTGTGTATCATTATGGCCAGATCCAACATCTAAAGAAAAGTGTGCAATTGGCACTCAAGCTTTAAATCTACAAAGGCACTCCTGGCTACCACAGAAACCTGGGACTCCAGATTCAATGCTGAATCTAGGAGTTCACCTAAACTGTGGTCCTGTGTCTTTAGGAGGAATGTAACCTCATATAACACAGGCAGAATTCCTAGTTCCTGATCTGTTCTCCAACTGATGAGAAGCATTGCTGCCTTGTCTGGATTTTGTTTCAATTTGTTTCTCCCCATCTAGTCTGTCACTGATAATAGAGACTGGTTCAAGACCGGGGTGGAAAGGAGTAGTGGAGTGTAATCTGCATAAATTTGGATGACCTCTCCTTACAGTTTCATGTATATGTTAAGTAGCATGGGGGACAAAACAGAGCCCTAAGGGACCTGACAAACGAACGGCCAGAGGGTTGAACAGGAATCCTCTAGCATCTTCTGGATTCACCCTTTCAGGAAGTGCTTTTTTAACAGAACCAGTAAAGCAGGACCCATCTACGCTGCCATATAATGCAGTAAGACTCATATAATTCAGTTCAATGCAGCTAAACTGCATTATGAAATTACATTGTACAGCAGTGTAGATGGGCCCACGGTGCCTCCAAGTCCTAGTTGGCTCAGAAGGATACCATGGTCAGCGGTACTGAAAGATGCTGAGAAATCCAGAAACATTAACAGGGTCAAACTTCTCTTGTCCAGGTCCATATCCATGCCTGAAACCAGATTGAAATGCATCTAGAGATAATCAATTTAATCCAAAAACTTCTGGGGTTGGGAGGCTACTACATGCTCCAATAGCTTTCCCAAAAATGGAAAGTAAAGCAGTGATGGATAATTGCCCATTATAGATGGGTTCAGGGAGGGCTTTCTCGACATAGGCTTCACAACTGCTTCCTTTAAGCAAGTTGGAATTCTACTTTATTGTAAGGAGGCATTGACAACATGCTTCACCCAGACAGTCAGTCCCTCTCTAAGGCAGAAAGAGGAAAGATCTCAAAAGTTGTAGTTCTTAACCAGAATCCTGTCCACATCTTCAGGCTCCACCTGACAAACTCTGAACAAAGATGAGCCATGGTTGATTACACCCAATGGAATTTTATCAGCTACAGCACCTAAGTCACAGAGGATCTGAGATTCCTTATTTGCAAAGTGCCGCACAAATTCTTCAGAGCGGGCTGTTGAATGGTCAACATTTTCTACTTGAGGCCAGTGTTTAATAATTCTCTGATCACTCAAAATAACTCTGTTGGGCTGCTCCTTACAGATGCCATGGTGGCAGCAAAATATAATTTATTTGCTGCTCACACTGCCACTGAGTAGGCCTTCAAATAAACTTTAGCCAGTGTTCTGTCAGACTCACCCTCATCTCCATCTTGTTTGCCAAATCTCTGGAGGGGATGCTTCGAGGCAATTTTATCCACTGCCCCGGCCATTGTCCTATTACAGAGGTCACTCAGAGTTTTAACAGAATTGCCTGCCAAAGTCACAGAAAAATTCCCAGGAGCCAGCAGTAACCCATCTGGATCCATCAGGCTCCTGGGGTGGACCACTCCTGAAGACATTCCAAGTCCCAGTGCATCTGAACCTGACCGGGTAATGATCTGTCCACGACAATGGAACTGTGGAGAGTTTCACCACATCACAATTACTATAATCCTATCCACCACTGAAAATAAGGTCTAGAGTTTTGTCAGCAGCATGAGTAAGACCAGGTACCATTTGGGACAGACCCATAGTTGTCATAGAGGCAATTAAGTCCTAAGCCACATCCTGACAGGGTAGTCTCGGCATAATGCTGAAATCTCCTGGCTGCAGAGATTTCAATTCCGAAGCCACTGCTCTAGCACAGGAAGGGAGACTGACAGGAAGTGGATCGTGCGGTATATCATCAGAATCCCTATTCTATCCCAGCTACCCCCTTTAGGTATACAACTCCTGTGGGATGAGGCACCTGGTTAAGAGGAGGGTCCACCAGTTCCACCTCCCCCTGGTCCTGGATTTTATCTGCTGCTTACAGAAAGTTGGAAGCTTTATATCATCATTCTGAAAGGGTACCAGTCCCTTCTTTTACCATCCCCATACACCAGTCATATTGGGGAAATGACATTTTTGCACAGCATGGTAGGTTTTACATTCTGAAGAACTGGGGCTGGGAGGGCAGGGGTTAGAATGAATACTGATTGAATGTTAGCACACTGAAGAATACCTTAATTTTTTCCCACGCAGCAAGTAGTTTGGAAATCCAGCTGCCTGTCTGGAAACAAAGGTAAATCGGACCTCCATAAAGCCTTTACTTCACTTTACCTTTTCTGAAGATAATTTTGAAAGCATTCAGGCAGAGGCTGTGAGTCTTGTCTAAGAAGCAATCTAGTTATTTGCAATGGAGGGAGGCAAGCAAGGCCTGCCACCCAAAGCCTATTGCTGAAACCAACTGTAATCTGGAGGTTTTGCAAGTGTTGTACCTGAGGAAGGTGTCCAGTTGTATTCACGCACTCCACTGAGCCTGGCAACGTCTCTTGCTGCAGAGTCCATAGAAGCAAATTTCCAAAGCTTTCTATTTAGCTCTTCGGCAAGTTTCTCCAGGGTAGGACACACCTCCAAACAACTCAGTATGTGCTTGCTTATCCTTGACACGCACATGGAGAGTTGGGTTCTTATGATGAAGAGATAACGATTGCTATAAAATACAGTCAACTTTCCTCTAGGCTGCACATATTAGTTAAACCATATGTTGTGAAGCTAGGCAAGTCAACTATTAGCGGTCCCTATCCAGAGGCTGGCATTTTAATAGAAATGCATGTACACATTTTGTTAATCTCTAATGAGACTAAACATTTAATGAGCGAATGTTAGGCTGAAGAATGTTTACCTTGTTGACAATCATTATGAGACATCACCATGAATTAAGATGATATAATATTTTGATTAGCACTGTTGCCTAGAAGTTACTCATTTTGCTGTTGGCTTAAGAAATATCTTTTGAAGAATTTAAGTTATTTTCATCAAGCTGGTCCTTCCCCAATGCATACGAATGCCACAATCTGATTATTGACTGCAGGGTGGCTCTATAATCTAATGCCTATGGACCATGCCAGGTTAGGAAAGGCTTTCAGCCATCATGTTTTAAGACAGTCATTTCTACGTGTAATATTGTGTATTATGTTTTTATGGTTTTAATTGTATACTGTGCACTGTATATTTTGTTGTAAACTGCGTTGAGTCACCAGTTAGGCTGAAAAACGGCGGTATACAAGGACAGTAAATAAATAAATATATACTTGCACTATCCACATGCATTGGGCTGCTCCAATTAAATAAAGACTTTCTGTATATATTTCAGATTTCAGCATTAATGTCAAAAATACTTAGTATGATTTTACATAGGATTTGTGTTACATTAGAACAGTATAGAGAGAAAGATACGGTCACCCTAACCTTCATGATCGTATCTTCCTCCACATACCAACCCGGGCCCTTCGATCCTCGGGGGAGGCCCTCCTTTCGCCCTTACCAATCTCACAAGCCTGTCTTGTGGGCACAAGGGAGAGAACCTTCTCCTCTGTGGCTCCCTGACTCTGGAACCCATTACTTGGAGAGATCAGGAAAGCCCCTTCACTAGAAGTATTCAAAAAGAACCTTAAAACCTGGCTCTTCCATTGTGCCTTTGCGAGTAGGTGCACAACATGACACTATTGCTCCCCTCAATGCTTCTGCCACTGGAGTACACGTCCTCCAAATGGGAAGTTTAGTTCCACAACCCTGTGTGTTTTTATGAGCTCCCTGCAAATAACCTGCTCCTATTTTTATCTCATTAGTTTTTTAATCATTTTATCCTGTACATGTGGCCCACCCACTGTTATCATGATTGTGTTTATTGGAATGTTATTTTGTTACTGTGTTTATACTTTTTTTTCTATGTAATGTTGATGATGTTGTTTGTTTTTTATGTTCTGGTTTTATTTTGCTGTAACATGTTGTCCGGGCTTGGCCCCATGTAAGCCACTCCGAGTCCACATTGGGGAGATGGTGGCGGGGTATAAATAAAGATTATTATTATTATTATTATTATTATTATTATTATTATTAGACAAATATCACTTAAATAAAATAAACATTAAATATTAAATAACCAGAAAAATAAAATAAGGTGTAAACACTAAACTAATCTGGGAATCTGCTATTGCATCTTCTCTTTTCTGTTTTAGTCCCCTCACACCCTATGGGTTTTCACCATAGGTAGAATCATACAGGCCTGTGCTGGAGTTAGGATACCTGATCCTTGTTACTGCTAAAAGGGTGGTCTTCATTGGTGTATCCCTCATAGCCAGTGGTAGAACTGGATTCTTAAACATTTCTACCCAGATTGTTCCTGCCTTGGAACTCAATTGCCCATAGCTTGCTATCTGGGAAACAAGGCTAGGGTGTATCCAGGTCTCTTTTCTTTACCTTTTCACAGCTGTTACAGTTGGCCATGATGCTAACAAGAAGAATGAGCTTATCTGCCTGGTGGGCCAACTCACAGTAAACAATATAATAAACATGAGAGGCAAGGATGGGTTTTAATTCATTTCCCTGAGATTTTTGCTTCTGTGATTTATTTCTGTGAAAAATATTTAGTCAGACAAACCCTCTTGCCTAACATGGTTCATTTCTATATGTTGAGAGTGAACTTCACCAGGGGGTTTTCAAGGAACAATTTGACGCCTAAAGTGAGAGAGTTCAAATATTACCAAGGATGCTATGTATTACTTATGTATGAATATGCACAGTGAGGCCTCATGTAAGCCACAAGAAAAGATATCACCTTTATGTGCTTTGAAGTGTGCTTCGCCTGTTACCAGGGAACATATATTTGTTTTACAAAGAATATTCATAACACTTCTAATTCTAAATTAGAGAGGCTGTTTCAACAAGTACAGACAACCTGCTGAGAAATTGATGGTTTCCACAAAAATATTCCCTTCAGCAAAACTACAAGACAAGGCATGCATTTTTTTAAAATCAAGGTTTTCATAATGATGCAAAAATGCCTCTGCCTATTTTTGTGAAGCAAGTAAAGAAAAGGCAGATTTTTTTAAAAAATACAAACAATCCATCCAAGGTTGCTGTGAGCTTTCCAGGCTGTATAGCCAGCATTCTCTCTTGACGTTTCGCCCACAGACCTCACAATCTCTGAGGATGCCTGCCATAGATGTGGGCAAAATGTCAGGAGAGGATGTTTCTGGAACATGGCCATACAGCTCAGAAAACTCTTGGAACCCAGTGATTCTGGCCATGAAAGCCTTCGACAACACATTAAATCCATTCAAGCTTCTGTGTCCACACAACAAACTTCATTGTTTGGAATAGCTATCATGATGTTATGTTGCTGTTGCATAACTGACAAAAATGACACAAACTACACATCCAGTATTTTAAATTTCACCCAACCATCGTAGTTTGCATAGCTATTAATAATTTTGTGCATTGAAAAATTTGCACAAAGTTACCTCCAATCCTCAAATATGGGTGAGAAGCATTTCATCATCTTGCTTGAAAGGAGACAAAGGAAATGTTTTCTCATTTCGATGTGCAAGACTAAGGCCCCTTTTACACTGCCATATAATCAAGATTATAAAATCAGATAATCCACATTATCTATTTTGATCTGGATTATATGAGTCTACACTGTCATATAATCAGTTCAAAGCAAATAATCTGGATTTTATTTGACTATACAGAAGGGGCCTGAGACAAGCAACAACTCCTGAAGTTACCAAAGCATGAACCCATGATGTCCAAGAACCAAATACATCTTTCTGAGTTAATTGACTCAATGGGAAAGGACAATTTGTAATTCGTACCCTGTCACCATTTATCAAACAACTAAAGGGGTGAGGATCATGATCAATATAAGTGAGAAACAGGATGCAAACTACAGTTGTCTTCCCAAGCCATATGCTTCTAAGAATAAATATGGAATTATTTTTCAATTTCATTGTGATTGTAAAGTTCTCATCAAAATCAGTACAGCTGGCAACCTACTCTCTATGAAGAGGCAAAATAACAATGACGTATTAATAGCATCCTCCAGATGATGTTTTATGGATACTAAGACTGGATTCTGATGGAAATATAGATTTGGAAAACAAAGTTTCTACCTTGGAAACTTTCCAAGTTGTGGAGATAAGGTACATTTTTAGGAAACTTTTTTCAGTTTGCCCAATTGTCTTAGGCATCCAGGAGAGATGATACTAACATCTCTCACTTTCGGCTGGAGGTGTTGCTAAGGGTCCTTCCACACAGCCATAAAACCCAGAATATCAAGATAGATCATCCACAATATCTGCTTTGAACCAGATTATCTGAATCCAGATTATATAATCTAATTCAGTGTGGATTTTATACAGCTGTGTGGAAGGGGCCAAACAGAATGCTTCTGAAAGACAATATTTCACAACAAGCCTCCATCCAGCTAGAATGAGCCATTATTAGATCCCATTGAAACCAATGGCACAAGTTGGTTGCAACTTAATTATATTATCTTGCTTTGAAGCAGACTTAAATATGACTAATCCAAGATGAATTGTAGCCAGCTAGCTTTTAAATAGCTCCTTTTCCTAGTGTGGCAATTAGAGCTCCTGGGTAACACATCAAAAGAGAAAAACAAATCATATGTAACTTTTTTGGCATGAGCCCAAGTCCCCTCAGAGGGATCCCTCATGTTCTCATTTATATTGCTTCCTCTTGCTGGCTTACCAAGCTATTTTAGGCATAAAGACATGTATACACCTGCAGCAACTTATGCAATTGTATCTCGTTACCTTTATGATTTCTGCTTCAGATGCGTTGCTACTGTTACTCTACACAGGTCTTATCTGTTGCTTTAAGCTTCTCGTGTATAAATGTGTTTTCTCACCTCTTCTAGTCCAATTATTTCCTATCTTGATATCTTGATAATATCACTTAATGTTCTTACAGTACAACCTACAAAGCCCAATGTTCATCCACAGTTTTGCCTCAAGTCAGCACGTACTGACTTAAAGATCCCAGGAAGGAAGGAAGGAAGGAAGGAAGGAAGGAAGGAAGGAAGGAAGGAAGGAAGGAAGGAAGGAAGGAAGGAGGGAGGGAGGGAGGGAGGGAGGGAGGGAGGGAGGGAAGGAAGGAAGGAAGGAAGGAAGGAAGGAAGGAAGGAAGGAAGGAAGGAAGGAAGGAAGGAAGGAAGGAAGGAAGGAAGGAAGGAAGGAAGGCCCACATTTACTGTAAATTTGAGTCCTTGAAAGGGGGGGGGGGGGTTATTTTCAGGAAGGTCTTTGTACACAAACAGTGTAAAACAGATAAAACAGATAACTCCCAAATGGCCCTAGGAAGGCAGCAACTCCAAATTTCAAGAAAGCTCTTGCTTTGAGTTTTAAAGATCAGTTCCTTCCCGTGTTCCATTTACACAACCTATGATTATTTATTATTTCTTTGCCACATTTGCACCCTACCCTTCTCACCCCAAAAGGGACTCAGAGCGGCCTTACAAAAGGCAACTATTTGATCCCACACAAATACATATCAATCAAATAGGAAAATACATTAAAAACAAACAATTAAAAATATCAAATATTCAAATATCATTAAAATCACGCAGTCCAGATCATTATCCAGGGTTGTTCTGTTCATCATTGTATTAGTGTCATAGTCACTTATTGCACTGCTCAAAATTAATGGCCAAAAGCTTGGTCCCACAACCACATTTTTAGTTTTTTTCCTGAAGGTCAGGATGGAGGGAGCCAATCTGATTTCACAGAGGAAGGAGTCCCACAGCCAAGGGGCCACCACTGAGAAGGCCCTGTCCCCAACAATCATGCTTGCAAGGAAGGTGGGACCGAGAGCAGGGCCTTCCCCAATGATCTTAACCTTTGAAGTGGATCATAGAGGGAGATACATTCAGACAGGTAAACTGGGCTGGAACTGTTTATAGGCCAAATCCAACACTCTGAATTGTGCTCAGTAGCAGATTGGCAGCCAGAGGAACTGGCATGACAGGGGGGGTTGTATGCTCCCTGTACACCACTCTGGTGAGCAAACTGGCTGCTGCCCATTGGTCCACTTGAAGCTTCCAAAGAGCTTTCAAAGGCAACCCCACATAGAGTGCATTGTAGTAGTCTATTCAGGATGTAACAAGAACGTGTACTACCATGGCCAAGTCTGACTTTCCAAGGTACGGGTGCAACTGGCATACAAGTTTTAACTGTGCAAAAGCTCCCCTGTCCACCACCAAGACCTGGAGTTACAAGCTCAGCAATGAATCCAGGAGAACTCCCAAGCTGTGAACCTGCGTCTTCAGGGGGAATGTAACTCCCTGAAGATGCAGGGAGTTACAGTCCAACACAGGCTGTAACCCTATGCCCTGTTCAGCCTTGCAACTGACTAGGAGAACCTCTGTCTTATCTGGATTCAATTTCAATTTGTTTGCCCTCATCCAGACTATCACAGCTGCCAAGCACTGGTTCAAGATCTGAACAGCCTCCTTAGCAGCAGATGGAAAGTAGTAATAGAGGTGAACATCATTTGCATGCAGATGACATCAAACTCCAAAACTCTGGACAATCTCTCCCAGCGGCTTCATGTAGATGTTAAACAACCTGGGGGACAATACTGTGGGACCCCCACATGACAGAGGTATGATGTGTGAGTGTGTGCTCTCTGAAATTAATAACAATTAACGACATGATCTATTGTTTCAATATACAGGATAAGATCTGCTTGCTTTTCTATGTGTTCTTACTCCATAACATGCATTTTACAGTGTGCCTTGAAAACTGGGAGTCTAATCTAATTTTGTGTGTGTAAATCTCCGCATTCCAGTTCAAGTTCAATATAAATCCTAGATCTAGAAAATAGTTATCCTACTCCCACTTTACTCTTTCTTCCATTCCAGTTTTGTTTAACATCCTCTCTTATGGACATTGCAAGGCTTTAACTTCTAGGGAGTCCAAATAAAAGTATTTCCTTCTTGTATGATTTGGGTCCCTTGCCAGAGGATTAAGACAGCAGCTTATGGTTTTTTTGTTTGTTTTCTATAGCAGCAGTATATTTTAAACAGGAAGGGAGTTAAGATTTCTTTCTCATTGTCCAACTAAAAGAGGATGCAGAACTGATAGTCTCTGCATGCCTCAATCATTATGCAGTGCTACTAGGATGAGAGATTTCCCAGTTACAAATCTACAGTCTCGTCTTTGATAATGAACGACAATGTGCAATGCTTACAACTCCAAATAAGCTAGCAGTTAGAGTTCCCTGGGAATTTTTGTTAGCCCCTCGGAGGGATTGGGGTATGACAGTGATAGGGACGTCACAACCACCCATTATCGGTTGACCTCCTCTTTATCATTGAACTGCAGATGACTGCTCTGTGGTGTGGAAGCGTAGAGCTGTCCAAGATCCCAACAGCACAGATCAGACTGCTAACCAGTCAGAGTGAGACAAGGGTTCCAGTTCAAGTACCAATGAAAATGAGAAGGTCCACTTCTGCTGTAAGTGGAATTTCAGTTGACCAGCCACTCTTCATGGGGGAGAGCATTTATTTTGGTGTGGCATTTCCCTAAGCTCTTCCCACACACTTAATGTGACTAGGGATTATTATTATTATTATTATTATTATTATTATTTGAAACACAACAAGATTAGTACACAGCAAACAAGGTCACTATGCTGGTTGTTGTATTGGATCACACGTCGTACACTTCCCAAGTGTCTAGGGCTATGTGATGTATCAGTGAATAATGCATGCAGATCCCAGTAGGGTGGCCTTTTGCAGCTGACAGATGGTAATTTTGTCAGCGCTGATTTTGTGCCAATCATAGTGTGCCGATCACCACTGGGACCACCTTGACTGGCTTGTGCCAGAGTCGCCGCCGCGCCTCCTCCTCCTCCTCCTCCTCCTCCTCCTCCTCCTCCTCTATATAAATAAAAATGTAATGTTCGTTTGTGGGATTAACATAACTCAAAAACTACTGGACAAATTGCCGCCAAATTTGGCCACAAGACACCTACTAACCCAAGGTGTGATCATCACTAAAAAAATCGATTTTGTCATTTGGGAGTTGTAGTTGCTGGGATTTATAGTTAACCTACAATCAAAGAGCATTCTGAACTCCACGAATGATGGAATTGAACCAAACATGGCACACAGGACTTCCATGACCAACATAAAACAGTAGAAGGGTTTGGTGGACATTGACTTTGAGTTTGGGAGTTGTCGTTCACCTACATCCAGAGAGCACTGTGGACTCAAACAATGATGGATCTAGACCAAACTTAGCACAAATATTCCATATCCCCAAGTATGAACACAGATGGTGTTTGGGGAACCTTGACATTTGGGAGTTGTAGTTACTGGAATTTATAGTTCACATACAATCAAAGAGCATTCTAAACCCCACCAATGACAGAATTGGGGCAAACGTCCCACACAGAACCCCCATGATCAAAAGAAAATACTTAAGCCCATCCAGTCCAACTCCCTTAACCAGGGTAAGAAAGCATCATCAAAGCCCTCCTGACAAAGAGCCATCCAGCCATAGATATAGATAGATAGATATGATTCACACGCACACAGATATAGTATCATAGATTTGAAAGGAGATCCTAAAGAAGGTCAATGATGTTGCATGTTCCAGAGTACACAAACCAGACAATCTCCACATCAACACTGAAAAAGAAACAGCAAGAAATACTGTTTACCCACAAGCAGAAAGAAATTACATAGATTAGAAACCACACTTTCTCATTACTTTTCCAGATCACCAGACTGGACCACAGTAAAGCGTGGCAGGGACGGCTAGTTGTTGTTGTTGTTGTTGTTGTTGTTGTTGTTGTTATATTATTGCATCCCACCTCCATCTCCCGGAAGGGACTCTGGGTGGCTCACATGGGGACCTAGCCCAATATAAACAAGATTACAAAGAACATAAGTAAAAACTTATACAATAAAATGTATTAGAATGGTAAAATCAATAAAATATTGGACATCATGAAACATAAACCAAACATGAAACAACCAGTAGACCGAGAAAAGTTGGCACGTGCAGATTTAAGGCTAATAAGGCAGGACAAGGACTTGTGCAAACACAAACTGTAGGACCAGGGCTGGGAACAAAGTGCTGGAATCCAACCAAAGAGATTAGGGCTAGGCAGACTTAATCAGTAGCTTAACCATTATACAAAGGCATATTGGAACATCCAGGTCTTCAATTCTTTCTGGAAGGTGGAAAGGGTGGGGGCTAATTTAATCTCCATGGGGAGACAGTTCCAGAGCCAGAGGGGCCACCACTGAGAAGGCCCCCTCTCTCATCCCCACCAACCATGCTTGTGATTGAAGTGGAAGCAAGAGGAGGGCCTCCTTGGCTGATTTTAGCGCTTGTGCCAATTGATAGTGATGTGAGTAGTAATTGGGTTCTCTCCTTCCCGCCGCTTACACTTGGTCTAATGATGAAGTTGTTGCTTTAAAACGTGTTTCTTGAATCAATCTCTTCCCTGACATAAATGAAGGCAGTGGTTGAAGTAAAAGGCTGTCAGTGTGGCACTTTCCTCTCTTGTCCCTCCTATAATAGCAGCAACTTTGATTAAGCACTCTTCTTCCACCACTCCCGACATTATATTGGCTATTCATGGCTTCATGAACATGTTTTCTCTTTCCAGTTCTAAGGCTGGATATATACTGCCCTATAATCCAGTTTCAGAACATGGATTAACTGCATTGATCTAGATTATAGGGCAGTGTAGTTCTAGCCATATGACCTTATCACATAGGGGATCTCCCTCCCCCGTATTGTTTCATCAACCTCTGTAGCAAAACAGCATGGAGGAGGGGTGACTCTGTTGCCCTACGCACCGCTTCATCTTGGCGATGCTTTCCCCATCACATAGGGAAAGCATCACCGAAGCGCAGATCCATGCTGCCTCCATTGGAGTCAGGACAACAGGCTCCTGTGTTACAAAGGAAATGCTGTACGATACCTTGTCTCAAGTTGTGTATGAAGTTGTGTGATGGGCAATATGGCCATCTGCTGCTGGACTGGCAGGGAAACATCCTAGGATGCTAAAAAATCCCTTTGGGGTGAGTTGCCATTTTAATACCACATTTTGTTTGTCAGATGCATTCATTTATTTATTTGTTGGAAAATTAGGGCAAATGGGGATATTTCTTTAGGAAATATGTGAATTTTTTTTTTAAATTAGCCAAAAAGAATATCTATTTTGTGGTTCCCACCTGCAGAACTCTGGGAAATGTAGTTTAGGGAACCCAAGGACCTCTCAAACTGAGAATTCCAAAGGCCCCACCCTAAACTACATTTCCCAGTATTCTGCAGGAGACAGCTACACGATAGGAAAAATGGAAGCTCCTGCTTCAGAATGCTAATGTGGTATCATCAATAAATGAAAAGGCTAAATACTGTGCAGCATGTTGAACTATGGCTACAGAATTCTGGCTCCATGCATGTTGGCAAGTGAACTAATTTCATAGAACAAGGTTATACAGAACTCTTTGAACTGGCAGCAGAGTTTCCCCTGGGCCAAAAAGAAGAGAGGGGCAGAGAAGCAGCTGAATTGGAGCAAGGGGAATAGCTCATGGCCAATTAACTGGACTTTATTGCACAGAGGTGACAAACTGGCATACTGAATTACACCATGAGATTCCTGATCTTCCACCTCCCCATCATGTTGCCACCTGCAGTTATTTTGACAAGCAAAACCATCAATAGACCCAGCCAACACCATGGTATCACATGCTAGTGATGTCAGGGGGCAGAATTGTCCTCCTCTCCCACTCTCCCCTCATTGAAAAAGAAATTTTGTTATTGTTTATTCGTTATTTCCGACTCTTCGTGACCTCATGGACCAGCCCATGCCAGAGCTCCCTGTCAGCCGTCATCACCCGCAGCTCCTTCAGAGTCTAGCCAGTCACTTCAAGGATATCATCCATCCATCTTGCCCTTAGTTGGCCCCTCTTCTTTTTGCCTTCCTTTCCCCCCAGCATCATTGTCTTCTCTAAGCTTTCCTTTCTTCTCATGATGTGGCCAAAGTACTTCATCTTTGCCTCTAATATCTTTCCCTCCAATGAGCAGTCGGGCTTTATTTCCTGGAGGATGGACTGGTTGGATCTTCTTGCGGTCCAAGGCACTCTCAGAATTTTCTTCCAACACCACAGTTCAAAAGTGTCTATCTTCCTTTGCTCAGCCTTCCTTATGGTCCAGCTCTCACATCCATAGGTTACTACATGGATACCATTGCTTTAACTATGTGGATCTTCGTTGCCAGTGTGATGTCTCTACTCTAAACTACTTTATCGAGATTGGTCATTGCTTTCCTCCCAAGAAGTAAACATGTTCTAATTTCCTGGCTGCAGCCTGTAGCTGCAGTAATCTCTGTGCCTAGAAATACAAAGTCTGTCACTGCCTTCACGTTTTCTCCCTCTATTTACCAGTTGTCAGTCATTCTTGTTGCCATAATCTTGGTTTTTTTTATGTTTAACTGCAACCCAGCTTTTTGCACTTTCTTCTTTCACCTTGGTTAGAAGGCTCCTCAGCTCCACCTCACTTTCAGCCATTAAAGTGGTATCATCTGCATATCTAAGATTGTTAATGTTTCTTCTAGCAATTTTTACCTCGGCCTTGCATTTGTCAAGCCCCACACATCGCATGGTGGGTTCTGCATACAAGTTGAATAGGTTGGGTGAGCGTATACAACTCTGCCGTACGCCTTTCCCAGTCTGCTGTTCCATGTTCAGTTCTTCCTGTTGCTACTTGGTTATTATACAGATTCCTCAGGAGAGTGACAAGGTGACTTGGGATCCCCATACCACCAAGAACTTGACACAATTTGTTATGAGCCACACAGTCAAAGGCTTTAGAATAGTCAATAAAACATAAATATTTCCTTTAAAAATTACCTACAGTTCTTGAAACTGCAGTTTATTTTTGAAAAATAAAAGAAAACATAAAATGGAAAGCAGTACAGCACAAAGGTGAAGTTACTCAACTTACCTGGTAGGGTGGTTGTGAGACCTTTTACTCCTGAGGCATTCTGGTTCTGCAACACCAGCACTGGTACAGTGAGGAGTGTTATTATCCCAGTAAGTTGACACTGTCCCTGAATGGTGCAGGATAGCAGCATTATGTGATAAGATTTATAATAACAAGACAAAACTGCAAAGAGGGATATTAAAACTGGAAATATATCCACATTTCATCTTGGGAAGAATGGTAAATAGACACATGTAAAGGCACCCAACTCCAGGTAATAATATCTGAGAATCCAAATATTGGGATACTCTTTTGAAGAAGTAAATGTTTTGATCCCATACTAAGGCAGTTTAAACCAGAAGTGGGTAGATGGACAAAAATCAGTGTTCTTTGGCTAGTCTGTCTATTTTGTTTAAATTTATGCTTATGTTCCAGACTGCACTGATAACACATTCATGCAAAGAATGCTGAAGCCAGGGAGAAAATGAATGATTAGTTTATTCACAAGTGAAAAAAAAAAAGCTAGAATTGGCAATCATCACATGGTATTGCATAGGAATGTGCAGAAGTATCATAAAATATTTCAGATAGGACAATTTCTGTCTTCTCCCACTCCTGGAAAACAGGAAGGATAAACCCTGGGTATCCATAAAACTTAACACCAGAATTCAGCTTCCTTGTGATAAGACCTATTATTCCTATCCAAAGCACTTGGCGGTTGGAGCATATTGTCAGCTCTTTTCTCAAAAGCGAGTACGGTTTGGCACAAGGAATTATTGTATATACTCATATATATGTGGACCTCGTTTATAAATCAAGGGCAGACTTTAGGGGCAAAATTATGGGTTTTGATATAGCCCATGGATACCTTGAGGACCATTTTACCGATAGAGGAATGTGCTCTCGCCTATTGCCATTGTACTCATTGAAGAGGATGGTTCTTTTTTCTATAAGAGTTATGGTGCTATAATTATATTAACCCATGGACAAGACAGCCCACATTTTCAGGTGTTATTTTTTTAAAAAACTAAAATTCCTGGACTTATACATGAGCATACAGTGAAACCTCTACTTAAGAGCATCCCAACTTAAGAGCATTTGAGTTAAGAGCTGTTGCTTGTTCTTGGGTTTGCTTTGACATAAGAGGACCATTTCGAGTTAAGAGCTAGCGCCAGAGGGAGTGTTAGTGCAAGAGTACAGGGCTTTAGGGCTTTAAGTGAGTAGCCTCCTTGTCTCGTGGTCTTGTCCACTTTGGGAGATTGCTGTCCGCTTTGCTCTTGTCCACTTTGAAGAACATTGGGTTAGTTGATTTTGTGTGGTTTTTATTCTTGGTATGTTTCACTTCATGAAGAGAGGGAGGGAACAAGAGAAGGAGGGAGGCTGGAATAAGTACAGTATAAAGAAAATGATGTTTTCCCCTCTTCACTTTGCTTTGTGCTTCCTTGCCACAGCTTTGTCCCTCTACCATTTTAAAGTTGATCTTTCTTTTTTATTTTTCTACTGGCCGTCCCCTGCCACACGTTGCTGTGGCCCAATCTGTGTATATGTGTGTGTGTATGCATATGTGTGTGTGTATATATATATATTTGGTTTTGCGCATGCATTCTAATGTATTTTTTATTCTTTGGCTTTTAAAGTCCCTTCCGCTGTGTTTTTCAGTGTTTTTATGAGTGATGCTCACTTGTTGACCTGATAGGTGTATTGTGTCCAAATTTGTGTCAAATCGTCTAGTGGTTTTTGAAGAAGAGAAAGAAGAAGAAGAAGAAGAAGAACAACAACAACAACAACAACAGCAACAGCAACAGCAACAGCAACAGCTTTATTTTTCTACCCCGCCTCCATCTCCCCGAAGGAACTCGGGGCGGCTTACATGGGGCCAAGCCCAGGGAACATACAACTAAAAGCAGAGCAATAACAAAAAATTTAAAAAGCATAAAACAACATAACAATTTTAAACAAGCATCAAGCAACAAAAAAAGGGGGGGCAAAATACGGGCTGATTAAAGAGTATTGGTTCAACAAGGTGGATGAAAATGTATGATAGCATATGAAATATCATTAAAACAGAGCAATCTAACAGGATCAGAAATAATTCAGTTTGACTTACAAAATCTGAATAGTAATGTAATACAGGAATTTGAGTTATGTTAATCCCACAAATGAACATTACATTTTTACTTATATAGATGTGAATGTGCATAATTTGTTGTTTATAAAGTTCATTTTCTTATTTTAAGTAACAAAAGATTGAGGAGTGGAATGGAGTTCAGGGGGCGGAACAGATTAATAGAATTTCAATGCATTTCAATGGGAAAATGTGCTTTGTGATAAGAGCGTTTTGAATTAATAGCTCAGCCACAGAATGAAATGAACTCTTATGTCAAGGTATCACTGTATACAGTAAGATCTTTTTACCCAGTTCTAAATGACACTCAATTTTCCAAGTAGATAAATAGGCATACATTAAAACAAGGAATCCTATTTTTAAATGTACAGTTTTCACAAGTTTTCTCTTTTAAAATTTCCTGTTTCAGAGAATGTGATTCATTCAGTTCCAAAACCTTGTGTTTCATTTATTTTGGAAAGCAATAGACCTTGGTGTTTCTTCTGAATAATACAATTCAGAGTGGTGCATAATGGAGTGCTGAGATGTATACTTTGAGGTAGCCCATTCCTAAACTTCCCTGCATTTCCATTTTACTTGTATGGGAGAAGGTAACTTCATGTCCTGCGGTACCAAGACATTTAGGTATTTGAGGCAAAGGACAGAAGTGTGTCTCCTCTAGAAAAGCTATCCCCTCCCCTTTGGAAGAGACAAAACAGGGTATAAATATAACAACAACAACAACAACATCAATAACAACAACAACATAGAAATCCATTAGACTACACTTACCAATTCATTGTTAATGATGTTACCACAAAAAAGCAGCAAAAAAAGTCCCTAAGCAGTACTAAGTCTACTCCCTGACCCACCCTCAGCACCTGCAGCTGCCTGAGGCATATGCCTCGCTCTGCCATATGGCAGGCCGCTTGTTCAGTGACATTGATGGAGTTTCCATTGAGGTGCCAGGACTAATAGCTGTTGACAGGCTTGCCCTCCATACCTTTATCTCTTCCTCTTTTAAACCCTCTTTTAAACCCATCTGTATTATCACCACATCACTTAGCAATGAATGTCATAAATGAATGATAAATTGTTTTAAGCAATATGTGATTTTGCTTGCCCTGAATTTACTGCCAGTTCATTTTATTGGGTGAGTGGGAACTCTAGAAGTAGAGGGAAGAGGTAATTACAATTCATATTTTCAAAAAAACCCAACCATCCTTGCTTCTTTTCTTTTAGTAAAGGTAAAGGTTTTCCCCTGACATTAAGTCTAGTCATGTCTGACTCTGGGGGTTGGTGCTCATCTCCATTTCTAAGCCGAAGAGCCAGCGTTGTCTGTAGGCACCTCCAAGGTCATGTGGCCGGCATGACTGCAAGGAGCGCCATTATTTTCCTGCTGGATAGGTACCTATTGATCTACTCTCTCAAGTTGTCCTCATATTGCCCTTCCCCTCACCTTTGGTAAGGCTTGACCCCACTGTTCCATCCTCTATGAGCTCCTCCCTTACAAATACATCTCTTTCTTTATTATCTCTTCCAGGGTTTTATCCTTTTATATGTACATTTGGCCCACCCAGTGTGTGTGTTTGTTACTGTATTTTGCATTGCCCTGTTTTGTTTTTATGCTAATTAATTTTATTGCCTTATTTTATTGCATTGTTATTTTTGCTGTGTTGTATTCATTCTATTGTTGTATTCATTTTTGCTGTGTTGTATTAATTGTAACTGTATTATCGGGCATGCCCACCCTGAGTCACCTTTGGGGAGATGGTGGCAGGGTATAAATAAAGATTACTATTACTATTATTATTATTATTATTATTCCTCACATTTGCATGTTTTTGAATTGCTAGGTTGGCAGAAGCTGGGCCTAAAAGCGGAAGCTCACCCTGCTCCCCTAATTTCAACCACCAATCTTTCGGTCAGCAAGTTCAGCAGCTCAGTGGTTTAACCCACTGCACCATCAGGGGGCCCAAAAAATCGTAAATTTAGGCTGTCCTAAATCTGAAATGACTTGAAGGCACACAACAATAACAATCTAATTAACTTGACTATTTCATCAGTCAAAATAATAATAAACTTTATTTGTACCCCGCTACCATCTCCCCAAGGGACTCAGTGCGGCTTGCATGAGGCCAAGCCCAAAGTACATCAAACAAAACATCAATAAACACAACGTCAATAAACAATCAATAAAATACAAATCATTTAAATCACATAAACAAAAAAAATCAATAGTGACATAAACAATTTTAAAAATGGCCAGGCCAAATGTAATAGATTAGAATTGACAATATGCTGACGTGAACAAGGTAAAATATAACTAGGATAGGATTTTTCGGAGAGAAAAAGCAGGCCCACACTTCAAATAAGATATGTGCAGTGTGCATAGGAGTTCATCTTTTTTCAGACTATAGTTCGGGCCCCCAATGGTCTGGGGGACTGTGAACCAACCCTTGGTTTAAAAAGTATGAGAACCCCCACTCCCCACATTTGAACCGCCAACCTTTTGGTCATCAAGTTCAGCAGCTCAGCGGTTTTATCTATTTTTGTTAAAGCCCAGATAGTAGACTTCTTGCATAAGAGAGGTATTCCAGCACCTGGATAATTCTGGTTATCCTTTTCTGTACCCTATTTGAGTATGGTCACATCACAGAATTACCTAATGCTGTTGCTGAACTTCATAAGCCCTGACGGGCTCATTCCACATTTGGCACACACAGAGTTTATGTTTAGTGCTGCCTTTCTCCAGACCCCGATGATTCTATGCACTCATTACCAGTTCAGAGCCTTATTGTTGTATAAATGTAAATCTGAAAACTTGAACCCGATATATAACTTTTCCTTTCTTTACGTGGAAGTTCATTTCCTTCAATGAATGAAACAAATTTGTTTTCTGCTGCTCAAGAGGCTAGAACACAGAACAATGGATTTGAACTATTGGAAAAGAGATTCCACTTAAACATTAGATGATAAGAGCTATTTGACAATAGAATATGCTGCCTTTGAGTCTCCTCCTTGAGAGGTTTTTTAAACAGAGGCTGAATGGTCATCTGTTGGGAGTGCTTTTACTTGGTATTCCTGCATGGTGGAATGTGGTTTGGACTAAATGGCCTTTCTGTTCTAGTCCAACTTTATAGTTCTATTTTGCCAAATCACTCAGTTTGAAGTAACACTCCAAGAGCTCATGACAGTCTGCTTTGCTTTTATCAAATGACTGATTGATGGTTATGTAGGAATATTTCATATCTATAGCAGAGTGAAGTGCAGTGTTGCTAATGCCATATATGAGCTTATGGTAAGAAAAATAAGAGAAAAATTGCAGGATACTCTGGTTATGTTTCAGAAAAGGTGAAAAGACTTTGAGATGGAGAAAAATATAATCAAAATTTTTATCTACGTGGTAACGGTGGCCAGGATTAATTTGGCCAAACTATGGAAATCCCACGAAATATCAAGGACTGAAAATTAGTTATTGAAAGTCTGGGACATAATGAATATGGACTTACTTACGCAAAGCATAACAGACAATAATACACAAAGACAAAGGACAAATTGGGGAAAATTATTGAATTTATTATGAAAGAAAATAAGAATTTCATATTCAAGAGACACAATAAAAACCTCAAAGGTCAAATGATAATAAGTAACCCGACGGCAAAAGAATCACAAGAACAAAAGAAAGAATCGACAACACAACGCAGACGAACCTGGAAGCGGTAAATCAAAATGTTGGGGTTTTTTTTTTGCTATTCTTCCCTCCCACCCACCCCCCATCTATTTCCCCTTCTCCTTCCTACTTTCCTCCCACAAACTGTTCCCACACTTTTGCTGTAAACTCTCTTTTTTTGGGGGGGGGCAATTTTTTTCACTCCAGCCCATTGGAAATATCTCAATAAAAACATTTTTTTAAAAAAATAAAAATAAAAACAAAAAGGTGAAAACTTGCTTATTTTGTTGCAGGTAATGCATCTTAGACAAAAGACTAGACAGACAAAAGAAAACTACCTAACTTGATACTGTTAATTCTTTGGTCTCTTTGGTATTGTTGACTCTCATGTGTGTATGTAAGCCATCTTGATGCAGAGATGCCCCATGTTTTTTCCATCTCAAACACATGGCAATAACACATACAAAAGACTTCTAAGGGCCCTTCCAAACAGGCCAAAATGCTGGACCTGTCATAGATTTACCTGAAGCGTCCAAATTACTCCTCAGGTAAACTTGAATTAATCTGAAGTAAACTGGGATTTCCCAGTTTACTCCAGCTTAATATAACACTAGAAGGACCCAGACCTTAATATAAGGCCAGGATCTTTGCAGATGTGCGCCCTGTGAGGACTGACCTCCAGAACCACTTTCACAATCCTGGGGGTCAATCCCCACTGCAACCCCAGTTCTTCAGGCTCTAAGAGCCCAAAGGAGCAGGATGGTATCCCACTTTCCACTCAGAATCTCCCATTTACCCCAAAAGAAATTACGTGAGGGGCCTGGCTGCATGCTCAGGTCCATCTGGGGAAAGCTCCTAGCATGTAAATATGACATGTCTGGAAGTTGGGGGACGGGGAGGGGGAAATGTAGCCACACTCCTCCCAGGAAAGACCAGGGGTTGGAGTGGATCTAGGGTCTCAATTCCAAGAGCAACTAGGAAAAATCCTGTTCCTCCCAGGATTGAGACCTGTGTTGAAGGGCCCTGAGAAGAAGGGATCTCTTCATTTGACAGGGAGCAAACATTTTGAGTTACACATATCTAGGTAACAATGGCAAAAAATATATAGCAAGCATTCACTACAAGGTTCCCTTTGTTCCTAATTACTCTATATGCAAGTGTTGATGCTTCTTGCCTTCCAACAACAAAGATGTTGGTGGTGGGAGGAGGGGGGATGAAAAATTCCCTTACATTGAAATATCATAAATGCTTGCCCAGGAAGAGTTTGTCCTGCTGAAGGGAAGCAGTATTAGGTCTAGGGCTGATCATGAGGAGAGAGGGACACTAAATCTGGCAATAGTATATTTCATCGCATAATAGTTGCCATCTCATAATAGTGGTAGTTTTGTTTCTCTAGCAGACAGTCATACTTTTAGTTGATGGGTGTTATTATTATGCAAGTGAGCAACCTTCACCAATCTGCACATTTGCTGGCAACATCTGCAGGACCTCCCTCAGCTGGCAGCATCTTAGGGAGGCCTTACAGCTCTGTCAAGCACACGGGTGGGTGATCCTTCATCTGCCCATGCATTGACCAGGAAAAGCTCTGGTACTTCCCTCAACTGCTCGCAGCTGAAAGAGGTCTTGTACTCATTGCTGACAGGCATACATGCAGCTTTGGAGCTATGGGGTTTCATTCAGCTGGCAGCCAAGGGAAGTCCCGTAGTTGCAAAAAAAATTCCCTGCATAATAGTCGCACCCCTTCTGCCCCAAGTATGATTGTTATGAGGTGAAATATGGTAATTACAAGTGATTACGCATTTATTTGATGTCCTGGAAGTGATAGTGCATTTAGAGCTCTATGTCTGAAGTCCTGCTTACTGAGATGTCCTTATAGAATAGAGTCAATCTTCTGGTTATGAAGCTAGAAAGCTGAATACTGGGCCACACTTAATTGCAGATCCTTCTCTCTTGGCCAGGCAGCAGTGATAGTCTTTTATTTTTACCATCCAATCTCAAAGTTTTATACCGATGCCAGAGGACAAAGTTCAACATTTATATTAAGCCCTGAAGTTGAGCACACATTATCTCAGGAAGCTCACTGAATGTGGTCAGCCATGTGAAAACTCTTGTATGTGTAGAAGAATCAACGGCTCTGTAGGAGGATGAGAAAGTTGGAATTCTCATCCAAAAATGCTTATTGAAGCATTAACTTTGGCTCTATTTAAAGGGCAAGATGCCAGCATTTTCCAGTAAAGTTGATTAGTTATCAAGCAAGGACATGTGTTGGATTTATCACCAAGGCATTTTTAAAGTTATATTTATGCTTCCAAATGGATATCCAGTCCTGGCTTTGGGAGTCCCCAAGGGAGACAAATGGACACATACAATGTAATCAGTGACTCACATGAGTCCCACTCCTGTTTCAATGGCTTCTGCCAATTATGGCACACCAAAAATAAAAATAATCCCCATTTATATTTTTTACCATTCCAGATCAGTTGCGTTGTTAACTGGTTTTTGTGATATTTGATGAGAGTTCTGGGGGGGGGGGGGGTGTCTTCTTTTTAATTTAGGTATTTGATGGTAAGTATCAAAATAAAAAATCCCAAAAGTATTAGTGAATATAAATACATTTACAGCTCTCCATTAACTTTCTACCTTTAAAAATCATTTTCAACATAATCTGAATGTTAGGATTGTAAATTGTAAGCTTCCACATAAGAACCTTTTGAACGGAAAAATGTTGTTGTTGTTCATTCGTTCAGTCGTCTCCGACTCTTCGTGACCTCATGGACCAGCCCACGCCAGAGCTCCCTGTCGGCCGTCACCACCCCCAGCTCCTTCAGGGTCAGTCCAGTCACTTCAAGAATGCCATCCATCTTGCCCTTGGTCGGCCCCTCTTCCTTTTGCCTTCCACTTTCCCCAGCATAATTGTCTTCTCCAGGCTTTGCTGTCTCCTCATGATGTGGCCAAAGTACTTCAACTTTGTCTCTAGTATCCTTCCCTCCAGTGAGCAGCTGGGCTTTATTTCCTGGAGGATGGACTGGTTGGATCTTCTCGCAGTCCAAGGCACTCTCAGAACTTCCCTCCAACACCACAGCTCAAAAGCATCGATCTTCCTTCGCTCAGCCTTCCCTAAGGTCCAGCTCTCACATCCGTAGGTGACTACAGGGAATACCATGGCTTTGACTAGGCGGATCTTTGTTGCCAGTCTGATGTCTCTAATCTTTACTATTTTATCGAGACTGGACATTGCTCTCCTCCCAAGAAGTAAGCGTCTTCTAATTTCCTGGCCACAGTCTGCATCTGCAGTAATCTTTGCGCCTAGAAATACAAAGTCTGTCACGGTCTCCACGTTTTCTCCCTCTATTTCCCAGTTGTCAATCATTCTTGTTGCCATAATCTTGGTTTTTTTCATGTTTAGCTGCAACCCAGCTTTTGAACGGAAGAATAGATACCTAATAATCTACCAGATACAACTACCACTGGAGACATTTGCTGGCCAACACATTGAACTGCATTATATAAATCTACACTGACCATATAATGAAGCTTCAAACTGCATTATATGGCAGTGTAGATCGCGCCTGGGAAATGGTGTATTATCCACTATGATACTGGCATTCTGAGCAATATTTAGCAATTTTGGAATCTCTGAATGAGGGCACCAGATTTATAATCTGAAAACACGGTCATGCCAAGTCCTAACATGAATCCTAAAGCTCTTATACCAGCAGGATGGGAGCATAGAAAAAGAAAAGAAAAAAAATGTTGTCCAGCCACATGTAAACCCCATTATATAATTTGGTCCTAAAATCCCACCACTTTATCCTAATTTCAAAAGGAGTGGTTGTATTAAGTGTGGCATCAAAAACAATGAGACCTGTGACATCAAAAAAACAAACAAACAAACACAATATATTGTTTTATAATTGGATTTTTTTCAGGGACTCAGCCACCATTACCACCAGTTTCAACTTTCAGTAAAAGGCTGAAATGTGCAAATGAATAACCCACTCCTCCTTTTTCACACTCTCTCCTCCACTAACCTCAACTATTGCTTTGGACTGACAAACTGTTTCCTAATCACACTATGTGTATTGTTTGGCTTACCTAGTACCAGGATGTTGTCTTATCAGCAGCAGCATGGGATATATCCAATGCTAATAATGAAACTGGCACTGTCAGTACTTTCTGCATTTATTTTCCCTCCAGCCTCACTGTCTACAATCCTACTCCAATTCTGTAAATAAGCTTCACATTTTGGAGAATACTTCATGCATCTGAAGAAGCAGAATGCAAACCAAGAAAGGTCATGCTACTATATAAATATAACTGTCTCTTCTAAGTAGGCCCAACTTTTTCCTGCCACCATTAATCATTCCTAAAACAAGATTGATGTTTTCACTGGGTGGGGTGGGGGAGAGAGAATTTAAATTTAAAATATGCGGTTTGTAAATTTTGGCTAAGAAAGGTGGAAACAAAAAGAAATAGAAGAAAAGAAGTCCTTTCTGCGATAGGAGGTACTGACCACCATCGTCACACTCTTTGTTGTCAAACCACAATAACTGTACCCCCAATAATAAAAGGTATCTGTATTTTATTTCCTCTCCTTTCACGCCGCCTGCCATTCCTTCTCTGTCGCTGACCATGGCATACGTTTTGTATCAGAAACTATAGCTGATGTGGTCCATCCAATGCAATTTTCTGAATCAGCACCCCAAACCAAATCTAAAGTTGACCCAAAACTGTTTTGTAACCCTTTTGATACTAATGTAGGAGAATGGTCCCTGGTCCATGTGGTCTCTGGTCAAATAGTCCCTTGTCAAAGTGGTCCCTCATCAAAGTGATTCCTGGTCAAGTGGTCCCTGGTCAAAAAAAGATTGGGAACCACTGATTTATAGTATCTATTTCTTCATATAAAGTGTATATGTTTCTTTATAAAATGTAGCAAAGTATAGCCTAGAGATCTTCACCTTGTGTAGTTCCACTGAGACGTTTCCTGGGCAGGAAAGGTTGGGCAAATCCCTCTGGCTGTTCCTAGAAAGAGCAGTCATCCTAATCCATTGTTTGTGTATGTGAACAGATAGACAGTTTCCGTGTCAGAACCAATAAGCCAGCGAATATTTGTTTAATGAAGGGGTCCGCTTGGGCTGAGAGATTGCTGACCACGGAAAAAGAGACTCCGAAAATATACATTTGTTTTACCTTTTTATTCAAAGTGTAACCCTTAATGGCCAAGATCATCACTTTTTGTCTCCAGAGAATCACACCTTTGGTAAGTTTAGAACAGGACAGTTGAATCAATCAAATACTCATTTATGGGTATTGGGATGAAAATGGCCACACTTGAAGGACGCCTTTACCACTGTGAGCCCCCTAAGTTTCAGAACATTTGGGTCATTTTTAAGAAATTTTTAAAGTTTAATGTCTTTTTTTTAAAAAAAATCATAATTATTATAATTTTAATATTATCCTAAACTTAACCATTGGTTCATCCCATCAGGTGTGAGGTCTGCCAAAAAGAAAAGAAAAAAGAAGAGCACAAGATCATATATTTTGACATATATAAATAAATTAATATATAAATATATTGACATATTTTTGAGAGTTCCAGTTTCCTATAGGAGGGCAAGAAGCAATCCCCTGGGGAAAGATGCCACGTCCATGCCTCCTTCATTAAGAATAGTAGCCCCCAGGCGCGACGGCACAGAACTGATTTGAAGCCAGGAAGGTGATCACATTAATTATGGAACCAGACCTAAAATTGCTCTACGTGAGTCCTTTTCGTATTTCCAGAAGAGATGTGCACTAGCGCTCCAGGGGTATAAGAGGTGACAAGAATGGAGGTAATGAGTTACCACCTCCTTGGAATCAGTTAGCTCCCTGGTAGCCAGCTATGTCCTTGGGGCCTTTTCTTAGCAGCCCCCTCACTTCACGTTCCAAATTCAACTAGGATGGATGTCTATGATGTGCTCTGAAGTTTGTGGAGCCAATTTCACCTTGCGATCTGGGATATATTGGGATCTGCAGCAGCGCATTAAAGGGCCTAAATCAGACTTTCCTACAACTTTTTAAATATATTGAATCCCCTTTAATCTGTGTTGCAGCACACACTGGCAGCATGCATTTTGTAGTTGATGCAGTTTCAAGTCGCCTTGAAGCTGCATTAAATGGTCAGTGTAGATCAGTGGTTCTCAGCCATCTGGATTCCAGGTGTTTTGGCCTACAACTCCCAAAACTCCCTGCTGGTTTACCAGCTGTTAGGATTTCTGGGAGTTAGAAGCCAAAACACCTGGGGACCCACAGGTTGAGAACTACTGGTGTAGATGGTTCTATAAACACATGCAGCAACCTAACTTTCTAAATATCTATTTTTATGTAGTCAAAACAGAACCAATTGCAAAAAAAAAAAGTAATTAAGCAGCATGTGTAGAAGCATTTCAAGTTTCTCAGAATTCCAACAAAGAAAACAACAACAATAAAAACAATGTATACTGGATACATACTTGTCCTGGTTTGCATCTGTGAAATGTTGTAGGGTATGTGGATAATATAGCATTAAATATTTATACTCCTGTGTATCTTCTGCACAGAAACTATTTATTTATTTATTTCAAACATTTGCATCTCGCCCTTCTCAACCCCCCCCCCCCCGGGGGGGAGGGGACGGACTCAGGCTGCTTACATCCGCCATTACATATAAATAATACATGTAGCAATACATATAAAAACACAGTAAATTGATTTTAAAATTAGTTTTAAAAGTGCAATAGTACTGGCTGTCTAACGTTACACTCATACTTTCTGTGTGCCAGAAAACTTTGTTCTGAAGGGTTATGTTTCCTTAGTGTGAGTTCCATCTTGGATCTTGGCCGTAAAATACAGCAGGCCCTTTGGTTCCAGGACCACCCATGGATACCAAAATCAGTGGCTGCTCAAATCCCATTATATGCAATGGTGTAGTAACATGAAGTTCCCTGTATCAATTTGAAAGGATGGGTGTGTTGGAATATTTCCAACCTTTAAGGCCTTTTCACACAGCCCTATTTCCCAGGATATTGAGGCAGGAAATCCCACATTATCTGAGTGTGGACTCTGATAACCCAGTTCAAAGCAGATAATGTGGGATTTTATGCCTTGATATTCTGGAATATAGGGCTATGGGGAAGGGCCCTTAGAATCCATGGAAATGGAGGACTGACTGTATGTGCTATGACTCAATGCTATGGAATCCTGGGAGCTGTAGTTTGGTGAAGCACCAGCAACTTTTGACAGAGAAAGTGGAAGACCTTATAAAATGCCTGCTCACATTGCATATCTACCAAGTATGTTCATTTCCGCTACTTAGAAGTCCCCTCCCATCATCCTTTATTCTGCAAACCGTTCTGCAAACTGACCAACACCCTGTGGTTTTTCATTGTTTCTACTTTGTTTCTACTTTGACCCAGTCCCAAGTTTATCATTAAAAACAGGATTATCCTTCACACACCATCCCTTTTTAAAGTCATTAAGGAGTTCTTTATGTGTTGTTTTGGTTTCATTTGATACTCCTCTATAGCTTTCATTTATGCTTTTTATTATTATTTCAATTTATGCTTCAAGTTGGGAATATACAACCAAAATGAATATCCAACATATTTGAATTGTGTGCAGGACTTGTAAGCAAATAAAAATATTACGAGGGTGAAATATGTCAAAATTTACATGATGAAAATAATAGAGGGAACGGTTCTAAAGGTACCAGATCCCATCTGACCTTGAAAGCTAATGAGGGTCAGCCCAGGTTAATATTTTAATGGGAGTCCAGGTTAATATTTTGATACAAAAATATAAAGAAAATATACAAAAAGAGACGGGCTGGACACTAATAACTGAATACTTTAAGTAAGAAAAATAAGTAAGCCAAAGAAAAGAACAAAAACCACTCACACACAAAAAGGAGATGTTACAGAAGAAAGAGAGAAAAAGAAA
Source organism: Anolis sagrei (assembly GCF_037176765.1). Classification (NCBI taxonomy): domain Eukaryota; kingdom Metazoa; phylum Chordata; class Lepidosauria; order Squamata; family Anolidae; genus Anolis; species Anolis sagrei. The sequence continues at coordinate 196,224,575 of NC_090022.1, forward strand.
TAAGAAGAAATACAGAGACCGAAGAAGAGGGAAAAGGAAAAACTTCCAGGAAGTTTTTCCTTTTCCCTCTTCTTCCAGGAAGAAGCCCAGAAGCAGAACCAATACTTCCTTTTTTTATTTGTTTTCTATATTTTTATTTCTTTTTTCTTTTCTTTTCTCTCTTTCCCCCTTTATTTTCCCTCACCTTCACCCTTGCCCTCTTTCCCTCTATTTCTCTTCTGTTTCTGTGTTTGCAGTATGTTTTTGTATTTTATCTTTGTATTAAAAAATTACTTAATAAAGAATATTTTAAAAATATTTTGATGGGAGTACCAGGTTCTGTAGGGTATTTTAGAGGAAGGAGCTGGCACAAAACATCTTGGAATATTCCCTACCTAAGAAAACCTTATGAAATTCATGAGGTCACCATAAATAGACAGGTGACTTGAAGTAACGTGCACACACCAGGGCTTGTATTGATTGCTTGACTGATTTACGGTATTTGTATACTGGTCTTCTCAACCCCGAAGGGGACTCAGGACGGTTTACAGTGTTGGCAACAATTCAATGCCATTGATAAAAAACAGTATAAAACATCAAAAGTGACCCTCCACTGATAAAACATTAAACATTATTAAACACATCACATAAATTAACATCACATATCACACAAAGACCTAGCTGTTGTCTGTAAACAGTTCTGGGTCTCATCTCTTCCAGTAGCCCTTCAGATGTACCAAGAACTTTAAATATCCAGTATAAATAAGCAGCTAAATCCAACATCAACAGAACTCTTCAAATGTGTCCAAGGAACACACAGAAGAGATTTAGTTTGGGGATGGTTTTCTTGTTAGAAGGCATATGCATTATTTTAGTATGCAAAAGTGTGTGTGTGTGGTATGTGTATTTTTTCAAAGATCAAATTTTCAGAATACAGAAGTTCTGATGGTGTAATTCCTGGTGTAATCGGTCTCTGTGGGAGTGAAACTCATTTAAACATTATAGGATATGCTGTTACAAGGTAGACTACATCCCAAAAGACCTACCTAAATTGGGTAAGAGACCCCATCTAGGCAAAGTAGTTTTGCCTTTTTGACTACCCAGTGGGAAATGAGATTTACTTGAGTCCCTCCTGGCATGATTTCTCTTGTCAGCCTCACTGCCCCCAACTGAAACTCTGTTTGTGGTCCCACAGTGATCTATAATCTATTAAAACATATTGGCATTATTGGGGGGGGGGGGTCCAACTCTGATCGAGACCATGCTGTGGAAAAAGTAACCCTCCCCCCCATTCCTGATTCAGGTGCTGCTCCCTCCATAGACTCTAGAACAGGGAGTCATCCCGGCTAATTGTGATGTCAAGACCGGCTCTGCCAATCAGCACAAAGCTGATCCCAGCTGGGTGTGAGAAGGAAAAACAAAAGACTGTACTGTATAAAAAAGGAAGTTTTACTTGAATCAAACATGTTCGCTTTTTTGAGCAGCTTATCACCAGCTGTCATCCTTTCTGCTTGGATTTTTTAAAATTGTTGTTTTATTGTTTTATCCCACTCCCCCCCCCTTGTGCATACTATTTATACAGAAAACTACAGAAATTACATCTGAAATATCAATCTCAGTCTTAATTTTTCCACTCCACATCTTAGCATATCCTCTTAGTTATTCTAACCTTTTCAATTTTATGTATATTATTCCATTTGCAATTTGTTATTTCCACATTTAACATATTAACTATATACTTATACCAATTAGTCAATGTCCATTTTGTTTAATCTTTCCACTAAAACAATTTTTGCGCACGCTATTAATTTGTCAGCCAGTTTTTTCTTTTTGTATATTCTTCACTCCTGTTATCCTTGTAGGTAGTACATTTCTATTACCTATTACTATTTGTAAATTTAACATTCTATTGATTTCTCCTTCAGTCATTCTGGCTGGATCAAATAAATTATCTTGGTGGCTTCTGCTTCAACTAGTGAGACTTCTTTGATTGGGAACTTTGGGTTTTAGCTTTAGCTCACCAGGCACAGACTCAGTTTCCACGTTCCGTATCTCACAATCTGCAAACTGCCCTAAATTGCTTGATAACATTAGGTCTTCTATTATGTGGACTGGATGGCCCACGAGGTCTCTTCCAGCTCTATGATTCTGTGATTCTATTCAATGATACCACAGGACTTTGGTATAAGGATGCACGAAGTCAGTAAGGTATTAAAAGTGGAACTTCTCACAGTTGAGTGGAGATGTTCAGGGTGAAGGAAGATCTAGTTCTCTCTACTTTCAATAAAAATATCCAGTTTCAATGCATACTCCCTATCCTCATTCCTCTCCTGTTTGGCTCTTTCAGATTGGTTTCATGAAACATAATTTCTCGTGATACAGCTTCTTGTTGTTTTGTTTTATATTTCGTCCTCTTTTTCCACTTATTCTATTCTTTTGGGGATAGTGATTTTGTAGTGATTTACTGGACATGTAATAGGACTTTTCCAAAGGTTTGTTAAAACTGGGGTATTGTTTGTCAAGGTGGTCCTATTGTTTGTTGTATTTTTACCTAGATAATTGACCTGTATGGAAGGACAACACACCCATTATGTGTGGTTTTGTATTTTAAAAATTCCCCTTTAAGCTTCTGTTTTAAACTTTTGCATAGCCCTGAACGCCATGTATTTTCTTGCAAGGGAAATTCTTGTATTGGGGAGAGAAAGAAAAGAAAAAAAATTCTCTTCAGTCTCTGCTGTCACCCAGTGGATTTGTCCTGTAACATCATCTTCATCACACGAGAAAAATTGCTTGTCCTAGGACAGATCAACCTCTCTTCAGGCATGCAGTCCTCTGTGTCCCATCAAATGACATAGATCTGCTTCCATCATGGCTCCATGCCTGACATGAGGTTGAACTGTATTTATGTTCAAGAGGCAGCACTGGCGATGCAGGAGGCTTCCCATTTTGCGTAGAGAAGAACGGGGGGAAGCCAGGTAGCAACACTTCCCCCCATGAGATGAGGTGAGAAGCAATGTGGGTGATGTGGGGCAAGGAATTCTCCATGGCCCACACCGGATTTGCCACGATCCATGGCAAATTCCCCCGCTATCACCTGACATTCTGACATCAATGTGATGAATCCCCATGTTTTGCCTGCTCTAACTACCAGCAGGATCTCAAAGCTGATACTTTTATAAAAAAAATTGTGATGCCAATAATTGAATTTGGAATCCAAAGATAGATTTTGATGAAAGAGTGAATAACATACTAAATGGTTTGGGACCTGCCTATCTTTGCAATTGCATCTTCCCTTACGAACCAGCACGTACTCTAAGATCCTCTGGGGAGGCTCTTCTCTCGCCGTCTCAAGCACGGTTGGTGGGGATGAAGGAGCCTTCTCTGTGGTGGCCCCTCGGCTCTGGATCTCTCCTCCTAGGGAGATCATACAGGCTCCCACTCTGTCCATTTTCCACAAGGAATTAAAAACTTGGTTGTTCCGTTGTGACCTTGACTAGGCGGTTCACTTGAGAATTATCCCAACCTTATCTAAGCTCCAACGCTTTAGTTGGCCACTTTCCTGTACTTATGACACTTTAATGGCCAAGGACATTATCCTGGCAACCCAACCTTCTGACTATTGCACTTTCCCTCAGCTCTCCCAAGGAGTCATTGCACTTACTTTGAACCTGAACCCAGTTTCAAATTGGCCAGCCAAGGTATTGTTTTTATGATGTTGATTGATTTTAATGTTTTTATTAGTTATTGTTATTGATTTTTTATTGTGTCTGCTTTATTTGTAATCCTTGGACTTGTCCCTTTGTAAGTCGCCCTGAGTCCCTTTGGGGAGATGGAGACAGGGTATAAAAATAAATTATTATTATTATTATTATTATTATTATTATTATTATTATTACCCAAAGAATGTGGATGGGATTATGTCCAGTGATGTAATTTTCTTTCTTGGTTACGAAAGAAAACCAAATGACAATTTATTGCCACAAACTAGTATTTTCCATTCCAGAAAGGTTCATTTTTCCAAACCCAAAGTGACAGAATGGTGCAGAAATCTAAGTTCCCAGAGACAGATGAACCCCCTGCTTTTTGAAACATTAAACAGGAAAAACGGATAACTGCCCATTGACAGGATCTGGATGAAAGACTGAGCAGATACATCTGCTGTTATTTGGTAAAGTCTTTCTGTGTATCATTAAAATATATTGTATTTTAAAATTATTGCCACCATTTTTATCTGTGCATCTTTGCAAATAAATTTGTTTATGCAACCTTGTGCATGGTTTTCTCTCCTTTTTGGGGATGCATTTCCTCTTTTTGGCCATACCAAAGTAGCTACCTTATTATTTCAGTATGCCTTACTGTGTTCATGCAATAAGAGCATTTGGAAGTTGAGACTCCCTTGACAAGGATGGCACTGGGGGCTGCTCAGGCAGAAAATTGTCAAGTGCATCTGTGGAAGGTTTCAGCAATAATAACTCTAAACAAGGCCCTGGAGTTTTCTTGGAGGAGGAAGACATTTGTGGCTAAGAGAAAAATTAATCATCTATCTAAATATGGCCTGTGTAAACAAGTTACTGTCTTGCTTTCAAAAGTCAAACTTTTTAATGAGTTCCACAGAGGCTTCTGGAGAGACCTCTGTCCAATTCCTGGTAATTTCTCACATGCACAGAGCCAAGTAAGCATACTCTAAAGATTCTTTGGTTTCTTGTTATTACATACTGAAGTTAATATTGTTCAGTTTAATGATTTATGCTCTGTTTTGATACAGCGATACCTTGACTTAAGAATTTAATTCATTCTGTGACTGTTCTTAAGTCAAAACATTCTTATCTCAAAGCAAATTTACCCATTGAAATGCTATTAATCTGTTCCAGTCCCTCAAAGCCACCCCAATGTTTTGTTATGTGATTTTAAATAAGAAAACTAACATTATAAATAATAATGTATAAATGCACATTCACATGGAACAATAAAAAGAAATATCAACTTTAAAATGGTAGCAGCATAAAGTTGTGGTAAGGAAGTGCGTTAGAGGCTACAAAATATGTGTTGGCCAGTGTAAAAGCAAGGTAAAATAGAATCATTTTCTTCATAGTGTAATTACAACCTCACCCCTCCCTCTCCCTCTTATTGAAGCAAAATATACAGTACCAGGAATAAAATGCATACAAAGTGAACAAACCCAAACTTTTTCAGTTGGCAGCAATCTCCCAAAGTGGAGAAGAGCACTGGCAAGCAGGCAAAGGCAAGCAGGCAAAGGCACTGAGCCATGTGGTATAATGGCTGTTCTAGTCGGTTGGAATCCCTGCAATTTCCCATAAGGCTATGGCTCTGCTGCACCAGGGTGGACTGCAATTCTGGAGTGGAATATCCAGATTGGACTCCTTCCAGAATGTTCACGGAAAGCAATCACATGGAACTGGAGTTTATTTATTTATTTATTTATACCCTGCCTTTCTCACCCCACAAGGGACTCATGGTGGCTTACAACTCTGGCAAAATTCAATGCCGTATATAAACATAGCAATAAAAGCAGACCCCATCAACTATAAAAATATTTAAACACATGAACAAATAAACACATAGAGCAATAAAAACAGATTAAAACATATAAAGTGCTTGATTCCATTCATCCATAATCCTTGTTCATAATTCTTATTCAGACTGTGTCAAAAATCGGAAAACCTTAATTCTCCAAACGCCTGTATACAAAGCCAGGTCTTTACCTTTTTTTCTGAAGATCAGAAGGGATGGCGCCTGCCTGATGTCACTGGGGAGGAAGTTCCACAGTCAACGGGGCTACCACTGAGAAGGCCCTGACTCTTGTTTCTTTCTTGCAGGAGCCAGAGCTGCTTTGGTTAGGAATCCAGTTAAGTGTATTGTTGAAGGCTTTCATGGGTTGTTGTACGTTTTTTCGGGCTATATGGCCATGGTCTAGAGGCATTCTCTCCTGACGTTTCGCCTGCATCTATGGCAAGCATCCTACTTCTGAGGATGCTTGCCATAGATGCAGGTGAAACATCAGGAGAGAATGCTTCTAGACCATGGCCATATAGCCCGAAAAAACCTACAACAACCGAATCCAGTTAAGGTTTTGTTTCTCTCTGCCTACCTGTTACACAAAGAGGCCTCTTTTGCATTGTTTGTAGGTCAAAATTGAATTCCGGTGACAAAATGTCACTCTAGGATGAGTCAGGATTTGTAAGTTAAAACATACCTATGTTGGGACATTTGTATGTAGAGGTTCTATTGTATTGTAAATACCTGAAATATTACTAGTTGAGGCAGGGACAGACATTTAGAGGAGATGTGGGAATCAAGCATCAGCTGGCACCCCTGAAAATCAGCTGAAAGTTGGTCAAAAAGAAAACTGGACGTAAAACCTTTCAGTGTTGGCTGTCTTCCGCAAGACTTTCCTTATTGGGAGGAGAAGGTTGAGGAAGGCCTTTTGTAGGTTTTGCTGCTCCTGAAGTAGTGTAGGACATTCTTCATTTTAGAAAAAAAAAATGAATGTGTGAAGTTTTGAGAATTCTTAGAAATAATAAACTATTGAGGATGCAGGTGAGAGTCTGCTTGCAAAAAACACACTAAAAACATCAACTTCAATAACATTCCTAATGGATATTTATTTTAAAGAACACACTACACACAGCAAATATTCAGGAACATTACTACCTGCTGGCATCCTTATGAATCATAACCCTTGTCTTTTAGTTCTCTGATTTCCTGCTGTATGACTAGAATAATTCATAAATATAATAATAATAATAATAACAATAATAATTTATTTATTTATATTCTGCCCTTCTCACCCCGAAGGAGACTCAGGGCGTGTACACATACATGGCAAACATTCAATGTCATTTTGTATAGGCAATAAAGACAGACAAAGCAGAAGGAGGTGTGTTGTTGTTTTGACTCAATGTCCAGCTTTTTGGTGCAATGGAAGGTTGGGCTCAAATCCAACCTCAGGGGGTGCTGTCGCTCCATCCTCTATGACAAAGAGCCATCAGGACTTGCTCCTTCCTTTTGGTCACCCAGCATTTTCTAATCTTCTTTATGACGTCGTAAAACACCTCCCCCACTTTTAGCGATACCTAATTTCTCTAATTACAGCTAAAGCTGCTTTGAACTGCTTAGGTAAACAGTAAGCAGGGCTGACAGTTGGCAGCTTATGCTGACCTGGGGCTTCAAACTCGCAACCTTTTGGTTGATAGATCTTATAATTGCTGGTCACTTATCAGCTGTACTTAATCCCCAGCTGTAAAAGTATCTGTTCACATGCATTTCTCTGAGATCCCAACTGCACTAACGATGTAATGTAGTTTGAAGTTAGCTTCAAACTGTAGTGGCCAGACCACAGACTTCCACAAAAATATGCAAAAGAAAGCCCATAATGTGCACCAGCTCTCTGTGGCTTCTGTAATCATCATCCAGGCCACAACCTGGTTCCAAGATTTCCTATGTAACATCTGCACAACAAAACCATCTTCTTCAATACTGGTTTAAAACTGCATTAAATGCTCAGTGTAGATGGGACATGAGTCTGGGAGAATTCAGAGAGAAACAGTTAGTTTGCAACTAGTGTGGTATAGAGATTTGACCATGGGACTAAGGCTGGATCTGCACTGTCATATAATCCAGGTTATCAAATAATTCAGATTATTTGCTTTGATCTGGATTATATGAATCTACATTGCCATATAATCCAGTTCAAAGCAGATAATCTGTATTTTATATGGAAGTGTAGAAGGGGTCTGAAAGGCAAACAGAGCTAAAATATACAACTGGTACATACTGTGAGCTAAGCACTGTAAAGCTGCAGTAACAACATTTAAAGATGTTTACAATGTATGCTGAGAAAAGGAGAGAATCAGAAGGTTTTGGACTATGGAAATACCAGTGTTTGTTTGCTTCTTTTTGGCAGAGCTTTGTTTCTTTTTGCTGAGGCTGAAATAAGCTTGGATTTATTTATTTGGGCAATGAGGCCACATATTTGTCATGGCTAAATTTGCCACATTGTAGTTATTCTTCATGTAACGGAGTCAGTTGATAGTTGTACTTGGAACAGCCAAAAGCATCATTTATCAAAGTTTTGTAACAAAATGCTCTCTTATGTTACATCAGCTGAATTGTGCCTCAGCTTAAAAGCAAATGTTTATCAAAACTAGTTGGAATGATGTTAAAGGTGGGAATACACATATGGCAATTTTTTCCTAAAGGTAACAAGAATACCTTCTGTATTTCTTATGTTTCATGGCCAATACCTGACATGTTTGGGGTATGATCACCATTGGCTTTTTTGCCACTGACTATATTCTCATGGGATCCTTTCTCTCCTTTATTTTGGTAAATATTTTGAAATATGCAGGAACAACATTAAATCTTCATTTCCATTCAAAAGGTAGGTACTTTTATCATATGTGGTGGTTATGTGAAAAGGACAAGAAATACTGGGCACAAATACATACGATTTTGGAAGAAAATATTAAAGTCAAATTTGAAATGAAACCTGAATTCTATCTGCTCGGGATGTTGGATGAACAACTCGATAGAAAATGTGGAAGATTATTGCTATATATGATATCAGCAGCAAGAGTTGCCTACGGTCAAAGATGGAGAGATTCAATTATTCCATCACAAGACGATTGGCTTATGAAAATAAGTGAACTTGCGGAAGTGGATAAACTTACTACATTGATTAAGGATAAATCTCTAACTAACTTTAAGAAAGACTGGTGCCCACTTACTGCGTTTCTTCAGCAAAGATAGGGCCAAATCTCCATCACTGGTTTTTCGGTGGTGGCCCCTCGGCTATGGAATGCCCTACCCGCAGACATCAGGCAGGCCCCTTCGTTGCTGGAGTTCCGGAGGAAGGTCAAGACGTGGCTCTATGAACAGGCGTTCGGTCAACAAGGCAACTGAACTCATGAAGACGGTATAAATGAACAAAGGAATGGTAGAAGGATTATGAGAACGGAATCTGATTTTTACTGAGGTGTTGATGACCACGTTGTTTTGTCTTGTATTGTCTGTCGTGTATGTTGTGTTTTAACTAATTATTATTGTTATATAAATTGCATTGTAAACCGCATTGAGTTGCCGATTTAGGCTGAAAAATGCGGTATAAAAATAAAGCAAATAAAAATAAATAAAAATAAATTACGTGGGGAAAGGATTTTTTTTTTCCGCTTCAGGAGCAACTTGAGAAACTCCAAGCCACTTCTGGTATGATAGAATTGGCCATTTGCAAAGACCTTGCCCAGGGGATGCTCAGATGTTTTGATGTTTTACCATCCTTGTGGGAGGCTTCTCTCATGTCTCCAAATAGGAAGCTGGAGCCGACAGGGGGAGTTCATTCACACTCTCCTTGGATTCGAACCTGCGACTTGTCGGTCATAGAATCATAGAATCAAAGAGTTGAAGCCGACAGGGGGAGTTCATTCACTCTCTCCTTGGATTCGAACCTGCGACTTGTCGGTCATAGAATCATAGAATCAAAGAGTTGAAGCTGACAGGGGGAGTTCATTCACACTCTCCTTGGATTTGAACCTGCGACTTGTCGGTCATAGAATCATAGAATCATAGAGTTGAAGCCGACAGGGGGAGTTCATTCACACTCTCCTTGGATTTGAACCTGCGACTTGTCGGTCATAGAATCATAGAATCAAAGAGTTGAAGCTGACAGGGGGAGTTCATTCACACTCTCCTTGGATTCGAACCTGCGACTTGTCGGTCATAGAATCATAGAATCATAGAGTTGAAGCCGACAGGGGGAGTTCATTCACACTCTCCTTGGATTCGAACCTGCGACTTGTCGGTCATAGAATCATAGAATCATAGAGTTGGAAGAGACCTCATGGGCCATCCAGTCCAACCCCCTGCCAAGAAGCAGGAATATTGCATTCATATCACCCCTGACAGATGGCCATCCAGCCTCTGTTTAAAAGCTTCCAAAGAAGGAGCCTCCACCACACTCCGGGGCAGAGAGTTCCACTGCTGAACTCTCTGTCTTCAGTCCTGCTGGCACAAGGGTTTAATCCACTGTGCCACCAGAGGAAAGGATGTACCAATGGTTTCTTTTTCACTAAATGAATGCAGAAAACTGATAGAATATAACCACCAGACAGATAATGGATTATATAACATAGATTGTTTTTTAGTTTGTTTTTTTTATTTATAGGATGTAGTACTATTTTTCTAGAAAAGTATTTTTAATCTTTTGTTGTTGTTTTGGTTTGTTTTTTGTATGCAGGTTTTGTTTTAATCTCTTTTAATAAATAAAAATATAATAACTAAAAAATCATCATTCCCATTCAAGACTATATATAAACATTTCCATCTGGCTTTAAGTCTGCAAAATGCATGTTTATTCTGCAATGGTTAATATATTTTTTATATTTTTTTTCTCTTGGTGCATTCTTGCAACTTAGATGCCGTGATTTCAATAGAGAAACATTGATGATAATGGACTTTTCTAATGTAGCATTAATTAATACCTAGTGACTAAAGGTAAACGTTATCTTTTCCATGTTTTGAACAGATGGGGTATCCAAAATACAGCTGCATCATGATTATATCTGCACATGACTGCACATATGTCCAGAAAATACATGGACTTGGGCCATTATAGAACAAAAACCTTTTTTGCATCTTAAATCCTATCTTGATAATAATAGAGATTATATGCAACTGTGATTACCTTCTAAATACCCACACATGATAGTGCTCCACAGGAAATCAATAATTGTTTATTTCTATGATTAATAACATTGTTTAGAGATTTCCAATATGGTTTAATCACTTCAAGACAAACTGAACAAGTGGTTGACACTCCTTCATCAAATAACTTACTGAGGTTGAATATGTTTTGACTGCAAGCCTTTCTTTAACAGAAAATACCTCTTGTAACTCTGGGATGATCGAATCAGAATTTGTTTCACATAATAGGATTATTCCATCCTAAAATCGTAACTTTCTTCTCCATTTCTTCTCAGACTGGAGCTTTATTACATATAATGTATATACTTGTGCATAGGCTGAGGAATCTTGGATAAAAAAAACGGATCCAAAAAACTTGGGTTGACTTATCCACTGGTCAATGTAACCGGGGGGGGGGGGGGGGTGCCAGCAGAAGATCTTTGATTTATTATATTTGTTTATTTACAGTATTTATATTCCACCCTTCTCACCCAGAAGGTGACGTAGGGTGGGTTACAATGCACATAGACATGGCAAACATTCAATGCCATTTAGACATACAACATATATAGACAGACACAGAGGCAATTTAACATTTCAGCTTTTCTGGCTTCGTGAGAGTATGCTCAATTCCAGCCACAGGGGGGGCTGCTGCTTCACCATCCACTTGTGACACTGGGTCCTTTGATGGAGTACTTCCTCATTCTTCTGCACACTGCTGGAAGGTTTTATGGCATTGTAAATTTGTTAAATTAGCCTCCCCGCATAAAGCAGTACCTAAATTTCCTATTTGACAGATACAACTGTCTTTCGACCTGCATAGGCCGAAAGCTAGACTATTAATGGTTGGGAGCTTACTCCGACCCAGGCTGACTTCGAACTCATGACCTCTCAGTCAGTAATGATTTAATGCAGCTGGCTACTAACTAGCTGCGTCACAGCTCGGTCCTCCACTTGATGCTTCCCTACTCATGCTTTTGGCCATTGGTTCTCAACCTTTGGTCCTCTAAGTGTTTTGGAATTCAACTCCCAGAAATGCCAGCCATTTTACCAGCTGTTAGGAATTGTGGGAGCTGAAGTCCAAAAAACCTGGAGGACCAAAGGTTGGGAACCACTGCTTTAGACCATCCCAGAGAACCTTTAAAAAAAGCACTGACCCATTCTAGTCTTCCTGCTGTGGTGCTGTTTTTTAGCTGCTTGAGGACACTAAAGGGTCCCCTCACTTCATCACCACTTCCCTTGGGAACCTCCAGTTGCAATGATTTGGTGGCCTCTCCATCCTGCAAGGGTGTCATGGAGAGAGAAAAGAGAGGTCACATCAAGTTTTTTGACCTCTCAGTGGGGAAAAGCAGTCTTTCCATCTCTCTTCCTCTGCCTTCCATTTTACCTGTACTTGCAACCAAGTGACTCCACAAGGTCAGGCTTTTCATCCCATGCCTCTATAGTTTAATTAGACTTGTTCAACCCCCAACTGGAATTGCACTATCTTGTTTATTCTGGTTTTTAAAACTGAGATTGTGTTTTCTTAGAAGCACATTTCAATTGGGAGGTTGTCACATGGTCAGCATGAACCATACTGGCACTTAGGGAAGAATCAATAGTTAAATGCAGCATTTGTTGAGTAAACAAGACCCCAGAGTCTTCCAGGCCACATCCTTTCAGTGGAACAGCTTGGTTGTTCAGATTGAGTCAGTGCTACAGAGACTCAGCAGTTGTTTTCACTTGCAATTAACAGACAAACTTTTTAATGAGACACAAAAGGGCTTTATGACATTCTCTTAATTGATCTCTGTTGGCCACTTTTAGAAATAATTTCACAGTTACGTCTAAATTAATCTTTGAAATATTGGCAATCGCCAGTAGAGTTTTCTGGGCTGCTTGTCATCTTTCCAATGCATCAATCAGATCTTGTAAATGGCCCTGCTGTCAATCCAGTGCCACATGGCAGACATTTCAGGATTCAATAAAAATTAAATTAAACTAACATAGCTTGGCAAACCATTTTTCGGTTAGTAATATGGTGACATCTGCTGCACTCTCCACCAACAGCCAGCCTTTACAAGTACACATAATTCACTGGTCAGACTAATAAAAGTCTGCTCTGGTAATTAACAAGTATCAGAATATGTATAATATGAACAGAGCAGAATAAGTTTCAGAGCTGGCTTGTCAAAGATTATTTATTGTTGAGTCTCTCATCTGGCCTTGTCGGGTTCCGGTAACAAATCTCAGGAACACAAACCCATTTGAAATAATATGGACTTTATGACCTAGGGTGATGAATCAGGACTGTGAAATATGTGTTACTAGTCTGCCACCTCTCCATGATGATGCCATTCCCAGGTATTGATGGCAAAATCCTACAATGACCCTTATCATTCCAAAGCCCTGGAACTTTCCATCTCCACTGAGGTCCCAATATTTTTATGGTGGCATACTGGTGATGCCTCTCCCACTCTTCCTCACTGAAAAGGAAGAATTAATTTTGTTAATTGAAACTTAACAATTACACCAAATGTCATATAAACCTTTGGAAGGAGCCAGGATTTGGGGGGGGGGGGGTGGGGGGTGGCGGCACAGCTGGAAGACAGAGTTACCAGAAAATGCAAACTTACATTATCAAGGCTTTGAGAGACAGGGCTTTCCTTGTAGTTATCCTTGTCTCCCCAACCATGAAAAACTTGCTTAGCCCCATCACTTTAGGTTTCTAGCAGACAGCCAAAACAGTGTTGTTCCACATGGCATTTATCATTTCATCACATTCATTATATACTACTGAACCATTCACATAAAAAAAAAAAACAACCTACTGTGTTCAACACATGATGTAGGCTTCAAATGTAGGGTAGAGGTGCCTTGGCATTTTAAAAGGGTTGCAAAGGGTTATCTTTTCAGATTCTTTCTAAGCTGGTTGGCAAGTGACTTTTTTTTGCAAATTATCTGGATAGAGATGGGCAAAAGGGCCAATTCTGTCATATGGTGGTATTTATCATTCTCAGCTTTAAAATGATAGGGTTACGCAATTTGTGGGAAGAGTCAAAATGCTCATTTGAGAAAAAGCTCCACCATTACCTTTTGCTCAAAGAGGAAGATCAGCAGTATGTTGTGTTCCTTTCTGTCTCATGTACTCTCTGGGGGGGGGGGGGGGGCTTCCTTTATTCTATCCTTCCTTATCTGTGTTGTGTGTTCCATGTGTCGCCTCTTCGTCCTCTCCTTCTTTCCCTCCTCTTTTCCTTCTTCCAAGATGGGGAAGGAGAGAGGAGGATCGCCAGAATGGCGGCAAAGAGAGGGCCCCCAGATGCCTCCTTCTCTCCTCCTCCTGCGGTTGACCCCAAGGATCATCTAGTCTTACCCCCATTTTTCTGCTATCTAATAAAAGCACAATCAAAGCACTCCCAATAGATGCCCATCCTGCCTCTGAATAATGTGATGGTAAGAGGCTGATTTGTTGCTCCACAGATGCACTCCACTGCCCCACAGATGCCCCCACTGTCCCCTGGCTTAAGGACCTTCATGTTATGAGGTCCTTAAATGTTTTCCACCTGAAGGAGCACAAAAAAATGTTATTGTGTGCCTTCAAGTTGTTCACTACTTAAAGTGACCCTATCACAGGGTTTACTTGGCAATAATTGTTTGGAGGCAGGTTTAAATCTTTGCTGTTTTCTGAGGCTGAGAGGGAGTGACTTGCCTGAGGTCACCCAGTGGATTTCCGTGGCTATGTGAGGATTCAAACCCTGGTTTCTAGAGTCATAGTCCAACACTCAAACTATTACATCACATTGGGTCTCACCAGAATAATACTCTAGCATAAGTAAATGATGCAGTGTGGTGCAATAGAGATTCCATCTGAACATTAGGAAGAACTTCCTGACTGTGAGAGCTGTTCAGCAGTGGAACTCTCTGCCTTGGAGTGTGGTGGAGGCTCCTCCTTTGGAAGCTTTTAAACAGAGGCTGGATGGCTATCTGTCGGGTGTGCTTTGAATGCAATTTTTCTGCTTCTTGGCAGGGGATTGGACTAGGTGGCCCATGAGGTCTCATCCAACTCTATGATTCTATGATTCCATGACTCTTCACGATGAACTTGCTTGTTGAGATGTCATCCAAAGATAACTTTAAGTGGGTTTATTTAGCTTTATAGCTAAACATCCTTGACCTTAATTATCTATCTCTCATTTAATTGTTTTCATGGATTTACTACACTTAATGGCTGATACAGCTTTAGTCACTTTATCTCTGCAGAAAATGTTTGATTTGTATTTAGTGACAAAGGTGTTGTAAAATATAGGCTTTTAAAGAAGAATAAGGAGTTTTTATGTTTCTGAAGACATTATAAAAAAAACAACTAGGCATGTTTCCTATGTGCAGAATTAAAACAGTCTACACATCGTATTGTCTGAGCAAATATAAGCTTGATTGAGAAATCACTACCTTTCTATTCTTGTCTCTTTTTAACAAGCAAAGTTTCTTTCCTTGGTAATATCAAAATTACTTAAGGGGAGTCTCCAGGGAGGGTAGTAGTCAAAGCTAGGGAAAGAAGAAGGTTGGGCCTCATTGGCACAAACTATAAGAAACAGGGAAAGTAAGCAACAATACAGTAATTGTGTATCTGTAGTACTATTTTTGAAGGTAATGAATCTGGACAAAGACAATGTGATCTAAGCCGACATATAACCATCTCAACACAAAGGAATAAAAACAATCGTCAAGAGGAGACCCACCCTTATTCCTTTCTTTAAGAGCATAAAAAGAATGTATGCCACATCAAATGGGAGACTTGTCTAGTCCGGCTTTTTGTTCGTACAGTGGCCAACCATCTGCTCATGCAAGATATGACTAAGGTAAGCTTGTAAAAAAATGTATTGGGAACCTAATTTGAAGGCAGCTGGAAAGCTTTGTGTTGGGGAAGGGTCAAGACTATGGCTTGAATCTGTTTGCAGTCACTGCCCTCTAGAGCTCAATTTCCTGATAAAAACAATAGACACTGGGTTCTTATTTCAAGCTTTCTATGTTCCATGAAGAGTAGCTAAAAAGAGAATCATCGTATGTGAAATAGTACTGAGAAACTCGAGGAGAAACTTTACATCTAGACAGTTATCTGTGTTGTTGTTTTGTAAGAGGGCTATCAGAAATTGCAAAGTATTTGAACCTCTTCCATATCATTCAACTTGCCAGTGGATCTAAGGGTCCTTCCACACAACTCCATATCCCAGAATATCAAAGCAGAAAATCCCACATTATCTGAGTGTGGACTCGGATAACCCAGTTCAGAGCAGATATTGTGGTATTTCCTGCCTTGATATTCTGGGATAAAGGGTTGTGTGGAAGGCCCCTAAGGCCCCTTCCAGACAGCCGAATAAAATTTCACATTATCTGCTTTGAATTGGAATATATGGTAGTGTGGACTCGGATAACCCAGTTCAAGTCAGATATTGTAGGATGTTCTGCCCTGATATTCTGGGTTTTATGGCTGTGTGGAAGGGCCCTGACATAGCAGATCTGTCCCTGGGTCCTTCAACACAGGCATATAACCCAGAATATCAAGGTGGAAAATCCCACAATGTCTGCTTTGAACTGGGTTATCTGAGTCCATACTCAGATAATGTAGGATTTCCTGCCTTGATATTCTGGGATACAGGGCTGTGTGGAAGGGCCCCTTGTCAAAAATGCTAAGTTGTAAAGAAGACCTGCATGTGCTGTGGGGAAGAAGAGAATGCAACCATGCAGTTGGCTTGTTTTGCTGAAAGGAGTGCATGAAACATTCCTTTTGTTCAATGTTTTTTGCTCTTAGGCCCCTTCCACACTGCCCCAATATCCCAGGATTTCATCCCAGATTATCTGGCAGTGGAAATAATAATAATAATAATAATAATAATAATAATAATAATAATAACTTTATTCTTATACCCTGCCACCATCTCCCTGAAGGGACTCAGGGCAGCTTACATATGGGTCAAAAGCCCACAAAACTTAAAAGCAAAATAATCACAATTAAAATAAGAGCGTAGTAAAATATAACAATCCAGATAAAAACACAATTAAATAAAGCATAAGAATTTAAAACAGCAAATGTTCAACAAAACCAATAATTAGCAATACAATGGACATGACCAGGCAATAAAAAGGGCTGGACATGGAATAGTACAAAACAGCTATCATATAATCCATCTTAAAGCAGATAATCTGGGATCAGATCCTGGGACATATAGCAGTGTAGAAGGAGCCTTAGTTGCTTCTTCTCAAAGACTGATATTATTTCTATATAGCAACAACAGATGTTAGAAAAGTGTATGGAAGAACCCTGGTCATTTCCTAAGAAATGGGAAATGCCTCTGTGTACCACTGCACAAAGTCCCATTGGGAAAAATACAGTTAAATAGGAAATGGTTTAGGAAGTTTAATGTCCCCAGCTCACTGCATATTGCAATTTCCTAATATTACATAGTTGGCAATTTGGATGGGCAGGAAAGTAATTTTTTTAAGACCATGTTCTTGTAGAGCAAATGCATTGATTTTAACCAAAACAGAGGCATGTTTCTAATTCAGAATAGGTTGTGAAACAATAATTCTTGGTAATATGTACTGAGGTTTTCAGTAGAGAAACACAGAGCTAATGGAAACCTACCATCTTCCTGTCTGACCAATCTATCTGTCATTCCAGATCCTGAACCAGTTGTTGCATCTAGTTCTCGCATTGCATGCTTTTCATTATTAAGTCCTATTCTCCCAGGCTTTTAGAAAAGCTGAAAAATGATATTTGGCTCCATATACTTCAGGCAAAATAATCAGGAGTAGTCAATTCTGGAACCACCTCAGATACATCAGAAGGAGTTCTACTGATTTAAAAGTCCCCAGAAACCATTTTGTGGTCTACATGGTTTGTCAAACTCATAGCACATCAGCACCAGTGTCCTATTCTCCTGGAGGTCGCCATTGATGCTGTTTCACCAGCCAAAAGCAGTTCTCCAGTAGAGTCTTGCTGGCAATGTGTCTTCTGATGAGGGTGCTCAGAAATTGGATCACCAAAATCAATGTCACCAGCAAGGCTCTGCTGTTTGTGGCTGGTGAAACAGCAATGGGTCTTGTGTACACATGGACACTGATTCTAATCCAGTTGTCAACATATGAAAAACAGAGAGTGCAATTCCAAAGTGTCCTAAAAGCTCAGATGTACACTGTGGTTCTTCATGTGACAGGTGCTGGAAGCTGCTGAACGGGCCATACATCATTTGGATGGCTCACAGTGGGTTCAATATGAGTATGTTTGGGGGGATATGTGAACCATGATTTGTATTTCATTTTCCTCATGTAGTGAACCAGTGTGTTACCTTAGTGCTTTGTGCATCTCATGGTGTACATTGTTTCCATTGTTCAGGAATGGTTATGGTTACCTTG
Source organism: Anolis sagrei (assembly GCF_037176765.1). Taxonomy (NCBI): domain Eukaryota; kingdom Metazoa; phylum Chordata; class Lepidosauria; order Squamata; family Anolidae; genus Anolis; species Anolis sagrei. The sequence goes on from NC_090022.1 coordinate 196,242,644, forward strand.
GAATCAGAAAGTGCTTGAAGTCAAAAAGGCAGCAAGGTCAGGTGAAAGAGGGAATCTAGTCTGTTTCTTTGTATGCCGCCTTCTCACACAAAGAAGGCATTCCCCATCAGTGTCCTTCAAAGGATAGTGAGAACCAATGCATTTTGAGTGATAGCTAGTACCAGGGGAGACAGGATTCAAAGCACTGGTCAAACATGAAAACCCACTGGGTGACACCACTAAGCAGCAGGGGAAGTAATCTGAACCAATCTTGCCAAGAAAACCCTGTGCTAAGTTCCCCTTAATGTCGCTGTAGGTGAGAAACTACTTGACGACATGTAGCACCATCTTTCACTTGCATGGCTACCCTATTACATAATAATAATAATAATAATAATAATAATGCAAAATACTTTATTTATATTCCACTTTATCTCCCTGGAGGGACTCAGAACATATTATAGTACATAAAAGGCAAACATTCAACACAAACAACGACACACATACACAGATAAGGCAGAGGTCTTCCACTTCTTTCCATTTCCAGCATCTGGAGGTGATGTTCAACTTCTGGCCATAGGGAGGTGCTGTTGTCCCATTTTTCCATGCCAAAGGAACCTGCTGGCGTAGCCTTCTGCCGGCATGTCTGCATGTCCACATGGGGTGCCCTTTTACCTTCCCACCAGTATCTATTGATTTACTCATATTGCATGCTTTCAAACTGCTAAGTAGGCTAACAGTTGAGAGCTCACTATAAAGGCTAGTCGTGTGGCCAAACAATATCTTGACAAGGGGAAACAAATCCCACCAGCTGACACCAAATTATAAAGGCTTGTAGATGGCCAAACGATCAATACCTCAATCACTGCCTTCAATATAAAGAATTCACTGGCACCTATATAACGTTTGAGGGGATGTCTCTCTAATTAACTTTCGCTGCCACCATAAACTGTAAGGTACAGGAACCCTCTAGCTGTTTAAAATATTTAAAAAAATGCTTTTTAAGACCACCAAACACTGTGTTTTAATATTTCTCCTTCAAAAGGAAAACAGTTGAGGTTGTTTGGAAAGAACTATAGCCACAAAGGCACACTGGACTCAGGCTTTTTAAGTTTCAAAATAAACAAGGAAAGTTTATTGATAAAATACAAGAGAAAGTAAGTGCTGTGTAGAATCTTGGCTGTTACAGAGAAAATGTTGGTTCTTGTCTTCAAAGCGTAATGGTTACATGTGAATGGTTCTTTCTTTGTTACAAAATACAGAGATTTTCTTCTCTTTAAACCCAAGTATACTTGACAGGAACTGAATCTCTGTCAAGATACAGCTGTAGCTTAGCTACCCTAAACTGTGGCCTAGCTAACTACAATCCAGCTATTTCTCCTAAATAGCTATTCCAGTTTGCTACAGCTTCTCTTGCTGGCAAACCTAAGGCAAACTGCCTACTCTTAACACGAACTCCTAAAACTACTTCTCTATTCCTACTCTAATCTCTAACAACACCCGACTCACTGGAAAAGCCCTCTTCTTTCCCTCCAAACCTTTCTAAACTCCGCCCCCTTTCTAAACCAATCCTGGCTGTTCTAATGCTGACAAAGGCCTAGGACACTCCCCCTCTCTGAAATGGTGTTTTTTCCCTGAACTAAAATGGCTACCGCTGCCCCCTGCCAGGCCCACCAGAGCTGCAACTAACTAGCCTGCCTCCTCTAGGCCCTGCCATCCAGGCTGGAAAAGTAAGGGATCTTTACACTCACCCCTACTTGCAGCTTGAACTGTTGACCCTCCAGTCAGCAGCCTTTCCTGCAACTAGTGGCTTTAAACCACTGTGCTACCGCAGTTGTCCTCAGTCTTTGCGAAATGAAATGCTGTTACATTTTCCTAAGAGTCTGTCAACAGACTTTCTGGTGCACAAGATGTTTCTGGAGAGTGGCACAGCGCAAGACGTGGATGTTTCCCAGTCACTGCCACAGGAATCTTGCTTTTCTGTAATTAGTTGGAAATGGAATTAAAATAGGAGTTTCACATAGAGTATGATATATTGCTAGATTAATTAACAGTGCCTTTGCTCCGCTTTGTTTTTGTCCATAATGATTATAGACAAGTTTATCAGTAAAATTGTTTTATCATATTTATTCATTTTTTTCCTGTTTGCATGTCCCACCCAGTGTGTTCATTCTTGTTACGTTTTCTACATTTACTGACTCTATTTGCCCTTTGAATAGCTTCTATGTGTCTTTGCTCCGTGATGAATTTTGTCAGGGTGATGAAGTCAGGGTAAACACTCCTGGCAAAAGGTAAGGTCTTATTCCAACCCAGGAGAACCCAAAAGAAGCCCTGTTTCCCCTTCTACTCTTTCTGTTCTGGCATTTTTGAATACCTGGTGGGGAAATGAAACAGAAGCCAGGAATGACTGGGCCCCAGAAATGGTATTGGTGCTTTCTCCTCTATAGTGTTCCCTCACTTATCACAGGGGTTCTGTTCCAGGGCTACCCACAATAAGTGAAAATCCATGAAGTAGGGACGCCATATTAATTTTAATATTTATATATTATTTTATATATTATTTTCTTACCCGTGCTCCCTTACCCACCTCCCTGCCCATCCTAAGGGCACCTGACTGCCTCCCTGGCCTCCACAGACCCTGGCAGAGCCTCTGGAGCCACACCTCAGGCTGCCACAATTCCAGGGACTGTGGAGGCCAGGAAGGCAGGCCTTCCTCGCCACGTCTCAGGACGCCACACTTCTGGGGTCCCTACCCTTCACTGGTTGTAAATATTTTATATTTTATAATTTTTATTGATATTTTCAAAAACCTGCAAAACAGCAAGTCCGCTAAAAGTGAACTATGAAGTAGTGAAGGAACACTGTATACAGTAACTGGTTTATTTTGGCTTGAGCATGGGTGACTTTCAATCCATATCTTCAGTGGACCAATCCCATGAGCCACTTTCTGGACCATAGTAGGAGCAGCAACAAATAATCTCTTAAATGATCAGAGTAATGAGTTTATTTTACCAATTAGCATTTCATGGTGGCTTTCCATCTCTTTTCTTGCAGAGATAATGTAGAAACTGTATGGAGAGGAAAAACCATACAACACCTGGTGCAACCATGGAATTCCTGCTTCTGGGATTCTCTGACCTCCTCCATTTGCAGACCCTTCTCTTCTTCATCTTCTTAGTCGTACATTTGGCCACACTTGCAGGAAACCTTCTCATCCTTCTAGCAGTAGCTTCCGAGCGATGCCGCCCTCCAATGCTTCTTTTCCTTTTCCAGCTCTCTGCTATTGAGCTCTGCTACACCCTTATCACTGCCCCCAGGATGCTGGTGGGCCTCAGCAATCCCAGAAGAAATGCCATCTCCTTTATAGGCTGTGCTACTCAAATGCATTTCTTTGTGGCTCTGGGAGGAGCTGAATGCTTTCTCCTTGCAGCTATGTCCTATGATCGCTATATGGCCATCTGCCGGCCCCTGCACTATGTGGTAGTGATGAACCAAGGCTTCTGCCTTCAGCTTGCCATCTTCTGCTGCCTTGGTGGCTTTGCAGTCTCATTGGGCCTGACAGCAGCGGTCTTCTGCCAGCCTTTCTGTGCTTCCCACCATATTGATCATTTCTTTTGCGATGTGCCTGCTTTACTACACTTGGCTTGCACTGAGAACTACACCAGTGAACTACCACTTCTTGCAGCTTGCATCCTCATTCTCCTGCTCCCCTTCCTCCTCATCCTTACCTCCTACATCTGCATCACATTGGCTGTGTTGCAGATCCGTGACTCTGCTGGCCGAGGCAAAGCCTTTTCGACTTGTGCTTCTCACCTGACCGTTACTCTTTTACATTATGGCTGTGCCACCTTTGTGTACATCCGACCCAAGTCTACATATTCACCAGGGAGGGACAAGATAGTAAGTCTTCTTTACACCAGCATCACTCCCTTGCTTTACCCCTTGATTTACAGTCTCCGGAACAAAGAGATCAAAGGAGCTGTGAGAAAACTTCTGCGAAAAAGATTAGCTCAGCTGAACTGGCGTGCCTTTAAGATCAGGTCTGAACAATTTCTGAACTATTGAACTTAACTTTGACCTCACAACCTCTGAGGATGCTTGCCATAGATGTAGATGAAACGTCAGGAGAGAATGCTTCTAGAACAAGGCAATATAGCCCAAAAAACCTACAATAACCCAGAACTAACACAGTTCAAAAACAAAGGCAATGTTTTCTCCATGTTGTAAATAGTAGGAAGCTAATAAATAAGTCTGTCATAAAAGACAGGTCACTAAAAACTTCCTTAACCACTTGACTTCATTGCTGGTTTTGACTGCAAAGCACTGGAACTGCCAAACATTGGCCTGCATATAGCTGGATGGTCATATTCATCTTGTGGGTCACAAGTTGTGTACAGCATCTCAGATGTATGGTATTGTCTATATCAGGGGTCCACAAACTTTTTAAACAGAGGGCCAGGTCACAGTTCCTCAAACTGTTGGAGGGCTGGATTATAATTTGAAAAAAAATTAATGAATTCCTATATATACCACATATCTTATTTGTAGTGGAAAAATCACTTAAAAACAACACAATAATTAAAATGAAGAACAATTTAACAAATATAAACTTATTAGTATCTCAGTGGGAAGTGTGGGCCTACTTTTGGCTCATGAGATAGGATTGTTGTCGTTGTTGTTGTGTGCTTTCAAGTCGTTTCAGACTTAGGCTGACCCTGAGCGAGGGCCGGGTAAATGACCTTGGAGGGCCGCATCTGGCCCCCGGGCCTTAGTTTGAGGACCCCTGGTCTATATGATAGCTGCAACAAATATTGGAAAATACAATGTAATCCTCTATATATATCTACTGAATTAAATGGGAATTGAACCTTAGTATAGTAGTGCAGTTACAAATGTCCTCTTGTAAGTTGCTTTTAAAAAAAAACAAAGAAAGAAAGAAAAACATGGGTTGAAACAGGAACTATTTCTCATACTGCTCACAGGTACTATTATTTTTGCCCACTACTTTTAACCTGGGATGATGTAAATAATCAAGGCATTTGTGCAGCTGTCATGGCTCAAATACCTTGGCCGGCCCAACTGTTTAAACTTGCCTTATTCCCCACCCTATCCCTTAAGTCTTGCAATCAGTTTCATTTCATATAATGTCCCTGATCTAATCTTTCTGTGAGGTATTAAGGAAATATAGCAAATCTATCAAGTCTCTTAGCTGGGTGGTCAGCTTCTAGTTACTTCTTAGTATTTCTGATGTAACTGTAATTTCCAGGACATAGAGGAAACATAAAGGTCATTCTGAACTTTTTTTTTGTTCCAGTCCGTACTCTATTATATGATAATGGATATGTTGTTATGTTTCTTCAAATCATTTTCAGCATAAAGCCACCCTAAGAACCTCGTCACACTTACCTTTTTAGCACCCTAAGACTCTAAAGTGACAGTCTAGCAACAGATGCCTATCACACAATGTTGCTGGACTTCCTGTCGAAGCCCCATCACCAACCGGAGTGGAAGTGTAATAAGAAATGGAGATGAGCACAAACCCACAGAGTCGGATACGACTGGACTTAATGTCAGGGGGAAACCTTTTACCTTTAGGATGACTGGGGGCCTGTCCAGACAGTATAGAATCATAGAGTTGGAAGAGACCTCATGGGCCATCCAGTCCAACCCCCTGCCAAGAAGCAGGAATATTGAATTCAAATCACCCCTGACAGATGGCCATCTAGCCTCTGTTTAAAAGCTTCCAAAGAAGGAGCCTCCACCACACTCCGGGGCAGGGAGTTCCACTGCTGAACAGCTCTCACAGCCAGGAAGTTCTTCCTCATGTTCAGATGGAATCTCCTCTCTTGTGGTTTGAAGCCATTGTTCCGAGTCCTAATCTCCAAGGAAGCAGAAAACAAGCTTGCTCCCTCCTCCCTGTGGTTTCCTCTCACATATTTATATATGGCTATCAGTGGGGTAAGTATCTGGACACCCCCACCCACAAAACCCCAGGGTTTAGGCCAGTTGTGTGGACTCCATCCTGAGAGGAAGTGGAATTTAAAACCCCAGTTCCTCTCAGATCTTTTGCCTGTCTGGAACCGCCCCTGGAGAATAAGAAGAGAAAGAAGAAGAGTTTCTGTTTCATTTCTCCATTTTCTCCTGATTACTGTTCCTTCCCATCCCTAGCTACAGTTGCAAGGCTCTGGTTTTCTGCTGAAGGTGAAACTGAGTAAGACTGGTAAGTTAACTTGTTTTAAGGGTTCCAGTTATCATGGTAATGGGTAACATGTTCAAAGCCTTTTAGTTTTTTTAGCCTAAATAGTCATTTGTTGAAAATTGCAACAAAAATTACTGTGCAATCCTATGGGGCAATTATGTAATTTAAAAATTATTTGGATTGTCCTATTTCAAAACATATCATCAAATGGGATTTTAGAAACATATTTTTTTTAAAAAAACAAAGTACAAAATGTGTGATCTGTGATTTTTTTAAAGTGAATTGCAATGATTTCAGAGTTTAAATAGGTTTCGGGAATTTATTGTCTCAATTTCAAACGTAGTATAAGTACATAGTTTTATTACTCCGTAAGGAAGAATAGTTAAATACTACAGGTAAGCCAATGATAAGAAAGTGGGCTTTCTAGTTTTTTTTAATGTGTATGTGTTTGGTATTGATAATAGATAGACACAATCATTTTTGTGATTGATTATTTTATTATGCCATGTTGTAATAAAATTGTATATAATAATAATAATAATAATAATAATAATAATAATAATAATAATATTTATGTATACCCTACCACCATCTCCCCGAAGGGGACTCGGGGTGGCTAACATGAGGCCAAGCCCAAAATTACAACAAAATACAATACAAGTACAGCAAAATAAAAGCAAAAATACCATCAAAATAAATACATAACATAATAAAATAAAAAAGCAGCTACAAAATGACATGCCATAGAAATGGGACATAGTGGGCAAGCCAAATATACTAGAAGTAAAATTGATAGAATTGATAAAACCCTGGATGAGATAGGTAGAATGTGTTTCAGAGGGAGAATGTGTTTCTGAGGGGGGAACTCAAAAGTATTCATGTTTTACTTTTATTATATGAATTAAACATACTGTATGTATATATATTTAAAGTAGTAATCTCCATATCTAAATGCTTGCAAATGAAGGCATTGTAATTCCGTTTGCCATTTACTTTATTTTATTTGTACACTTTATAATCCTATTGATTATGGTTCTTTGACAAGGATAAAGCAGTAATATATTCTCATAGAAAATTCTAGAAATTTTAATTTAAAAATTCAACCCAAAAAAACCCCAGTGACAACTTCTCCATTGATCAATGTGAGTAATGTACATTAACTTATCAAAAAATAAACCGTCCCTTCTCTAAATAGAATGGCAAAAAGCAAGAGCATAGTCCATCTCAAGATGATCTGCACTTACCCTTTGTTTCTACTGTTTCTGCCACGGCATCAAGTCTGACTTTGTAAAATATCTGAACTATGAAATGGCAGCAAAGGTGGCTGGCCCTGATGTTGCCTTTGTGATTTTGCTTCTCCTTATCTATAACCCTTGATTTATCCATAGGTCATATCAAATCCATAATTTTGTCCCCAAAATCTACCCTAGACTTATACATGAGATCGACTTATACATGAGTATATATGGTAATAACATCCTAAATTAGAATTCCGCAGTGTAAAAATAAGCAACCAAAGTCTGGAAAAAATATTCTCCAAACTACAGGTCCCATGCCCAGCATAGCCTCTGCAATTTGCTTATAGCTCAGAAAAGTATCTTTTATCAACTTTTCCTGCCAAAATCTCCTGAAGTTAATCATAGAACTATTGTTGTGTAGCATGAAAATGACCTCCAATCAAGACTGTGCATGCTTATCTGACATTTCCACAGTCCTTATAGGAGTTTTCAGCCCATAAAGAGCCTTTGCAACTTGTTGCTTGCAATTACCAAACAAAAATGTCTGTGCAAATACCTGTCTTCAAGTCAGAAATATATTATTTGTTTGTTTATGAGGAATAATGTCACAATGAAGCTGTGCTACCATGGCAGAAGAAGAGGAAAAACATTGTCACACTTTATTAGAAACCTTTGGTTGTGAAATGCTTATTTTCTTTTCTTTCCAGAAGATAATCAGTGGTGTTGAAGAATCACTTTCCTTTGGAAATGGGTATGATATGATATGTCACAACGTGTTGAATTGTTACTTCGGGGTCTACTAAAAGAGTACTTTCCAACTTTCTGCCTTCAAGAGACTTTCTGTGATGCAGAACATTCTTGATTATTAAACCAGATGAGTAGACCAAACCGAGTCCCCATCTACATTGCCACATAATGTGGGATAGGTAACAGATTAGCCAGGAGCATCCAAATGACTTTCAGGATATTCCAAGTTCAAAAGATACCTGCAATGGTTCAGATCTTATTGACAAATTCAGATATTGCATCTATTGAGGCAGAGGGGATTGTTTCCTAGGATCTCTATTGGGGATCCAAGCAGACAGTTTCCACTTCCATCCCTCCTCCCTGCCCCTTGTTTAGCCTTTAAAAAGAAAAGAAAAGCCTCTTGGGAGCCATAAGGCTTGTCTTATCTTCCTAGGGCCGGAAAATTAAACTGAAGAGTTTTGGAGGCAGAATTTCTCCCTCCACTCTCCAAAGCTTCATTGTTAACCACAGGGAAGTAAGGCAAGGAAGGTGTGGCCCCAACAGAAGCTTTTGTTTTTTTTTTAATGACTAAATAGGCGTAGGAGTCAATCACAAATCGGTAGGGATGGGTAACCTGGCCAATGCCCAGCCAAGAAGGCAGGGTTTTGGGCTGCTGTCTGGCCTCGACATTTAAAATGCTGGTTTCACTTGCAATTTACACCTATGTGGAAGTGGCCGTATACAATGCCAGATTTACCATTGTGCTTAGGAGTGCTTAAGCCAGTGGTTCTCACCCTGTGGGTCCCCAAGTGTTTTGGCCTACAATTCCCAGAAATCCCAGCCAGTTTACCAGCTGTTAGGATTTCTGGGACTTAAAGGCCAAAACTTCAGGGGACCCACAGGTTGAGAATCACTGACTTAAGCTAAGGGCCCCTCTTCCTGCAAAAAAATAATCTGAAATACTACAAAATCCAAAGTTGTCTCCAGTGGTAGCTGAGATAGTGACACCAGACAAACTTTGTTTCATGTGTTATGAACCCCAAGAGGTTCCTGTTCTTTTGTGCAGAGTGTTCAAGGAATAGTAAGGTAGTTTAGACCAATGAGACATTTTAGAGACCAAATTTGGTATGTATGTATGTATGTATTTAAAGCATTTATATTCCATCCTTCTCACCCCAAAGGGGACTCAGGGGAGAGCACATATATACGGCAAACATTCAATGACGGAATATAAACTAAGCTATAAATATACATAAATACTAAAACCAGTTATCTCCACTTTAAAATCAATTGTTTCAAACCATCTCAAACCAGCCATACTGAATTCCAATTGTTGCCCTATTGTGCTGTCCCAGAGGCTTGGTCCCATTGCCAAATTTTTATCATCTTTCTGAAGGACAGGAGGGAGAAGGCTGATCTAATCTCACCAAAGAGGGAGTTCCATAGTCGAGGGGCAATCACTGAGAAGGTCCTCTCTCTTGTCCCCACTAATTGCGCCTTTGACAGTGGCGGGACCAAGAGCAGAGCCTCCCCAGAAGATCTTAATCTCTGTGGTGGTTCATAGATATGTAAGTATTATGGATATGCAAGTATTGCAAAATCAGTGGTGGTGGGGAATACAACTCTTTTAACACTTCTGGTCCAAAGCATTTTGAATAAGGGATACTCAACCTGACTTCTTTGGTGTCTTCTGCCCTCTTTATCTGACATCTCATTTGCTTCTCTATTGACTCTCTCAATTCATATCGCTTTGTCTTTTGTCCTCTTCTGGGCACTTGTCTACATTAACCAAAAAATCCCTGTTCACTGCCAATTGAATGCTGTCTGTCTTCATGACACACAGCCTGGATTTTGGTGAGTATTGCATGAGTTTTCAGTTTTAAACCAATCTTGTCCCACTTTTAGCAAAGGTGGGAGATACTTCAGAACATGCTGGAAACTCCAGAGTATCCAAGAGATAATGTAACGAATGAAAATGCTACCCCTTATTGCAGGGGTTCTCAAACTTTTTAAACCAAGGGTCGGTTCACAGTCTCACAGATTGTTGGGGGTGCAAACTATCGTTTGAAAAAAGATGAACTGCTATGCACACTGCACATACCTTATTTGAAGTATGGGCCTGCTTTAGACTAATGAAATGGTCAAGTTAATTTGGATTGTTATTGTTGTGTGCCTTCAAGTCATTTCATATTTAGGATGACCTAAGTTCAGGGTTTTTTGGCCCCCCTATTGGTGCAGCGGGTTAAACCGCTGAGCTTCTGAACTTGCTGAACTTGGTTGGTGGTTCAAATCTGGGGAGCAGGGTGAGCTTCCGCTGTTAGGCCCAGCTTCTGCCAACCTATCAGTTTGAAAACATGCAAATGTGAGTAGATCAATAGATACTGTTTCTGCAGGAAGGTAATGGCATGCCATGCAGTCATGCTAGCCTCGTGACCTAGGAGGTGTCTATGGACAACACCGGTTCTTTGGTTTAGAAATTGAGATGAGTGCCACCCCCCAGAGTCAGACATGACTAGACTTTATGTCAGGGACAACCTTTACTTTTATCTTTACTAAGTTTAGGGTTTAGGGTGGAGGCTGGGTAAATGATCTTGGAGAGCCACATCTTGCCCATGGACCTTAGTTTGGGGACCCCTTCCCTACTGCAATACTGTTTAATAAGTCTTATTGAAATAAAATGTGCTTATTTTGGCCTAAGCTGTTTCCTCTTGAAAATATGTAATTTAATAATAATGTCCAGGTTCCAATCTCTAGATCTATGAACATATTTTTTTAGGTGATGAATTGATGAATGACTTTCAGGAAGGTTCTGCTATTGCCAAGGTACAGGAAGGGTCCATGACAATGTCAAGGGATATGAAGTGTCATTCTAATAAGGGCACTACACAAACTCAGGGTAATTGCAACCACATCATAAGGTTAGCAATATATTTTACCTGTGTTATGGTGTCCTGGAGCTGGTAATTCATAATAATATTCCCTTTGTTTATTTCTTCAGATTCAGATTCAGAAACCAAATCTTTGATCATTCAAGTTCGCAACATGGCATGGGAAGATGTTGAAGTGACTGCTAGTGCCAGACCACACTTCAAGTTGCTGGATGGCAATGTGATTTTCTTCTGGTACAAATGGCTAACCTCAGTCATCTCCACAAGAGTTTGCCCTGGAGAGATAAAAAAAATAAATGAAGTTACCGATTGGAATGTAATCACCTACCTATTTGGAAATTATGGATGGAATATTTACAACATCACTGTAGTTAGACCATCAGATAGATCCATTGTTGAATGTACAACTCCATTGTGCTGTACTTGGGTAATTGAGGAGAAAGGAATATATCGAGAAGAGGATCCTACAAAACGCTACCAATTCAAACCAATGTCTAATGATCTGGTGTAAGAGATAATTGGTTGTGATTCCATTGCATAAGCCAAATTATTTTGTGCAATATAGCAGCTACAATTGATTTAATTTCAGCATATATTAGTTATATCTGGAGCATTTGTCAGCCTCCCTGAGCTGTTGAAGAATTCTCCACTGCAGAGTATTTGACAACTCCCGCCATTCCAAATCTGAAGAATAATTAGACTTTATTATTTCGTCTTATTGCTTGATAACAGTGTAATCAGCTGGTGAATATGAGCTTAGAATAGAATATTTGTTCCATTAACCCATGGGCCATACTAACCTGAAATGAAATAACTAAATTTACTCAAAAATACAATAGAAAATGTTTTTAATTAACTGAATTGTTAAAATATATAAGACTACATAGTAATCAACAAACACATAATGCTTATAAAGTATACAATATACTAAAATGAGTTGAATTGTTTATTGTACCAGACATAGGCCTTGACATCAAATAATATACAACCTTTAAAAGTACAATAAGTACTTTCCAATATAAACATTAAAACTTATTCCATATACTGGCTCTTTAAAATTATAGTAGCAGTGACATGATAACAATAACAAATATCTGATTTGTATCATTCCAAACTATCTCCATTTCCATTTCTAGCATCCGCTGTGGACTTTAGTTATTTAGCTTGGAGTTTTTGGGCTGCGACTGCAAATGTGGCAACCTTTAATATATATATTTTGGAATAATCCGCTAACAAGTCACAGATAACTGCTGACTGTTGCCATGCTGCCCTTTCTTCCAAAAGAGTTCCCAGAATATTGTTTCTAGGGTCACATACAAAGGACAATGTAACAGATAGTGTATTGGATCCTCTTTCCCCCAACCAACAAGTACAAAGCTGTTGGGCATGAGGGATCCCTCTATATCTTCTCTCTCTAAAATGGCAAATAACTTATGAAAAACATATTACTGATAGAAAGGGCTAAGCATCTTCTAGATATGGCTGGGGATATTCCAGATATGCTTTATTTGTATACATTCAATGTATTTGCTGCAGTGAAAATTCCCCCATGGAAGCGCCATAGTTTGCAAAAAAAATAAGCTCAAAAATTGCAAAATTCTTGTTTGAGAGTTCTGTCTCCCTGTCATCTCCAGAAATGGTTGATGAAACCCAGCCATATTTTTTTAACCAGAAATTGTGTTGAAAATATTGCTTAGCCTCCTTCACTCAGCCATAGATTTGGCAATGCAATGTTTTCTTAAATGCTAAAATGTGGTGTGTTTGGATCAGGTAGGGAATGAGATGCTTTTAAATTAGATGACCTAGAAGAAATGTTTGGAGAGTTGACTATCCTGTTCTTTAGGTGAAAGAATTCTTGGAACATAATAATAATTGTTATTATTTGAAACGCAACAAGATGAGTACACAGCAAACAAGATCACTCTGTTGGCTGTTGTATTGGATCACACATTGGACACTTCCCAAGTGTTTAGGACTGTGTGATGTATCAATGAATAATGAGTGCAGATCCCAGTAAGGTGGTCTTTTGCAGCTGGCAGATGGTAATTTTGTCAGCGCCGGTTGTGTTTAAGTGCAGGCCAAGATCTTTAGGCATTGCACCCAGTGTGCCAATCACCACTGGGACCACCTTGACTGGCTTGGGCCAGAGTCTTTGCAGTTTGATCTTTAAATCTTCATATCGTGTCAGCTTCTCCAATTGTTTCTCTTCAATCCTTCTATTGCTTGGGATTGCAACATCAACGATCCATACTTCTGCTTTGAAAGCGAAAGAATCATGATTTCAGGAGTATTGTGCTTCAGAACTCTGTCTGACTGAATTCAGAAGTCCCAGAGTAGCTTGATGTGTTCATTTTCTATTATTATTATTATTATTATTATTATTATTATTTTGTATTCTACCTCCATCTCCCCAAAGGGACTTGGAGCAGCTTACATGGGGACAAGCCTGATCAACATAGTTAAAATATAACACACTAAAATTCATAAAACAACATCATAAAACATTAAAACAAACCACAACATAACACAATATAAAAACAACCACCAAACAAACCAACAATGGCCAGAATGGTAAACAGTTTCTGAGAACAAAACATTAAGAACAAAACCTTTAGGATCCAGTAAGTAGGTAGCTGGACAAGAAGAGTGATAGAATCATAAAGACCAGAAGGAGCAACTCGTTCAATCCCTATCCGCCATGTACTCCTGGCAGAGCCCCCGGCGGTGGATTGGGTTAAACCCATGTGCTAGTAGGACTGCTGACCGATAAGTCAGCAGTTCAAATCCTGGTTGAGCTACCTCTGTCAGCTCCAGCTCCTAATGCAGGGACATGAGAGAAGCCTCCCACAAAGGGATGGTAAAACATCAAAAACATCTGGGCATCCCCTGGGCAACATTCTTGCAGACGGCCACTTCTCCCACACCAGAAGCGACTTGCAGTTTCTCAAGTCGCTCCTGATATGGAAAAAAAATCCACTCCTGACAGATGGCCTTCCGGCTTCTGTTTAAAAAATTCCAAAACAGAAGGCTCCACCAGTAGATAGCAGTCAAATACTTCCTTTATTAATTGCTCCTTTTGTATTCACACTGCACTGTCTTGATTATTGGCTGTTCATGTTGCATTTTTTTTTGGTATTTTACACTGTATTTTTGTTGAGGCCTAATGCACAGAATCTTAATTTGCAACTATGTCTGTACTGCGCACTGTATATCAGTAAACAATTTAATTAATCTGATGTGCTACCATAAAGATGTGTTCTCATTCATTTTTACTTCGTTCAGTAGGTTGCACTTTCAAACTCCGATTAAGAGCACAGGAATAGAAAACAGTAAGGGAAAAATTGCTGCCCTGTTGAATGTTTCTATTTGGTTCAGCATTTTACTACATCAGATGTTTAGAGAGAGCACGTGATTCTATGTGAAGCTATTGGAGTGTAAAGATCTGCCAGTGAACATGAAGTGGGGGGGGGGGTTTAAAAGGGTCTCGCCCTGAAGGAGAGACCCTGCGGGCCCACCAAACAGGGCTTGCTACTTTGGTGAGCAAAAGAAAGAAGAAGCCGCAATTAAAAGATTTCCCTGAATTCCCAAAAGAATCTCACCAAAGCTGAAGGAAGTGCCACCGAGTTGATTTTATTGTGATCCAGCTGGAAAGGATGCAATATTTCACCAAGCAAAGCATAACAGACCCCTCAACCTCTGAGGATGCTTGCCATAGATGTGGGCAAAACATCAGGAGCCCCCGGTGGCACAGTGGATTAAACCCTGTGCCGGCAGGACTGAAGACCAACAGGTCGCAGGTTCGAATCCAGGGAGAGGCGGATGAGCTCCCTCTATCAGCTCCAGCTCCTCATGCAGGGACATGAGAGAAGCCTCCCACAAGGGTGATAAAAACATCAAATCATCCGGGCGTCCCCTGGGCAACATTCTTGCAGACAGCCAATTCTCTCAGCAGAAGCGACTTGCACTTTCTCAAGTTGCTCCTGACATGACAAACAAAAAATCAGGAGAGAATGCTTCTGGAACATGCCATAGAGCCCGGAAAACTAACAGCAGCCCAGTGATTCCAGCCATGAAAGCCTTCGACAACACACATTGAAACAGAATGAAGCATAGGCATATTTTGAATTACAAAGTTTAAACCAATAAAACCATCGAAACATTATGTATGATGAAAAGAACTGTACATAAAACGCAGCAGAAATCATAGATAGAGTTAGACCAGCATTTTTCAACCTGGGAGTCGGGACCCCTGGGGGGTCGCAAGGGGGTTTCAGCGGGGTTATGAAAGACCATCAGAAACAGTTTTTTGTGTTGGTTATGAGGGTTGGTTATGTGTGGGAAGTTGGCCCAATTCTATCGCTGGTGCGCTTTGATTGTAGGTGAACTATAAATCCCAGCAACTACAACTCCCAAATATCAATGTCCCTTTTCCCTAAACCCCACCTGTGTTCACATTTGGGCAAATTGGGTATTTGTGCCAAGTGTGGTTCAGATCTATCATTGTTTGAGTCCACAGTGTTCTCTGGATGTAGGAGAACTACAACTCCAAAACTCAAGGTCACCAAACCCTTCCGATATTTTCTGTTGGTCATGGGGGTTCCGTGTGCCACGTTTGGTTCAGTTCCGTCATTGGTGGAGTTCTGAATGCTCTTTGATTGTAGGTTAACTATAAATCCCAGCAACTACAACTTCCCAATGTCAAGGTGTTTTTCCCCCAAGCTTCACCAGTGTTCACATTTAGGCATATTGGGTATTCGTGCCAAGTTTGGTCCAGATCCATCATTGTTTGAGTCCACAGTGCTCTCTGGATGTAGGTGAACTACAACACCAAAACTCAAAGTCAGTGCCCACCAAACCCTTCAAATGTTTTCTGTTGGTCATGGGAGTTCTGTGTGCCAAGTTTGGTTCAGTTTCATTATTGGTGGAGTTCAGAGTGCTTGTAGGTGAACTATAAATCCCAGCAACTACAACTCCCAAATGAAAAAAAATCTTTTTTTTTTGTGATGGTCACTCCTTGCGTTATTAGGTGTCTTGTTTCCAAATTTGGTGTCAATTCGTCCAGTGGTTTTTGAGTAATGTTAATCCCACAAATTAACATTACATTTTTGTTTATATAGATCTACTTACTTACTTAGGCGATCCCTTGTTGTCCGAGTAGGATAGTCTTCCAGGATCAGTGTGCTGGCAATGGGTCCGTAGGTGACTGTGGAGCCCTATTCTTGATCCTGCATCTTCTCCCACAGTGAAGGTATTGGTTTCCAGGTGGAAGGCGGTCCCAGTCGGGGTTGGCTTGACGCACCTTCCTGCTGGCACATTTCTCTCTTTTGCCCTTCATTCACGCCTCTTCAAATTCTACAGCAGTGCTGGTCACAGCTGACCTCCAGCTGGAGCGTTCAAGGGCCAGGGCTTCCCAGTTCTCAGTGTCTATGCCTGAGTTTTTTATGGTTGGCTTTGAGCCCATCTTTAAATCTATTTTCCTGCCCACCAACATTACGTTTTCTGTATTTATATATATTTACCGTATTGATATACCACCTTTCTCAGCCTGAAGGTGTTGTATGCTCCTTGAATATAGCTCCGGTGAGCAATCTGCCCGTTGGACCAGGCTTGAAGCCAGGATTTTGGTTTGGGGGGAGCTGAGTTTGATTCGGGGTGGGGGGCTGAGTCTGAGTGAAAGAGGGTCTACCCTAGCAAACCTTTTGTATCGTTACCCCAATACCCCCATGCATATGGGATATGCAAAGCATGGTGATCAGATCATGATATGAATAAACATAACAGTTTAAATAATATACCAGTAAGGCCTTCCGGTGGCGCAGTGGGTTAAAGCACTGAGCTACTGAGCTTGTTGATCAAAAGGTTGCAGGTTCGATTCCGGGGAGCGGCGTGAGCTTCCGCTGTCAGCCCTAGCTTCTGCCAACCTAGAAGTTTGAAAACATGCAAATGTGAGTAGATCAATAGGTACCGCTCCGGCGGGAAGGTAACGGCGCTCCATGCAGTCATGCTGGCCACATGACCTTGGAGGTGTCTACGGACAACGCTGGCTCTTCGGCTTAGAAATGGAGATGAGCACCACACCCCAGAGTCAGACATGACTGGACTTAATGTCAGGGGACTACCTACCCTACCTTAAGGCCTTCTCACAGACCACCATGAGAATTTCGGGGTGGGGGGGCTCCCCCCCCCCCCCGCTACATGCCATTTGAAGCTTCTGAACAGTTTTCAAAGGCAACCCCACGTTGCCTTTGAAGGAGGCATCAAACAAAGCTTTAGGTAGGAGAAAAGGGCTGTACATAAAGCACAACACCCAACATATATAGGGTTTGAGCTGGCATGGGCAAACTTGGGCCTTCCAGGTGTTTTGAACTTCAACTCCCACAATTCCTAACAGCCCACTGGCTGTTAGGAATTGTGGGAGTTGAAGTCCAAAACACTGGAGGGCCCAAGTTTGCCCATGCATGGGTTTGAGTGACGGGGTGGAGGGGGGGAGGCAGGTTAGAGGAAGAGTTTGCCTTTGTTTGTTTAGAATCCGCCCTGAGTCCCCTCGGAGAGATAGGGCGGAATATAGATAAAGTTGTATTGATATTGTATAAGAGGAAAAGGAAGAGGAGGAGGAGTGGAGTGGAATAACAGGAATAATGGTCAGAGATGACCATCGGGGAGTCCTCTGCACCCGCTGAGCTCACAATAGCCGCCCGGCGACGGCCGCATCAGGAGTCGCTCCTCTTTTGCAGGGAAGAGTAGGAAGGGAAGGGCCGCAGAGAGCCCCCCGAAGCCCAGAGAGGGAGCCCTCAGGGATAAGGAGGAGAGGCGGCATGGGGGTCCTCCTCGGGGCGGAAAGCGGCTGGCCCTCCAAGCTCCTGGCAGGTGAAGGAAGGGCCGAATCGGGGCCCAGGAGGAGGAGGAAGGGGGCAAGGAGAGCCAGGCATTCCGACTTGGAAGGAGTTCCCATGGAGGAGGGAAGAGACATGGACACAAAGGGCAGGGAAAGAGATCCCACCCCAACATTAGGAAGAACTAGATGGTCTTTATTCGTAGATCCAAATCTAGGATATATTTCTCTCTCTCTCTCTCTCGCCCTCTCCCTCCTTCTCCCCCTCCTTCCGTCCCCCCTCTTCCCCTAACATATCTATGGCTGGATGGCTGTCTGTTGGGAGGGCTTCGATTGTGTCTTCCTCTATGAGAGAATAGGTTGGAATGGATGGTCTTTAGAAATCCAAATCATAGAATCATAGAGTTGGAAGAGACCTCATGGGCCATCCAGTCCAACCCCCTGCCAAGAAGCAGGAAAATTGCATTCAAAGCACCCCCGACAGATGGCCATCCAGCCTCTGTTTAAAAACCTCCAAAGAAGGAGCCTCCACCACACTCCGGGGCAGGGAGTTCCACTGCTGAACAGCTCTCACTGTCAGGAAGTTCTTCCTAATGTTCAGATGGAATCTCCTTTCTTGTAGTTCCATTGCGTCCTAGTCTCCAGGGCAGCAGCAAACAGGCTTGCTCCCGCCTCCCTATGACTTCTTCTCACATATTTATACATGGCTATCGTGTCTCCTCTCAGCCTTCTCTTCTTCAGGCTGAACATGTCAGCTCTTTAAGCCGCTCCTCATAGGGCTTGTTCTCCAGACCCTTGATCATTTTAGTCGCTCTCCTCTGGAAACATTCCAGCTTGTCAATCCTTGATTTGGAAGAGATATCTAAAGACCATCCAGTTTAATCCTTTCTGCCATAGAGGAAGACACCATCCCAACCCAGCCTACACAGCCATCCAGCTATAGATACAATTTAGAGAGAGAGAATAGAATCCTATATTTGGATCTCTAAAGAGCATTCATTCCAACCCTTTCTATCACAGAGGAAGACACCACCCAAGCCCTCCCAACAGCTATAGATACAATTTAGAGAGAGAGAACAGAATCCTATATAAGGATCTCTCTCTCACCCTCTCCCTCCTTTACCCCCTCCTTCCATCCCCTGCTTCCCCTAACATATCTATGGTTGGATGCAGGCCCGTAGCCAAGATTTCATTTCGGGGGGGGGGGGGGGGGGCTGATTTTTTTCAGAGGGGTTTCGGGGGGGGGGCTGAGTTTCGGGGGGGGCTGAGTTTCGGGGGGGGGGCTGAGTCTGAGTGAAAGAGGGTCTAGCCTAGCAAACCTTTTGTATCATTACCCCAATATGCATATGGGATATATTGAGTATGGTGATCAGATCATGATATGAATAAACATAACAGTTTAAATAATGCACCAGTAAGGCCTTTTCGCGAACCACCATGAGAATTTCGGGGGGGGGGGGGGGCTGAAGCCCCTCAAGACCCCCCCCCCCCCCCGCTACATACCTGGGTTGGATGGTGTATTCCTCTAGGGCAGAAAGGGTTGGAATGGATGGTCTTTAGAGATCCAAATATAGGAGTCTATCCCCCCCCCTCTAAATCATATCTGTGGCTAGATGGCCATCTTTTGGGAGGGATTGGTTGGTGTCTTCTTCTATAGCATAAAGGGTTGGACTGGATGCTCTTTAGAGATCACTTTCATATCTAGGATTCTATCTGTCTATCTCTCAGTCATAACTATGGCTGGATGGCTATCTGTTGGGAAGGATTGAATGGTGTCTTCCTCTATGGCAGAAAGGGTTGGAATAGATGGTCTTTAGAGATCTAAATATAGGAATCTAACCCCCCCCCCCCCCTCTAAATCTGATCTATGGCTGGATGGCTATTAGGAGAGCTTGGATGGTGTCATCCTCTATGGCAGAAGGTTTTGAACTGGATGGTCTTTAGATAGCCATTCTGAATCTAGGATTATATCTATCTCTCAGTCACATCTATTATTAGATGGCCATATGTTCAGAAGGCTTGGATGCCAGGTAGGAAGGCATCATCAAATCTCTCCTGATAGATGGCCATCCAGCCTCTACTTGAAAACCTCCTGGGAAGATTTACTCAGATGATCATAGAATGATTGAATCCTAGAGTTGGAAGAGTCAAAGCCCATGAATGATAGATAACTAGATATCTAAATAGATAGATAGCATTATAGACAGGCCCGTAGCCAGGATTTTGATTCGGGGGGGGGGGGGGCTGTGTTTGTTTGGGGGGGCTGAGTCCAAGTGAAAGAGGGTCTACCCTAACAAACCTTTTGTATCGTTACCCCAATACCCCCATGCATATGGGATATATTGAGGAGTAGAGTGATCAGATCATGATATGAATAAACATAACAGTTTAAATAATGCAGTAAGGCCTTTTCGCGAACCACCATGAGAATTCCGAGGGGGCTGAAGCCCCTCAAGCCCCCCCCCCCCCCCCCCCGGCTACATGCCTGATTATAGAGCCCATAATATAGATGAATGGACAGAATCCTAGAGTTGGAAGAGACTCCAAGGGTCATCCAGTCCAAGCCCCTTTTGCCAGGCCGGAAGGCACCTTCCAAGCCAAAAGAGGGAATGGGACATCTTTGGAGAAGTGTTTTGGAGATCCAGAGGCTGCTTTGAGATATGAAAAACATGTAGATTTATTTGACTTTGCCTCAAATGAATGCTTTGCTGGGAGTGATGTCTCTTTGCTTGATCTCTATACAGTCTTCGTCGTCCTGAGCATTTGCTTCTTGTCAACTGAAGCCTACTTGAAGCTGACAAATATTGACATGAAGCCACCAAAGCCAAAGGAAGGAGAAAGCGTCGTCCTCACCCCAGTCACCCGCCCTTCCTTCCCAGTGAGCTGCCGCTGGTACCGAAGGGAAATGTCTGAGAATGACACCATCCTGACTTATTTCTTCTATCCAAACCATGTGATTCAGAAGGATCCACGCTTCTCTGGGCATGAGATCATGAAGCCGGACTGCTCCCTTGAGATCCAAAACGTACAAGTCAGCCACTCTGACGAGTATATGATCCTGATACATGGCCGTGGGGAAATTCGGACAGGGAGCATAAAGCTTGTGATCCCGGGTAGGATTCTTTAACATTTTGTATAATATGTATAACGTTATGAGCAATATAACGCTTTATAACATTTTTGCGTGAGATGACTATGTTTTGTGAAAAATGATTCTGTAACATTTTGAGCAATATGTGTAGAATGTTTTTGTGTAATATGACTCTCCAACATTTTCTGCAATGTGACTGTCACATTTTTTGTGCAATATGACTCACTGTCATTGTTCAATATGACTCTATAACATTTTGATCAATGTGACTCTATAAGGTTTTGAGCAATATATGTATGCTTTTGTGAAATGTGACTATAACATTTTAAGGAATATGACTATAACATGTTTGTGCAATATAACAATAACATTTTGCAAAATATGACTACAAATATTTGTGAAATATGAATCTTCATAGCATTTTGTGCAGTAAATCTCTAATACTGTACAACTCATAATATATTTTTTTTTGCAATATGACCATCTATTGCCTTTTTAGTGAAATATGTCTAATGACATTTTTGTAACTATCTTTAATCACTGGCTTATGAGGGTTAAACCGCTGAGCTGCTGAACTTGCTGACCAAAAGGTTGCAGGTTTGAATATGGGGAGGGTGTCTGCTCCTGCTGTTAGCCCCAGCTTCTGCCAACCTAGCAGTTTAAAAGCATGCAAATGTGAGTAGATCAATAGGTACCACTCCGGCGAGAAGGTAACAGTGCTCCATGTAGTCATGCCGTCCACATGACCTTGGAGGTGTCTACAGACAACGCCGGCTCTTCGGCTTAGAAATGGAAATGAGCACCAACCCTCAGTCGGACACAACTGATCTTAATGTCAGGGGAAAACCTTTACCTTTACCTATGCTTGTAACATTTTTGTCCAAGATGACTGCCAAGAACAGTTTCATAAAATATGTTTATAACACTTTGTGCAATATGGTTGTCTCAAACATTTATAGGCAATGTGTCTACAATAGTATTGTGAAATATGACTATCTGTAACATGTTTATACAACATGTCTATTACATATAAGTTCAATATGTCCATGACATTTTTGTGTATCATGACTATCTGTCACATTTTAACACAATATAACTGTATCACATTTGTATGCCATGTTTCAGGAGAGCTGTTTTGTTTTTTTGTTTTTTTGACAGATCAACACAATCTCGATTTATTTGGTAAGTCACATTGCAGGTTTGTTTGTTTGTTTGTGCCAAGAGGGAACATGGTTTCTGGTGAGCGGGGCAGCCCTTTTGGGTGTGTTTTGTATAGATGTTTTGTATCTTCTCATTAAAAGTGTGGGACGCAGATAGGGACACATCGAGACATGCACACAATGCAGAAAATAGTTCAGAACACTTGGCCCAAATGACAAAGCCAAGAATTCTAGTACCACAAGCATTTGCTTCCTCCTTTGGTTTGATTTCTTATTGACATTGACCATGGAATTGCATCGGAGGTCCTAGAAATGCAAGAGGGTTATTCTCCTTTGATCTTCTGGCAAAATTCTATGGCATGCTTCCACCAGATGCTAATCACAGAAATGTCCTAGAGCAGGAGTTTTGAATTTTTTTCAGCTGCACAGCTCTTTTTAAAACAAATGTTTTTCATATAGCCTCAAGAAATGTTTATATATAAATGTCCACACAGTCCAACCCCCTTTTGCCATGCAGTAAAAGCACAATCAAAGCACCCCCATCTAGACTTTGTAATAATAATAATAATAATAATTATTATTATTATTAATATAATCAAAGAAACCCAATTTAAATTCTAATGTATACTTCTGTTGCATTTCATTCATTTCAATAGAAATTCATTTCCAAGGAAATCTGAGAACCGATCCCACACAGCAGAGGTGTCAAACTTGTGGCCCTCCAGCTGTTTGAGCCTCCGACTCCCAGAGCTTCTATTGCGAGCTCGTTCAATGGTCATGAATTCTGGGAGTTGAAATCCAAAACACCTAGAGGGATACATGTTCAACACCATTGCCCTACAGTTACTGGGTTTGGCCTTTATGGGCATGATTCCCACAATAATCTGGAACTGGGCTTTCTTTGGGAGAGCATGTCTCAGAGATCCACCTCGCATCTTGTGGGTCAAGACCTTCAAGGACCACAGCTCTGGCATTTGAAATTGCTCTCCTCTGAAACTCCTCTCTGCCTTCACTCTTGAGGCACCAAGGCCTCCAATGCCCTTGCTAAGACCAGACCAGTTTGGAAGGAGAGTGATGTGCCATGTTTTGCATTGTAAGAGCACTCGAATTTGCTATCACTTAGATGCCACAGTTGATACAGCTCTGGTGGATGTAACCGGAGCTTGTTCAATATTAATGGATACCAGACTGGTGCAAAAGTTTCTAAAGTCAAATTAAAATTTGTAAAATCTGTACTTCCGAAGTGAGCATGGCATGCACTAAAAACTTAATCGAAACTTTACCATATTTTGTAAATCTCAGAAGGCTCCCTCCTAAAGTCAGCTTCATTTTCATGGTAAACAAGCAAAGTCAAGCCAACAAGGCTCCCATTCCTCTGTGAATTAATGGCCTCTCACCATTATGAGAGGGAAAGCAGGGAGCAGTGTTCGCTGAGAAAGAAATCACAGAACTCTGGGAAAAGTCATTTGGGAAGTCAGGGAGCCCTATGGCAAAGAATGCAAAAGGCCTTGCCCTAAAATACATTTCCCAAAATGCTGCTCGCATCAGAAAGCCCCAATCAGGATAGAGGAGAGATTTGTCCCTCCGTAGAAGCAGCCAGCCAGCCACAGTTCCAATATATTGTTGAATCTGCAAAGGAAGATTGAGACTGATTGATACTTCTAGTAAGTAAATTTCTGTGCTCCGCTGGGGTTCCTTCCAACTCATTGAGGGAAGCATATCAATTAGTTTAGTGGCTGGATGGCCATCTGTTAGGAGAGTTTGGATGGTGCCCTTCTGCCTGGAAGAAAGGGGTTGGACTAGATGGCCCTTGGGATTCCAACTCTAGGATTCTATGAACATGTAAAACTGGTATTAGTTTCTATGGCCCCTCGCTATGGAACACCTTCCCCAACGAAATTAGATCAGCGCCCTCCCTCCTGGCCTTCAGACAAAAAGGAAAAAAAAGTAAAGTCTTGGCCCTGTATGGCTCTGGCCAAGGTTATCTGAAGGACCATATCTCTTTCTATATCTATCATCTTCTGGGAAGGTCCTTCTCTCAGTCCCATGACCTGCTCTTGGTGGGAACACAGGATATTCATTAATTTATTTATTTACTATGTTTATGTACTGCCTTTCTCACCCCAGGGGTGGACAAAAGGTGGTTTACAACATGCCAGTGGCAAAAATTCAGTGCCAACATACATATAGACAAGAAAACATAAAAAATGAACACGAATATAAATTATAAATATATAATTTATATAACTATAAATTAAAATCATTAAAACCATTAAACAGAAGACATAAACAACAATTAAGCATTAAGACAAGCATTAAAAACATCCAGGTATAAAAATTAAAATCACATAATCCAAAAATTGTACACCGTGGCCATTCCGAATTGTCATTGCACATATTTCCTCATTATTCTTTGTGCTGCATTATATTACTAGCCAAAGTCCTTTTACTGGCCAAAGGCCTGAAAAGGAGAAAGCCTTTTCAGTGGCTGCTCCCAGGCTGTGGAACCTCCTCCCAGGAGAGGCCAGGATGGTCCCATCCCTGCTGGCCTTCTGCAGGCAGGTCAAAACCTTCTCCTGCTAGCAGGCATTTCAGGAACGATAAGGGGCAGACTTTGAGGATGTTGGGTGGGATTGGAAGGGAGGGGAAATGAGTTTTAAAGACCATTTAAAGTGTATTTGTTGTATCTTAATTTGTTTTTACCACAGTTTTAATCATTGTTTTTTCAACTTTTCTATTGCACTTGTATTGTGGGATTGTTAACTGCCTTGAGTCCCCATGGGGATAGAGGCTGGGTATAAATAACGTTAATAATAATAATAATAATCATCATCATCACACGCTTTCTTCCTTGCAGGCCGGGGAGTCTCCAAGGCGGCCATTGCTGGTGCTGTCCTTGGGAGCCTGGGTGCCATAGTGATCCTGAGCGTGCTGCTTTTCACAATTTACCGTGAGTAGAACCCTGGGAGTTGAACAGCATTCAGCTTCCAGATGGAAGAAAGATGCCCCTTGTGTTATTGAAAAATTGATTCCACTCCTCTAATAATAAGCCCCAGCCCAGCCCCAAGCATTCCTGCTAGGATTAATCGAATCATTTACCAAGTCTAAGAGATAAACTAAAAAACTGGTTTGGCAGGAAAATCCCCCTCAGGTCAGACAGAGCAAACAGGAAAAGGTTTTTCCTTAAGATACAATGAAGAATTAGACCCCCACAAGCCCCATTATCTGCTTCCTCAGACTAATCTCCCTCTTTTCCCCTCTTCCCTCTTCCCTGTAAAGACATCTATGCACAACTATATTGAAATAACTACTTTTTTCAATCTGCCCCTGGAGGAGAACTCTTGCACATATCTTTCCTTTATTTATGAACAATCGGGTGAGGGATTCACATATATATATGCACAGGAACCATGCACCCAAAGAAATGTGAACAATATAAAATGTGCTTGGATAATTTTGAGGGGTTGAACATACAGGAAGCCAGCCCAATATCCAGCTGAGAGGGAGTCCCCTCAGTGAAACAAGGCCTCTTTAGATATGTAATCAACATATTTACATAAACTTTGTCTTTTGTCTCTGGGACTGACACCTATTATAAGCCGCATGATTCCATTCTGGACTATTTCAAACAATTTCCCAAGTCTTGTCCTTTTTGGGCTGAAAGGATCTACCAAATGGCTCCAGCTTCAAATGGACAAATTGCAGCTCTAATTTTTTTCCCATGACAAGGGAAATTCCATCCACCTCTGACATCACAAGTGTTTCCCAGCCAATGACAGCTTGGATTCTAGCACAACCATTCCCGAGACAATAGGGGGAAGGAGTGGTTCTTCTGAATGGCTACCAAAGGGGATAAAATGCTTTGCACCGTATTGTACATTATGTCAGTTCTTTGTGTGATTGCACTGTTCTGACATCTATCTGGCCAGATGAATAAAAATTCTGCTTCTGCTTTCATACTCTGTCCTCTTTTTCCTAGCTTTCAGTGTAGCATGGCATGCTGTTCAACGGACCCACGCTGTGCCTTTGTGGCAGATAGCTGATTTTGGTAATACTTGAGAAGAAGATGGGCAGGTTTGCACTCCTTGTTTTTTTCTCCAGGTTCTTCTCACCAAGAAGGTCAGACGCTTTCTTCAGTCCTCACCTGTTCGTCTAAGGAGAGGTAAGGCCCAGTCTCCAAGAGGCAAGCCTTTCCCCAGATGGAAAAGATGCAGACCTTCGATCTCCAGTAGATGGATAAAGCCTGAAGGACAGAACATTAAAAAAAATAAAACAACTGTCAAGTCGTGAAAATGAACAGAAAGGTCAGATTATTGAAATCATATTGATCTTGTCCAAATTCCAATTGGTAGCATTTGAGAAATGCACCTCCGAAGTTTCATTCCCTGCACTGATGCACCATGCAATGACAAGGCCTTGCTCACAAATAAAATGGAAGAGACACCCCAAGGTTGCAAACTTGGATTATATTTCTCCTTTCCCAAGCACAGAGAGGAAATCAAATGGAAAGGTCTAATCCAGGGGTCCTCAAACTTTTTAAACAGAGGGCCAGGTCACAGTCCCTCAAACTGTTGGAGGGCCGGATTATAATTTGAAAAAAATAATGAATAAATTCCTATGCATACTGCACATATTTTAGTTGTAGTGCAAAAAACACTTTAAAACAATGCAATAAATAAAATGAAGAACAATTTTAACAAATATAAACTTACTAGTATTTCAATGGGAAGTGTGGGCCTGCTTTTGGCTTTTGAAATAGGATTGTTGTTGTTGTTGTTGTGGGCTTCCAAATTGTTTCAGACTTAGGTTGACCTTGAGTGAGGGCAGGGTAAATGACCTTGGAGGGCCCGTATCCGGCCCCCGGGCCTTAGTTTGGGGACCCCTGGTCTAATCTCTCTTTATGAGTAAGGATTTTGGACTCCTATAAACTCACAATGATATGGACAGTTGGCTCTCAACATTTGTTAAGATCATAGGTAAAAAAAAAATATGAAAGAGGGGAAATGCAGGTTTCTAACATCTCTAGATCTTCCAGTATGACTTTCTCATCAGCTTCTTATAGAATGTGAGCATAAAACCACAGATCCAGGCAGGCCCGTAGCCAGGATTTTGTTTCGGGGGGGGGGGGGGGGGTTGTGAATTTTTTTCAGGGGGGGCTCGGGGGGGCTGAGTTTCGGGGGGGGGGGGTGAGTCTGAGTGAAAGAGGGTCTAGCCTAGCAAACCTTTTCTATCATTACCCCAATACCCCCATGCATATGGGATATATTGAGTAGGGTGATCAGATCATGATATGAATAAACATAACAGTTTAAATAATGCACCAGTAAGGCCTTTTCACGAACCACCATGAGAATTTCAGGGGGGGGGGGGGGGGCTGAATCCCCTCAAGCCCCCCCCCCCCCCCCCCCGGCTACATGCCTGGATCCAGGGCAGCAAAAGCTGGTGTCAAACTGAATTCTTCCAACAGCGTAGAAACTGGGAGCAGTAGTTTGGGGGGAGAGGGAGAGAGATCATCAGCAATTTTAGGGAAGAGAAGGCTAAAGACCTTGTAAAACTAGAAACTACAGGGTTCCTTCGCATTCATGGAGCCTGGGCAAGTAAAATGGTGCTAAAGCACATTTGCTCCACATGGGCAAACTTTGACCCTCCGGGTGTTTTGGATTTCAACTCCCACAGTTCCTAACTGACTATTAGGAATTGTGGGAGTTGAAGTTCAAAACACTTGGAAAGGCAAAGTTTGCCCATTCCTCATAAAGATGGCATGGGACAACCCTTCATGGAGTTATACACATTTTGGAGAGGAGAATTTTCTCCTTAAGTGGACATTAATAACACTATGTAACAAAATTTGGAAAAAAAATGTTCCTGGTTGGAAAATGTTATTTCCTGTTTATTTGTGCAGTACCGACTTTGAAAGAAGTTGGTATATTCCAGAAACTTTGTTTTTGTGGCTGCTACAAAGTAGGTTGAATTGGTTGAGACTCTGAGATATTCATTGAAAAACTATATCAAAATGTGCTGCAGGATGTTCCACAAAAACAGTTTTTGCAGTTTAATAAGACTTTTCCAGCAGCAGCAGACTTTAGCAGTATTGTCGGCAGCAAGAAATGGCCTTGAACTATGACAACAAGTTCTGGGGAGAATTACAGGAGATTGTATTTATATATGTATTTATATATGTCCACTTTGTATATTGACACAACAGTATGGAAGTTTGGTATCATTGTACCACGTGCTTGCTTCTTCAATTTGTGAAGTTCTTGGGTAGGAGTTATTGATAGTGAAGTGGTATATATGATAAAGAAAACATGTTATAAATGCAATGTGCAGACACAGTGTTTAGGGAAAGTAGGAGAGGTAAATACATTTCTCTTAAAGCATGGTTCCCAACCTTTTATTGACCAAGGACCACTTTGACCAGGGACCACTCTCCAACAGTAGTACCAAAAGGGTTACAAATTCTGTTTTTGGTCAACTTTAGATTTGGTTTGGTTATTTGGGGTGCTGATTCAGAATATTGCAATGGATAGACATCAGTCCTAGTTTCTGATACAGAACATCCAGTAGTCACCATCTGTTCACCCACAGAAAACCACATTTAATAAGAGCTGATGTGGTCTATCCAAGGGATTGTGGCTGGTCAGCAACAAGGAAAGAATGGCAGGCAGTATGAAAGGAGTGGAAATAAAATTTGTTGTTTATTCATTCAGTTACTTCCGACTCTTTGTATCCTCATGGACCAGCCCATCCCAGAGCTCCCTGTTGGCTCTCACCACCCCCAGCTCCTTCAGAGTCAAGCCAGTCACTTGGGAAGGATCCCATCCATCCATCTTGCCCTTGGTCGGCCCTTATTCCCTTTTCCTTCCATTTTCCCCAGCATCATTGTCTTCTCTAAGCTTTCCTGTCTTCTCATGATGTGGCCAAAGTACTTCATCTTTGCCTCTACTATCCTTCCCTCCAATGAGCAGTCAGGTTTTGTTCTGTCGCTGCTGGGCTTGAAACGAAGAGCCTTTAAAATAGGACATGCACCTTTTGGCCCAACAGGAAGCCAGGGGGCCCGAAGAGAAATTTTGAAGGATTTTCACCATAAACAGGCTTTAGAAGGCTTGTGAAATAACAAAGTTTTTATTGGTGAACAATCAACAGAAACTCCTTTTGTCTTCAAAGGGTTAAACAAATACTTTCAGGCTTCAAACAACTGGTGGCTTCTAACTGATTCTTTGCTTTACTTTAAAGGAAAACCCCTTTCTAAATTTCTCCCAGGCTAACTATGAACTTAAACCTTATTGATGTGGATTCACTACCGGGCTGAACTGCGTCTCAACGCCTAGCAAACGTATCAAAAGGCTTGCAATCTCTTAGCTGGAATCCTTGATGCTTAAAGCTATTATTCCCTCCAGAATTCTTCAGGGCTGTAAAGCTGTTTCCCTGGAACCTTCGAGAATCTTTAGATGATCTTAAGACTGGTTCTCCCCCGGGAGGTCTTAAGGGTCGAAGCCTTTTTACAGGAGGAAATCTGTACACATCCTGTACATTGACTTCCCCGTAGAAAACTAACTGAAATGGTTCCTCCCTCTTCCCAAAACCCAGAAAAAGGGGCAGAACCAAAGCTAAATGAAGATGGACAGGGGGCTTGCCCTATGACTGCAAACTATAACAGGAAGCCACCCTGTTGCAAAATCTCAAGTCTGAGATTGCAAACAAACCTTTAGTTCCAAGCAAATAAAATTGGAGCTCCTGGAACAGCTGTTCCAGAACAGGTTTTATTTCCTGAAGTATGGACTGGGTGGATCCTCTCGTGGTCCAAGGCAGTCAGAATTTTCCTCCAGCACCATAGTTCAAAAGCTTCTATCTTCCTTTGCTCAGCCTTCCTGATGGTCCAGCTCTCACATCTACCGGGAATACCATTGCTTTATTATTATTATTATTATTATTATTATTATTATCTTTATTTGTACCCCGCTAGCATCTCCCGAAGGACTCGATGCGGCTTACACAGGCTGAAGCCTCAAAACACAATACAGTAGAAACATAACACAACAATACAAAGCAAATCAAAACAATAAGCAAAATAACGACAATGGCGATACATCAAGACATTATTAAAAACTGGTTCGGCCGGCGCAATGGGGTACAAGGGTTAAAAGTGCTGAAATGGTAGGAGGCACGTCGGATTAAAAGTGCGGTGTGCAGCAGCGATTAGTTATGTTAAGGTGCTACTAGGACTTGGGTGGGAATTCCTAGTCTGAAAAGGCACAACGGAACAGCCAAGTTTTTAAATTCCTTCTGAAGACAGCTAGAGTAGGGGCCTGTCGGAGATCTTTTGGAAGGGCATTCCAAAGTCGGGGGGCCGCTACAGAGAAGGCCCTGTCCCGTGTCCCCACCAAACGTGCTTGCGATGTAGGTGGGATCACGAGCAGGGCCTCCCCAGATGACCGGAGCGAGCGTGTGGGTTCGTAGATGGTAATGCGGTCACGCAGGTAGGATGGTCCCAAACCGTTCAGGGCTTTGTAGGTGAGCACCTGCACCTTGAATTGGGCCCGGAAAATAAATGGCAGCCAGTGGAGCTCCTTGAACAAGAGGGTTGACCTCTCTTGATAATGAGCCCCGGTTAGCATCCTGGCTGCTGCCCGCTGGACCAATTGAAGTTTCCGAGCCGTCTTCAAGGGCAGCCCCACGTAGAGCGCATTGCAGTAGTCCATTCTAGAGGTGACCAAGGCGTGGACCACCCCGGCCAGATCAGCCTTCATGAGGTATGGTCGCAGTTGGCGCACAAGTCTGAGTTGCGCAAAGGCCCTCCCGGATACCGCCAACACCTGAGCCTCAAGTGTAAGCGAAGAATCCAAGAGGACACCCAAACTGCGGACCTGTGGCTTTAGGGGGAGTGTAACCCTGTCCAACACAGGTGACCACCCTATACCCCGATCCGGTTTACAATCGACCAGGAGGACCTCTGTCTTATCGGGATTGATCTTCAGCTTGTTCTTCCTCATCCAGATCGACACAGCAGCCAGGCACTCGTCTAGCACCTGAGAAGCCTCCTTGGAATTAGGTGGAAAGGAGTAGTAGAGTTGTGTGTCATCCGCGTAGAGATGGCACCCAACTCCAAAACTCCGGATGACCTCTCCCAGCGGTTTCATGTAGATGTTAAAAAGCATGGGCGACAAAATAGAGCCTTGCGGGACCCCACAGGTCAAAGGCCAGGGGTCAGAGCAGGCGTCTCCCAGCTTCACCATCTGAGTTCGTCCCTCCAGGAAGGACTGGAGCCACGACAAAACCGTGCCCCCAAGGCCCATCCCGGAGAGACGACCCAGAAGGATACCATGATCGATGGTATCGAAAGCCGCTGAGATGTCCAAGAGAACCAGCAGAGTCACACTCCCCCTGTCCAGCTCTCTGCGGAGGTCATCCACCAAGGCGACCAAGGCTGTCTCGGTGCCATGACCAGGCCTGAAACCAGACTGTGACTGATCTAGGTAGTTGATGTCGTGGCCAAAGGAACTATGGCTATGTGGATCTTCGTTACCAGTGTGATGTCTCTGCTTTTCACTATTTTATCGAGATTGATCATTGCTCTCCTCCCAAGAAGTAAATGTCTCCTGATTTCCTGACTGCAGCCTGCAGCAAGGAGCAGAAATAAAATAAATACAATAAAATAAATTTAAAGAGGAAGGAAGCTCACGGACCAAATTTTCACCCTTGCGGCCCACTGGTGGTCCGCGACCCACCGTTTATGAACCACTGTCTTAAAGAAAAACAGATGTTCCTTTATGTCAGGAAAGCAAAAACATTGTGTCTTACTTTCATCTTCTCAGAATATTTCCTTTGGCCACAGAAAATATGGCTCCTTGCACAGTGGGAACCTAAGCTATGTAGAATTTTCAGTATTTCCAAATACTGAAAATTCAGGGAAGAAAGCAGCTTCAAGTTAGATTTTTCTTAAAATGTTTTTAAACTAAGCACAGAGACAATTCCTACAGCATTATGTAATCTACTAAGATCTTCTGGGGAGGCCCTGCTTTCGGTCCTACCACCATCATAGGCACGTTTGCAGGGACGAGAGACAAGGCCTTCTCAGTGATTGCCCCCTGATTATGTAACTCCCTTCCTGGCAATATAATATCAGCATATCAGCCCCCTCCCTCTTGTCCTTCAAAAGGATGGTGAAGACCTGGCTGTGGGACCAAGCCCTTGCGGGAGTGCAATGAGGCAAAATGGTATCCTAAGATGGTTTTTAAGCAACTTTTAATCGGAATATAAGTGATTTTAATGTTTGTATATATTTATGGTTTTATGTCCCAGCACTGAATGTTTGCCGTATATATGTTGTGCTCCACCTTGAGTCCCATGCGAGGTGAGAAGGGTGGAATATAAATGTTTTAAATAAATAATGCCTAGGGTTTCCACCTTTAAACACTTGTGGAAGTTGTTGGAAGTGCCAAAGCCCATTGAGTAGGAGATCGAAATTGTCAGCGGAAGCCCACAAGGTGGTACCCTAGAGTCACAAACAGCACACCGAAAGGGAGTAACCCAGGAAAGGTGACTAGTGCTACCTTTAAGGTGAGTTTACTTGTCTGTCAGATGGGAAGTTCTGGGCCAGTCCCTTTAAAGCAAGTCAGGCAAGGGAGTTGATTGGGAGAGAACTGGTTTCACCACTCCTCTGCCTCGAGTCTTTCATCATAACTCAGGGACAGGCAGGCCGATTTTGCAATGCCTGAGCCCCACTCAGTCAAACGGCTCTAGACAGAGCCTCGTGCAGAAGGGCAGCCCACGAGTGCCCAGATGTCTGGAACTTGTAGCCAAGAAAGTGAGCAAGCTGTAGACTGGCAGAGCTGAAGAGCAGTCCAAGGGTCTGGGAGCAGGATTGCCTCCACAGGGAATATGGTGCTGAGATTGCCTAGTGTGAAGGCATGTTTACCCTTCGAGCTCCTTCTCCTGGTGTGGGTTTCCCTTCCGCATGAAGTACCTGGAAAAGAAGGTAAGCAAGCCTTGCAAGTGGCCATTGGGAAGAGCTCTGAGGTCTGGAGTTTTGGATCAACCAGAACAAACCCCTCAGAAAGGTATCCGAGTGGGGAATGAAAAACTGGAATAGAAACACAGAAAACCGGCATGCTTTCTTAGAAGCCGGAAATTGGGAAGAGCACATGAGAAGTTGCAAAGTGTTTGGACTTGAATGGAAGGGAATGTTTGGGGAATAAACAAAGGATCACCTCACACATTCCTTGAAGTGTACACCTAACACTGTGGAAGCTCATGTTTCACACAAGTACACTTGTCAATGAGCTGCACTTGTTTGCAGAAGCCAACGGCAGTAACTTCGATTTGCGGCTTAGTAACAGGCATCTGATCCTGTCTGATCTTGGAAGGTAAGCAGGATCAACCTGGTTAATTCCTGGATGGGAAACCGCCAATGAATACTGTAGGCCAGGGGTCCTCAAACTTTTAAAGCAGAGGGCCAGTTTATGGTTCTTCAGACTGTTGGAGGACGAGACTATCATCTGAGAAAAACCAGAATGAATTCCTGTACACACTGCACATATCTTATTTGTAGCGCCAAAAAACCCCACTAAAGAATAATACAGTGTTTGAAATGAAGTATAATCTTAACCAACAGAAACGTACCAGTATTTCAATGGGAAGTGTGAGCCTACTTTTGGATGAAGAGATTGTCAAGTGAATTAGAATTGTTGTTGTATTTCTTCAAGTTGTTTCTGACTTAAGATGATTCTAAGTCTAAAGTTTAGGGTGGGTGGCGGGGAAATGAACTTGGAGGGCCGCATTTGGCCTTAGTTTGGGGACTCCTGCTGTAGGCTATAGCAGCTTAAAGAAAGGACATGGCAGAACCAACTCTGAATATTCCTTGCCTTTAAAAAACTTTATAAAATTAATCGAGTCTATATAAGTTGACAGGAGACTTGAAGGTACATACCTACACAAAATATGGGAAACAGCCCTGGGTGAAGGAAGTTACAGACTGTAGGCTATAGTTCAAAGGACGGAACTGGCAAAACTGCCTCTGAATATTCTTTGCCTTAGAAAACCCTATGAAATTTATGTGATCACTTTATAGCAGCAGGTGACTTGAAGGCATATACTTACCTACAATAAGCGAAATGGCCCTAGGTGAAGGAGGTCACAGACGGAAAAGCCCAGTTAATTGTTTTCTATCTTGATCCATCATAATGTTCTCCCTAGCTTGCAGATGCTATGAAATTGACCCCCAATAAGCAAAGAGGAGAGGTGGATCTCTCAAAATCATGCATGATTGCCTATAGGCCCTTCCACACAGCCCTATATTCCAGAATATCAAGGCAGAAAATCCCACAATATCCGAGTGTGGACTCAGATATCCCAGTTCAAAGCAGATATTGTGGGATTTTCTGCCTTGATATTCTGGGAGATAGGGCTGTGTGGAAGGGCCCTGAGGTTGGATCTATATAATCCAGTTCAAAGCAAATATTCTGGATTCAGAAATGGAATTATATGGCAGTGTAGACAGGGCCTGACTGATCAATTACCATCTTGAGTATATACAGCAGTTGCTTGGAAATTATCATCATCATCATCATCATCATCATCATCATTATTTATATCCCACCTTTCTCCCCATGAGACTCAAGATGGCTAACATCTATCCACACTGAACAATTTAAAAAGAGCAATACAAAAGATCATAAAGCAATTAAATAATAACAATGTGACAAAAATTAAAATACAGCAAATATATTAAAATGGCCTTTAAAATTCATATAAAATTGAAGAGAGAGGGGGCCAGGGGACAGTTCCACCTTGTCTCCTGTGCTATGCTAGTAATATAATATAATGTAATATAATATATTGTATATAATATAATATTTATAATATTATAATGTAATGCAATATAATACTACTAATAATACAATATTATAATTATATATTTACTAGCTGTCCCCTGCCACGTGTTGCTGTGGCCCAGTCTTTTTATCTGGAAAATAAAGTGTTGGTTTGTAATATATGTAATTTCTTTATCCTTGTGGGTAAACAGTATTTCTTGTGGTTTCTTTGTCAGTGTTGATGTGGAGAATGTCTGGTTTGCCCACCCTGGAACATGCAACATATACTTGTCCTTCTTTAAGGGTCCCTTAAAATCTATAATACTATATCTCTCTGTGTGTGAATCATATCTATCTATCTATCTATCTATCTATCTATCTATATCTATGGCTTGATGGCTCTTTGTCAGGAGGACTTTGATTACGTTTTCTTGCCCTGGTGAAGGGAGTTGGACTCGATGGCCTTAAGTATTTTCTGTTGGTCGTGGGGGTTCAGAATGGTCTTTGATTGTAGGTGAACTGTGAATCCCAGTGACTACAACTCCCAAGTGTCAAGGTCTACTTCCTCCAAACTCCGCCTGTGTTCATATTTGGCTGTATTGAGTGCTTGTGCCAAGTTTGGTCCAGATCCATCATTGTTTGAGTCCACAGTGCTCTCTGGATGTAGGTGAACTACAACTCCCAAACTCAAGGTCAATGCCCACCAAACCCATCCAGTATTTTCTGTTGGTCGTGGGAGTCCTGTGTGTCAGGTTTGGTTCAATTCCATTGTTGATGGAGTTCAGAATGCTCTCTGGTTGTAGGTGAACTATACAACTCCCAAATGACAAAATCATAATTTTTTGAGTGATGGTCACTCCTTGTGTTGTGAGACATTTTGTTGCCAAATTTGGTGTGATTTCGTTCATTGGTTCTTTTGTTTTTAAGGAACTCATTATGCACAGAGCATTTTTATATAGATTGATATTACATGTAATATTACTAATAATATTACAATATAATGGTATAGTACAATATAGTAATATTGAATACTGATATTGTACTATGCTAATAATATAATAAATTGTATGTATATATATCTTGTAAGCCGCTCTGAGTTCCCTTCGGGGTGAGAAGGGCGGCATATAAATGTCGTAAATAAATAAATATCCCCCAGGGAATACCACCCATCTATAATTTAGATATAGTTCAGATACTTCACAGACGAGGATTGCTTAGGACATTGTAATGCTGTGGTAATTACTGGCATTAATTAGTCACAACACTGATCAACACTGTGTCAGTCAAAGGACTTCAGCCTAGCACTCTATTAATAACTGGCAGCATGTACTAGAATGACCCTCAGTTCCAGGTTACTAAAATATTGACATAACTCCTGATGAAATAATCAAAATACACAGAAATTTAGCAATCATAAACAACAACTTGTGAATCTGTGGTTCAATTAATGCTTTCCGGTTGAAGATGTAGAATGTACAGTTTTCCAGATAACGTCAAAGCTGAATTAATGATGCTTCCAGACAAAGTTTTTATCTACTATGCTGACAAAAATTTACCAAGGGCCCAAACATTGGCATCTTGTAATCCTCCTCTATCTGCCTCACCAACCATTTCATTCCTTCCCTGCCCCACATCATGTGTTAAGGACTAAAAGATGGAATAATTGCATAATACCCTTTGATGCATACTGCCAGAGCTCCATTTAGAAGCTGCCCATTTAAACCTTTGTTTCAACATACCTTCCAACATTTAACAGGTGAAAACTGGCTAAGCAACATCAGAGTGTGGTCAAGATGGCAAAAGTTATGAATGAGAAAGAAGGCATAAGCTAGGAGAAATGTAGCCTTTTTCTTTTTGATCAAGGGTCTGGAGAACAAACCCTATGAGGAGCGGCTAAAGAGCTGGGCATTTTTAGCCTGCAGAAGAGAAGACTGAGAGGAGAGATGATAGCCATGTATAAATATGTGAGGGGAATTCATAGGGAGGAGGGAGCAAGCTTGTTTTCTGCTGCCCTGGAGACTAGGACGCAGAACAATGGCTTCAAATGACAGGAAAGGAGATTCAACCTGGGCATTAGGAAGAACTTCCTAACTGTGAGAGCTGTTCAGCAGTGGAACTCTCTGCCCCAGAGTGTGGTGGAGGCTCCTTCTATGGAGGCTTTTAAACAGAGGCTGGATGGCCATCTGTCGGGGGTGCTTTGAATGTGATTTTCCTGCTTCTTGGCAGGGGGTTGGACTGGATGGCCCACGAGGTCTCTTCCAACTCGATGATTCTATGATTAAGTCCAAAGGGAAAGGCCAAATACACCTCCTTCTTTCTTAATTAGGTATATACCACTTTTGCACTCTTAATAATAATAATAATAATAATAATAATAATAATTATTATTATTATTATTATTTTATACCCCGCCAGCCATCTCTCCTAGGGGACTCAAGGCAGCTTACAAGGGACAAGCCCAAAAACAGTTAAAACAGACAAATAAAACACTTTCCAATTAAAAATATCAGGTAAAAGCAATACAACATAATTATACACAACATAAGAGCAATATGGCTGAAAAGAAAGAACATAGTTGAGGTACAAATTCAATGAATGCAATACATTTTACAGGAGTGCAAGAAATGTGCAACAAACCAGGAGATTGGGCAGGAAATATCATCATAAAGCATGTTGAGATAGATCAAATGAGGGCCAGAATAAAGTGCTATACTCAATAGGGACAGAAAAATTACTGGTGAGCTGCTTAATCGAAAGCATACTTGAACATCCAGGTTTTTAGTTGTCTCAATTTGCAGCCGCTGAACTCAATTTGCGGCCACTGAAGTAAGCTGAGGACAAAAGAAGGAAGCAGGAGGAGGAGAAGAGAGAAACCAGGACACTTTTAGAGCAGTAAAAACTGGGATGACAGAGTAATGAGGGCAGTCCCCTTCACTTTGGCTTTTTGTGGCACATTTTCCACAATCATCATCACAAACACCACCAACAACTCCTATCATCACTACTAATTGTTTTTCAGAAAAAAACATGTTATTCGATAACTCCACTAGTAATTACTAATATAACACCTAAACACATCAGTTTAAATAGCTGCTGTCTACAAAAGTGGCCCACTTCCTAAATCTCTCATGGTCCGATTTCTGAAACAACATGATTTTTTAAACTAATTATGAAAAAAATTACTTTTAAGGTAAAGGTAAAGGTTTTTACCTGACATGAAGTCCAGTTGTGTCCAACTCCGCGGGTTGGTGCTCATCTCCATTTCTAAGCCAAAGAACCGCCATTGTCCATAGACATTTCCAAGATCATGTGGTTGGCATGACTGCATGGAAAGCCATTACAAATGCTGCAATCCACTCTGAGTCCCTTAGGGGAGAAGGGTGGAATACAAATAAAATGTATTATTATTATTATTATTATTAATAGTACTATTATTATTTGAAACACAGCAAGATGAGTCCCTCAGACACTCTGCTGGCTGTTGAATTGGATCACACATCAGACACTTCCCAAGTGTCTAGGACTGTGTGATGTATCGGTGAACTATTATTATTATTATTATTATTATTATTATTCATAGTTGTGTCTAAAAATTGAACTAAAGCCTTAACCAGTAACATTACATTACATCAGGGCTCGAAAAAAAAAGTATCACTCAGTACCACTACCAACCTGCCCTGACAATGAGAGGGAATTAGAGGGAATGCTTGAACAATTGAATGACTACAAAGGTAATATTGAATCCACTAGTGATGCAGTGGGTTAAACCGCTGAGCTGCTGAACTTGCTGATTGAAAGGTCACAAGTTCGAATCCGGAAGCGGTGTGAGCTCCCACTGTTAGGCCCAGCTTCTGACAACCTAGCAGTTCGAAAACATGCAAATGTTAGTAGATCAATAGGTACCACTCTGGTGGGAAGGTAACGGTGCTTAATGCAGTCAGGCTGGTCACATGACATTGGAGGCATCTACGGACAACAACAGCTCTTCGGCTTAGAAATGGAGACGAGCACCAACCCCCAGAGTTGGACACGACTGGACTTAATGTCAAGGGAAAACCTTTATCTTTATCTACATGCATAATGCGATTTTTCTCAGAGCAGCCCAGAGAACAAGCGATGATGGATCAAAAAGTTGAAACAACTCATTCAGTGCTTCTGGATTTAAAAGCCCACAAAATGAGGTAGTAGAAGTCATTTCTCCTATTTCTATTTCTCTCCCCTACCTCTTCCACAATCATTTTGAAATCTCCAAAGTCCTGTTGATCTGGTTGTTGATCATCATTCATCATATTCTGATTTCTCCCCTCAATCCTCCTTCTACAGCCAAGTATTGTCTTCCTTCAGCTAATTTTCTAACTTTCAACATATTATCCAATGCTAATCTATTACACTTGAAGACCTTTTTCATCAAATTTCTCCCGGATTGTTGAATTTCATACATTCCCTCACAATTATATAATTGCATTCTTCTACAAGCTTGACATATAGAGAGTTATGTGATAGCATGCCCAAACTTTTGGGAAAACTATATTTTTTGGCTTTATTTGGGGGCTATCTGTATACCTTCTGTTAAGATTAAAACACTTAGCAGACAGAGGCACTTTGAGGCAAGGTGAAAAGAAAACCAAATGAGTTTACTGAAAACAGGATAAATAAAGGGTTAACTCTACCTGGCACTATCACAAGATAACAAAACAATATATTACTAAAGGAGATCCTGCTGGTTGCAGACATCTTTCTGGGGTCTTTGAAAGTCTCTCTTGACTCTGGTGCAAAGCGATGGATTATAAAATGTTGCTTACAAACTGTCTTAATCTTCTCTCCCGTGAAGCTTAGGCTGGTCAAAAGCTTCTGCTGTCCTTTGGACTGTTGGTATAATAATACTGCTAAATCCAGCAGGTGCTAAGAATGCCTGTTTGGATTGCTTTGGCCTAGGAATTCCAGACAATGTCCCAAGCCTCTAGTGACTGTAGAAAAAAAGAAGGAGTCCAGCAAGAGAGCTCTAATACAGGGAAATGTATTAGTAAGATTGGCCTCTGGAGGGATTTTAAGCTCCACCCAAAAACTAATATAAAGGAAGGTAACTACACTATTGGGAAACCCTATAAACAGGGGAAACTAAAGCAGAGGAGAGAAGGCAGAGCCAAGACTTCACAAGTTAGCAATTTGTCTTCACAGCAATTCCTTAGAAACAGTGTTGCAATAGCGCAGCCTGTCTGTTTGGCTTCTCTTGTTATTCAAATGGTTTTCAATGGGATATCTCTTCCAGACAAAACAACTCCACGTTCCCATAACAAACCAGTCTCTTTCCTCAATCCATTTTTACTTTAAAATAGCCACCAAACAACCAATATTCCACATTTTCCCTTTTAAAATCACAAAACGTCCCTTATAAAATCTTAAATATTTTTAAAAGCACTCCTTAGGGTCTCTCATATCAGAACAAAAATCAAGGAACTCACCGAGGGATTAGTATCATCACTGAATCAAATATTTCTTTACGTCAAACAAATTCAGATGTTTTAAAGTGGTTGAAAAAAAGTACAGCAACATGACCTTGGTAAGACCCTTGCGCTCATAGAGATGATCTCAGCTTCAAATAATTTTTTAGGGGCCACATCCTAGTTTTAGCCAAAGGGAAAATAATAATAATAATAACAACAACAACAACAACACATTTTCACAAAAGGCATGTATTGCTAGTCATTAAAGCCTTGAAATCATTAAGCCTTTGAGAGAGCCCTTGGTGACGTAGTGGGTTAAACCCTTGTGCCAGCAGGATTGTTGATCGAGAGGTCAGCGGCTCAAATCTGGGTGAGAGCAGGTTGAGCTCCTTCTGTCAGCTCCAGCTCGCCATGCAGGGACATGAGAGAAGACTCACACAAGGATGGTAAAACATCAAACATCCGGGCTTCCCCTGGGCAATGTCCTTGCAGACAGCCAATTCTCTCACACCAGAAGCAACTTGCAGTTTCTCAAGTCGCTCCTAACACCAAAAAAAAAAAAGCCTTTGAAGAAGTATGGGAATAGGAATGAGGTATGGGAAGGAAAAGGTACGAAACAAGTTAAACTAAAATTGACATTCGGATTCAGAAGCCAGTATGGCCACTTGGAAAATCCCAGACTGGGACCCCAGGAAGGTTAGGGCTCATCACATTG
The DNA here is from genome assembly GCF_037176765.1 of Anolis sagrei. NCBI lineage: Eukaryota > Metazoa > Chordata > Lepidosauria > Squamata > Anolidae > Anolis > Anolis sagrei. Next base: position 196,283,728 of record NC_090022.1, read on the forward strand.
AGGTCCTCAAGTCAGGGGCAGTGGGGACATCCCTGGGCCAAGTCCAGCAGGTACTAGAAGAAACTATCATCCTGCATCCTGCATCGCTCGCATGGCTCCCTTCCCCATCACACGGGAGAAACCATCGCTGCCCGGCTTCCCCCCGTTCTGTCCCTGGCTTACTTAATGAGAACACAGTCATGTTCTCTGGGCTCCGTCCTAGGACGTTTACAGGATGGAACCAGGACAGAGCTCCTCCAGAAGTAGCTCTGTGTCATGGGATGGGCTCCATCCTATAAGTGTCCTAGGATGGAGCCCAAGCCTCATGTGATGAGGTCCTAGGTTTACATTAGGACTAGCTTTGGAGGCTGAAGTTCCTCAAGGACTTGATAATATTGTTTTTCACCTCTGGCAAATTTTAATGTGCCAGGAACTTTCTGGTTGCCATCTGAACCTCCGTGAGCTATGCCTTGTTTACAATCCTGGAAGAAGAATTTTAGCCCCCAAATGATACATTTTGGACCCAGAAGTCTCCAATGTGGTTTTCCTTTAACAATAATTTCATCTTTGATTTTTGTTTTATTTGGGCTAGAAAGTCATTTTTAAGAAGAAAAAAAGTATGCTTTCTGTTGTTTTTTAAGCCATTCTTCGTTCAAACAAATAAACGGGAAGGAAAAATATATATTTAGAATGCAAACCATGCCTCCACCCACTTCTGTGGATTCCAGTAGCCTGGGACTCGGGGCAAGAACACTTTGCTCATCACTGGGATATGGTGAGGCCCACTAGCAAAACCACCAGGCTCTGTAAATCCCTGCATTCAGACATATCTAGGGAGCCAATACTCTGCAGAAATATATATTCTATCCTCCACACTGAGAAGGTGAAGATTTATCTATTGAATTCCAATTGCTGGATTCCAGACATGTCTAACTTTTAGATATTTTGATAAATCCTTGTACTCGTGCCAGCAAAAGCAAGGTCTGAGAACGGGACTGGGTGTAGCAGGAAGAACAAGATATTTCAGTGCCTTTCTTTTGGGGCTTCATAGTTCATTCCAAAGACAGTTCAGGCATTGATTCTTTTTCAATATGTGTGTAATTTAAATGGCAAACACTAAGGTTAGTCACATGTTCATGTTGATTTATGTCATTTGAGAAGTGGGATACAAAATATTTGAAATTGCCAAACATGTATTTGAACTGTGCCAATTTATCTGAGATATCCCCAACATTATGCTATCCAGGTCCAGGAAATCACTATCCTTTTCCAGAATGCCTTGTACAAATATATTGCTACTACTTCATACACCTTCATTTTCAGGTTGCATTCTGGAAGTGAAATCTCAGGGCCAGTGCAAGTTGATAGATGTGATATGTTTGTGGCACACATGCGTGTAAATGTGTCCAGATTAACAATGAAGTTCCAAATAGGTTAAACTCTGCCTTTTCACACATATGGCAACCTGTTATAGGGCAGCTATGTTTTTCTGCGGGTTGGCGCTCATCTCAATTTCTAAGCTGAAGAACCAGCGTTGTCTGTAGACACCTCCAAGGGTCATGTGGCCAGCATGACTTCATGGAGCATATATTTATAGTTTAACCCAAAATATATGCACTCTTTTGCCTTTGAAATTAGTGCAAGCAAGACATGCTGTTGTAAGCAGATGAGAAGACTTTGCATGCTTCATCCTTCATAACAACTTGCAAAATGGGGAGGTCTCGGTTAATGATCCATAGATTGATATCACTGGTGAACTGAAGTATTCCCCCCTTTTCATAGATTCTGTAATATGTTGCAGTGTATGGGAAGTGATACTCAATCTGTAAATGAGTACAGTATTTCATGATCACGGTAATGAGGTAAGTGTCTATTTGGAAACTTAAGAACATCTGAGAATCTGCAGAGAAGCAATACTTCTGGGATTTTCTCTCACACTTTTAAAGCATGTCCAGTTTTATAGCCCTCACGTATTCGTGGAGGACCCAACTGAAATAAGTCATTCGGCTAGAATGGGAATCAGAGAGGCATAAAATAATTGCTACAGATGAACATATGTGTGTGACTTTCACCCAGATGTCTAAATTTGTTCATTAACTGTGGTCTCACAACTGTATGGCATTGTTTTGAAAAGATTTGTCCGAGGGAATGGGAGGGAAAATAAATTAAACCAATTGCTGTATATTGATTAAACCCATAAGTAAAAATTCATTGTTTAATTTGTCAATATTAACAATAGCATTTGAGTCCATATATATTTAGGGTGGGCAAATGATCTATGAATATGTACTATGAAAATAGCTCAGGTAACTGAGCCAAAGCCAAATGTGTCCAATGTATTGTCGAAGGCTTTCATGGCCACTGGGTTGTTGTAGGTTTTTTGGGTTGTATGACCATGTTCTAGAAGCATTCTCTCCTGATGTTTCGCCTGCATCTATGGCAGGCATCCTCAGAGGTTGTGAGGTCTGTTGGAAACTAGGAAAATTAGGTTTATATATCTGTGGAAAGACCAGGGTGGGAAAAAGAACTCTTGTCTGTTGGAGGTAGGTGTGAATTTTTCAATTGGCCACCTTGATTAGCATTTGATGGCCCGACAATTTTTAGGTGTGGCTTGTTAGTACCTGGGAGAATCTTTTGTTGAGAGATGATTAGGCGTTCCTGATTGTTTCTTGTCTGGAGTTCATCTGTGTTTGAGTTTTGTTCTTTATTTACTGTTATAATTTTAGAGTTTTTAAAATACTGGTATCCAGATTTAGTTCATTTTCATGGTTTTTTCTTTCTGTTGAAATCGTCCACATGCCTGTGGATTTCAATGGCTTCTCTGTGTAGCCTGATATTATAGTTGTTAGAGTGGTCCAACATTTCTTTGTTCTCAAATAATATGCTGTGTTGGTTCATGAGGTACTCTGCTATGGCTGACTTCTCTGGTTGAAGTAGTCTGCAGTGCCTTGATTTGTGTTTGGGCAATGCTGCGTTTGGTCCCTATGTAGACTTGTCCACAGTTGCATGGTATGCTGTAGACTCCTGCAGAGGTGAGAGGATCCCTCTGGTCCTTTGCTGAATGAAGCATTTGTTCGACTAGTAAAGTGGTGGTAGCAAAAGTGAGTATAGGGAGCAAGTTTGTAGTATAAAGAAAACTTAATATCAAAATGAGCTGAGACTGGTTAGGCAAGTGAAGAGCAACAAAAGGTGGGGGCTCTGATCAGATACATTCAAGACCAAGTGGAAAGTGGGGCCACTGCTCTGTAAGGATGGATAAATGCTAACAGATTACAAAAAAGGCAGAACTACTTAATACTTATTTTGCTTCAATCTTCTCCCCCCCCCCCCCCCCAAAAAAAAAAGAACTATGTGCTTCTGTGCAAAACAAGTGACCTGGGCAAAGGATCAGGATTGATAGGAAATCAATCAAGAATCCTTTAGCTAAACCCAATCTTGAAACTCCTTTTGGACTCTTGAGATGACCACTTAATTGCTAAGTTGTATAAATTGTTTTTAAAATATGAAATGAAGAAGGAACGTGTGAAAGATTGTATGGTTAAGTGGGCACAAAATTTTGGTAAACAAATACAAATTGAACAATGGGAAAGAGTCTGGACAAAGAGTTTGAAATTTACCCTGTGTAATGACTTGAAATATTTTTAAATAAATGTATAACTAGCCATCCCCTGCCACACGTTGCTGTGGCCCAGTCTGTGGATATGTGTTTTGTGTGTGTGTATATTTCTGTATATGTGTATATATGTGTGTTTGCATATATATATATATATATATATATATATATATATATATGAGGTTTTGCACATGCATTGTAATATAATTTTTGTTTTTTGGCTTTAAGTGTCTTCTGCTGTGTTTTTCCGTATTTTTATGAGTGATGGTCACTCGTTGGCCTGATAGGTGTATTGTGTCCAAATTTGGTGTCAATTTGTCCAGTAGTTTTAGACTTATGTTAATCCCACAAACTAACATTACATTTTTATTTATATAGATGGTATCGAGGGGCAGCTCAACCCATTACGCAAAGTAAGCATTTGCAGTATAGTTGATTTTGCCCAGGGGCGCTCTTGAGGTGCTCTTGGGGGAAAATAGACCTCGACATATGCGAGTTGTAGTTACTGGGATATATAATTCACCTAAAATCAAAGAGCATTCTGACCTCCACCAATAATGGAATTGAACCAAATATGGCACACAGAGCTCCCATGATGAACAGAAAATATATATCAGTGATTGGTTGGGGGGCGCCAAAATACTGTTTGCTTACCGTTGAAAATTACCTAGGGTTGCCTCTGATGGTACCTGATACCAGAAAGGATTCCTAAGATGTATAAAAATAGTTTTAGTGGCTGCTGGAAATGCAGGGGAAAGGTTGGCAGTTGGGCATTTTTTACTATATATGGTGGTCATGTAAAAAGACCAGAATATACTGGGTAAAAATTCATGTGATTTTAGAAGAGATTTTAAAAATAAAATTTGAAATGAAACCTGAACTCTATCTGCTTGGGATGTTAGACGAAAAACTCTATAGAAAATGTGGAAAAATATTGCTATACATGGTAATGGAAGAAAGAATTACCTACTCTCAAAGATGGAAAGACTTAATGATTTCATCATTGCTTTATGAAAATAAATGAACTTGAAAAAAATGATAAATTTACTACGTTGATTAAGGAGAAATCTCTAACTTTAAGAAAGCCTTATTTATTGTGTTTCTCCAGCAAAGATGTGGCCAAAACGCCATCACTGTTTTTTTTTTGGGGGGGGGGGGGGTTGGATTAGAAGTTTGGAAAGGATGTATCAGTGGTTCCTTTACACTAAATGGGTGTAGAAAACTGAGAGAATATAACCATCAGACAGAGAATGTAAAGCTTTTAGATTAGATAATGTAGATTGTTTGTTGTTTGGAGCTTTTTGTTTAGGCTGTAGTAGTATTATTCTGGAAAAAGTATTTTTAATATTTTGTTTGTATATTTGTATGTAAGTTTTGTTTTAATCTGTCTTAATAAGATTTTAATCACAAAAAGAATCCTCTAGCTAACCTAAATCAGTTCAAATATGTAGGGCCAGATGAACTGCATCCCAGAATACTAAAGGAACTTGCTGATGTACCAGTTGAGCCACTTACCATTTTTTTAAAAAGCTATGAAAAGAGGTGAGGTGTTCAAGGATGAAAAGGGGAGCAAATATTTTTTTCCTTTTTCAAAAAAGATAAAAAAGGAATATACGGGAAGCTACAAATCAGTCTATCTGGCTGTATTAACAAGAAAAATATTAGAACAGACAAGACGGGAGTCTGTCTGCAATTATCTTGATTGATATACCGTAATCAGTAGGAGACGGAATGGGCTGGTCAGGAACAAACGCTGCCAAAATAATCTCATATCTTTTCTCAATCAGGACATTAATTGATGGTGGGAATGCTGCAGATGTCATTTATCTATATTACAGCATAGCATTACAGCATAAGAGTTTGATTAGCAAACGGGTTGAATTTGGAATAAATGGATCCATAACTGGTTGGAAAACTGCTCCAAAGAGGAGGGCGACTAAAATGATAAAGGGCCTGGAGAACAAGCCCTATGAGGAGTGGCTTAAGGAGCTGGGCACGTTTAGCCTGAAGAAGAGATGGCTGGGAGGAGATATGATAGCCATGTATAAATATGTGAGAGGAAGCCACAGGGAGGAGGGAGCAAGCTTGTTTTCTGCTTCCCTGGAGACTAGGACGTGGAACAATTGTTTCAAACTACAAGAGAGGAGATTCCATCTGAACATGAGGAAGAACTTCCTGACTGTGAGAGCCATTCAGCAGTGGAACTCTCTGCCCCGGTGTGTGGTGGAGGCTCCTTCTTTGGAAGCTTTTAAACAGAGGCTGAATGGCCATCTGTCAGGGGGGATTTGAATGCAATATTCCTGCTTCTTGGCAGGGGGTTAGACTGGATGGTCCATGAGGTCTCTTCCAACTCTTTGATTCTATGATTCTAAGAGTTGTCATCAATTGTTTGAAGGAGGTCTGGAGTGGAGTGCCACAGTATTCAATCCCAGACTCTTTAACATTTGTATGAATGACTTACATAATGAGGAGGAGTGAATTCTTAAGAGTTTAATCTTTACCAAGTTTGCAAATGATGGGTGGCTAACATATTCAAAGACAGAAACAGATTGTAGAAAAATCTTAATAAACTAGAAAATTGGGCAGAAATGAATAAAATTAATTTAAATAAAGACAAATGCAAAATTCTACATTTAGGGCACAGAAACCAAATGCACACTTAAAGGATGGAGGATATATGGCTCAGAAGTACCACATACGAAAACAATTTGAGAGTTTTTATTGATTATACAATGAATATAACAAACCAGCATTGTGATGCTGCAAGGTGAGTGATATATTTAGCCTGCATTAAATTATTATGATTATTATTATTATTAACTTTATTTGTACCCCGCTAGCATCTCCCGGAGGACTCGATGCGGCTTACACAGGCCGAAGCCTCAAAACACAATACAATAAAGAACGTGACATCACAATAACAAGCAAATCAAACAATGAGCAAAATAACATAACTCCACAATAACTAAGCAAATCAAACAATAAGCAAAATAACGACAATGGCAGTACATCAAGACATTATTAAAAACTGGTTCGGCCGGCGCACTGGGGTACAAGGGTTAAAAGTGCTGAAATGGCAGGAGGCAGTAAGGTTAAAAGTGCGGTGTGCAGCGACAATTAGTTATGCTAAGGTGCTACTAGGACTTGGGGTGGGGATTCCTAGTCAGGGAAGGCACAACGGAACAGCCAAGTTTTTAAATTCCTTCTGAAAACGGCTAGAGTGGGGGCCTGTCTGAGATCTTTTGGGAGGGCGTTCCAAAGTCGGGGGGCCGCCACAGAAAAGGCCCTGTCCCGTGTCCCCACCAAGCGCGCTTGCGACGTGGGTGGGATCACGAGCAGGGCCTCTCCAGATGACCGTAACGAGCGTGTGGGTTCGTAGATGGTGATGCGGTCACGCAGGTAGGGTTGTCCCAAACCGTTTAGGGCTTTGTAGGTAAGCACCTGCACCTTGAATTGGGCTCGGAAAATGAATGGCAGCCAATGGAGCTCCTTAAACAGAGGGGTAGACCTCTCTTGATAATGAGCCCCGGTTAGCATCCTGGCTGCTGCCCGCTGGACCAATTGAAGTTTCCGAGCCGTCTTCAAGGGCAGCCCCACGTAGAGCGCATTGCAGTAATCCATTCTAGAGGTGACCAAGGCATGGACCACCCCAGCCAGATCAGCCTTCACGAGGTATGGTCGCAGTTGGCGCACAAGTCTCAGTTGTGCAAAGGCCCTCCCGGATACCGCCGACACCTGAGCCTCAAGTGTAAGCGAAGAATCCAAGAGGACGCCCAAACTGAAAAGAAGCATAATTTCCAAGTCAAGGGAAATAAGAGGCTCAGTTTATTTGGTGCTGATCAGGACTCATCTGGAGTATTGTGTTCAGTTTTGGGCACCTGATTTTAAGAAGGATATAGACAAGTTGGAGCAGATTCAGAGAAAGACAAGAAGATGAAAAGAGGTATGGGGGAAAAAGGAAAGGCGGAAGGAGCTGGGCATGTTCAACTTGTTGAACAGAAGATTGAGAGGTGAAATAATCACATTTTTAAAATGCCTAAAGGGCTGTCAGAGAAAAATTAAGGGACAGGCCTGTTCTCTGCTGCTTTAGAGGATAGAAGTAGGGACACATCTACACTGTCCACTTAGACTGTGTGAAATCAGCAGAAAAGAAAGCTGTTTCAGTGTGTGGGTGATTAGACAGGAAATCCTGGACCTGGTTTGAGACCTGGATGGAGTTTACACATAGCATAAGGCTGGCCTTGACCAGTTCCAGAATACATATTTTCTATCATAGAGATTTTTTTTCAACTCCCCCTCTACAACACACATTAGAGGACCACCAGACTTCCCCCATCCCTTAATTGCTTTTGCCACTAGAACAGTGGTTTTCAACCTGTGGGTCCCCAGATATTTTGGCCTTCAACTCCTAGAAATCCTGGTAAACTGGCTGGGATTTCTGAGAGTTGTAGGCCAAAACACCTGAGGACCCACAGGTTGAGAACCACTTCACTAGAACATGCTGGTGCACATTAAAGGCTTGTTTTCAAATCATTCCTTGGCTTTGGTTGTCTCCGTTTAAAGCTGATAAAGCGTGCTATGGTGTGCATTCACAGTGTGTGTTATATAAACACCATGCTGTCAAGTGTCCTTCCAACTGCACTAAATGGTCTGTGTAGATGTACCCGAGGTCAAATGGTTTTAAGTTATAGAAAGGTAGTTTTAGATTTAAAATTAGAAGAAACTTCTTGACACTACAAGCAGTTTGGCGGTGGAACCAATTACCTAAAGAGCTGGGCCGGTGCCTCCTTCTGTAGATAACTGTAAAAAGAGGCTGGAAAGTATCCCTTTAACGCTATAGAACTAATCCCATTGAGATCTAATTTACAACAGGTTGCCCCACATCACCCTCATCATCAACTTACTCATCCCCTTCTTCTCCCTGCGCTAGCCCCATTATACTCTATGAGAACACGAGAAGCCTCCCCTGTTCTCTTTTCAGTGTCCTAGGAGACTTGCAGCACACTAAAAGGACAGAGCTCCATCGGAAATCAAATAGATGTTCGTAGTCTGATTGCATCGAGCAGGCTCCATCCTCCCAGCATGCTGCAAGTGTCCTAGGATGCTAGAAATCAGTAACGTGATGAGGTCCTAAGATTCTATCTGCTGAGATCATTAGTTCAGTAATATCAATTCAGCTTCATCAGATGTTTGAAGATTTGTTATCCTCTACATGGATGTAGAAAAAGGAAATGTAAACAGAGGCTGCTTGATAATGAAATGCTACACGCACAGCCTGTGACTCATAAATTAAAGGTTAATTGTAGCCACCCACAACTGCAATAATTCGTGATAATACAACAATCTACTAATAAATAAATCTATAAAATATTTATAGGGGGAAGAGAAATAATTGTCTGTATTAAAACCCAAGAAGGTAGAATGACACATTTAAGGATAGTACTTCAGACATCTGATTAAACAGACCCTACTCCATAAAGTTTATGTTATTAAACATTTATTAGTTTTTAAGATGCTATTAAACTCCTCCTGCCCACCCCCATGGAGTAATATGACTATTATTCTGTAAACAAGTATAGAACATTTTTCTAATTTTTGTATGTGATTAATCATGGATCCAGATAGGTGGGCAGGGTTAATCCTAAACTGTCCCATGATAATTTTAACAGAAAAAGATTTTTAATGATAGTTAAGATGGAGATATTATTAATTCTGTATCCAAGTATATAAAAGCAATAAAGGTGATAACTATCCCATTAATCAGTTTCTGGAGGATTATCATCAAATGCAGGCTATCCGGAATAAGTCCCTTAAGGGAGAAAGAATGAAAAAAATAATTGCAGACAGACAAACCTGATTCTCTGGGATCAGGTTTGCAGGACTCCTGCAAGAATAGAAAAATCACAAATACCCTCCCCCCATTTTTTTTTAACCTGGACAAACACCACCTTAGGAATCTTTAGGTCCTCCCGTTCACCATGATCACTTTTTGCAGAGGTTGAGGGGTATTCTTTCTAGGAATCTCTAGGTCTTCCATGGCGACACTATAGTCTACTTTCGGTGGAAGTAATATGGTTTGAGGGAGGGGGGGGGGGGGGAAAGGGAAATCCATTCTCTTTCAAAAGCACTTACTGTATATATACTTGAGTATAAGCCCAGTTTTTCAGTCCTTTTTTTGGCCTGAAAAAGCCCCTCGGCTTATATTCGAGTCAAGGTGATTTATTATTTTTATTACATTTGTTATTTTACTCTCTTTATTATTATTGGAAGGATACATAAACACATTTACATCGAAGAAGGTTAGAATAATGGTTTAATCAGAGTTGGACAGTCTTATCTTAAATTACAGTTTTATGTAAATATTCAAAAACATTTAACCATCAGATGCCTCAATTAATATGATTGTATTGGTATCAATTTTTATTTTGCAATTTACTAGTAGCTGCTGTATTTCCCACCCTCGGTTTATACTCAAGTCAATACGTTTTCCCAGTTTTTTTGTAGTAAAATTAGGTGCCTCAGCTTATAGTCAGATCGGCTTATACTCAATTATATGTGGTGCTTGTCTGCCTCTCCCCTCCAAACTCCCATTTTCCAGACCAGACTTTCTTAGCTGTTTTATCCTGATAGAAGGTTCAGGCATGTAGCCAGGGGGGGGGGGGGGGGGGCTCGGGGGGCTTCAGCCCCCCCCGAAATTCTCATGGTGATTCGCGAAAAGGCCTTACTGGTGCATTATTTAAACTGTTATGTCTATTAATATCATGATTTGATCACCATTCTCAATATATCCCATATGTATGGGGGTATTGGGGTAATGATACAAAAGATTTGCTAGGCTAGACCCTCTTTCACTCAGACTCAGCCCCCCCCCGAAACTCAGCCCCCCCCCCCGAAACCCCCCCTGAAAATTTTTTAGCCCCCCCCCCCGAAACGAAATCCTGGCTACGGGCCTGAGAAGGTTTGAAAGAATTTCCAGCTGCCAGGATGGCTTTGCTTAAAAATGATTACATCAAAATATCAATAAAAGCACCTCACCTCATCACAATTTCCCATGAAACCCTAGGCTTGCAAGAACCCATGGCTGACAATCTTAGTTCCAGACATGCATACAAATTGTGAGGGTGTCAGACATTTACAGCCCTTTGGTAGTTTGCATGAGGCAGGATCCTCTGATTATGCAAAGCAAAGCTTAACCAAAGGAAGTCTTAAGAAAAGGACAGGGTTAAAAAAAGGAGCAAAGTCCAGAGTATGGTCACTGAGTATATGCTAAAGAATGCATTAAAGGAGTGCAAAAAAAGAGAATAACAGGTAAAAAACCAAAGGAAAAGTCACTGAATAGTAACCAACATGATTCAGGAAAAGGGATAGAAGAGTTGAGGGTGAAGAGAAGCAAAAAATGAAAGCACAAATCAAGATCTGTACACAAGCGGGACAATCGAGGCCAAAGGTTTATTGTTGTTCATTCGTTCAGTCGCTTCCGACTCTTCGTGACCTCATGGACCAGCCCACGCCAGAGCTCCCTGTCAGCCGTGGCCACCCCCATCTCCTTCAAGGTCAAGCCAGTCACTTCAAGGATAGCATCCATCCATCTTGCCCTTGGTTGGCCCTTCTTCCTTTTTCCTTCCATTTTCCCCAGCATAATTGTCTTCTCTAAGCTTTCCTGCCTTCTCATTATGTGTCCAAAATACTTCATCTTAGCCTCTACTATCCTTCCCTCCAATGAGCAGTCAGGTTTTATTTCCTAAAATATGGACTGGTTGGATCTTCTCGCAGTCCAAGGCACTCTCAGAACTTTCCTCCAACACCACAGTTCAAAAGCCATTATCTTCCTTCACTTAGCTTTCCCTATGGTCCAGCTCTCACATCCATAGGTTACTAGGGGAAGGCCAAAGGTAATTAATGGCAAAGTTTACATTAAGATGGGAAAACAGATGACAAGTACAGAATTCAAAGGGGGGGGGGGGGGAGAGATAAGGATGGGAAAGAACCAGGAAGCAAAAATAAAGAAAAAAGAGATCTCATCCTATGGCCAGTAAGGTAAGGAGGGTGGATGGTTAAAAGATGAGCCGTGGGAAGAGGCAGCAGAAGAGTAGGAGCAGCCCTCAGCCACAATTAGTTTCATCTACATAGCTATGGGTCTTTAAATGTCACAGCCTTTCTATGGGATGAACTTAGGGAAACGGAGTTCTGCTATAATTGCTGGACTGCCCAAACCGCATCTGGCACACTCTTTTCTAATCATGATTGCAAACTGGTTTGGAGCTGGTTGTGATTAGGAGTAGCTGCCAAGTCAACCATAGTCATGGCACCAAAACTAGAGAGAGAAAGCCCACACAAAGGACAAAGAAGAAGCAGTGCATCCGCCATACGGCATTTTTGGTCCCCTGACCAGTCTTACGTTTGCACCAATCCAGAACAAGACCTGGAAGCTTATCTGGATATAAGCTTAACTAAGTATGCATCTGCACTGTAGAACTGACGCAGTTTCACATTTTAACTGACATGGTTCAATGATATGGAACCATGATAGATGTAGTTTGGGAAGCTCCACTACTCTTTGGTAGAGAAGATTAACGATCTTGTTAAACTACAGCTTCTATCATTCCATAGCATTCAGCCATGGCAGCTATAGTGGTGTCAATCTGCATTAATTCTACAGTGTAGATTGACCTTTAGAGACAGAGTGGAAGAAATTGTGGATTCATTGTAATGAACAAAGTGGGATACAAAATTTGTGTTAAAACACATATTTTATCTTTCTAAGATATTTCACATGATCTTTGTTGGCCTCTCATTCCTACTTCTACTTCCTTCCCTGAGGCGACACTAATTGATTTGTTGTTCTGGTAATTTGTCCCTGTCACGTCATCCTTTTGCGAGATGTGACTCCTATGTGGAAAGAGGGCTCTTAGCTATGGTGTCATTTTTCTTTCCCTATTAAGTCCCAGATAATGTTAGGTTTATTTTGGGCTGGTTGGCATGTTGCAGTCATAGACAATTAATGGCAATATTCATTTTCTTGTAAGGAACAAATATATAGCAGTAATTCAATGATTTCAACTGATACAATATCTTTGATTAAATGCATGTTTCAAAACTCACACTGATGTGGCAAATGTCCATTAAATGTCTATATGACATTCCATCACATCAATCAGCTGACCTTCTAACATCTTGTTGGGATAAAATCAGAGGCGGCCCTAGTGGGATTCTATGGTCAGCATCCATTACAAGTTGGCCATAAAGTTGAGTTGGAGGATCTAGAAATTCCTAGAGAGGTGTTCCCTCAGTTTTTCACTTCCACAGATGTCCTATTTTCCCAACCCTTAACCCCAGTGAATGTGGAGGGCTCATTGTACTCTACTGTATTATTCTTCAAAACAACACATGCTGTATGGGAAAAATATTTTCCATCCCCACTACTACCCAAGGCATGCATGCCTGCCAAATGTACTGAAGATGTGTGGAAGATCTTCCATAGCAAATGGGAAGAGGTGCAAAGGGAGCTCAAAGGAAGGGTCCATCCTGTCAAGCAAGCAAAGTCAAGTTGTGTAATCTGTGACACCCCTTATCATGATCTCACCATATTGATATTGTCTATTTGTCAGTCAATATTCCTTGTTACTTTTAGACATTACTTCTGCATCTCTTATTTTAGAATATAACTTTCGGTTGCCCATGTATAAGTGATGGCAAAACTGCTTCCCTATAGCAAGCCATGGACCTAGAGCAGAGGGGATAATATCCTTCCTTCAACAGCCAAGGCTATGAATATGCTAATAACCTTGAGGCTTATAGCAAGTAGGAGGCTGCCCTTCAGCTTGTATTCTGATTCTGAATTACATTACAGCTATTGACAAAAACACCAAACTTGGTTGATCTTGTATGTTCTTCTGTCATCTCAGCACTTAAGACTTTGACACATTTCTGGCACTTGTCCCTCTAATCTCTCTTTGTATTTTTGTTCCAGTGAATCTTCTTGATACGAGTACTGCCCAGAATGAGCTAGGTTGGTTGCCAGATCCTTCTGAATCTGGGGTAAGTAGGCAACAGTCTGTAATGGAACAGGAAATAATCTATATTGAATGGCAAAATGGAATTTTTTGGTTGGACTGTAATGGTGGAATTTCAAAAAGTAATTGGCCTCAATGTCAGAGAGGCCTCAGGCTGCATCTGGTCAAACTGATTTAATCTTATGGAAGGAGAATGCAAAGAGAAAAACCTATAAATGTGTGGTGGAAGCAGCAAAGGCCTTGGAAAAGAACAGGCAGGAAATAGAAAAAGCATCAAAGGAAGTGATGGTGTAAGTGATTTTCAATGTTTGCAATCTGGAAAACGGGAGAAAGGCAAAGGGACAAAGGGAGGCTCTTGAAAGACTGCAGATGGAGTAGAGATGCTTCTACCAGGACCTGCATTGGGGGAGAAAGCCAAAATTCACATAACAAGAGAGAACTTTGGACATTAGTTTGAAAAAAACATTCCTATGCATGCTGCACATACCTTATTTATAGTGTGTGTGGGGGGGGGGGGGGGGACCCATGAATGAACAATACAATATTTAAATGAAGAATAATTTTAACCAACATAAATTTACCAGTATTTCAGTGGAAAGTGTAGGCCTGCTTTTGGCTAGTGAGATAGTCAAGTTAATTAGGGTTGTTGCTGTTGTTGTGTGCCTTCGTTTCTGACTTAGAGTGACCCTAAGTCTAAAATTTATGGTGAGGGGCAGGGGCGGGTAAATTATCTTGAAGGGCCACATGTGGACCGCAGGCCTTAGTTTGGGGACCCTTGACTTAGAACCTTCTTTAAGATCTTCATCCAACTTTTTCTCTATTTATCCTGCAAGGGTATTGTGGATCAATAGCTGCCATGTGGTTTAGCTTGATGATAGAGCCTACAGGTCATATGTGATGTTGATTTTAACTTGCTTATATCTATTAATACATTTCCCCCCTTATTTTGTACCTTTTGGTCTCATTCCATGAACATCTAGCTTTGTGTTTCTTTACTTTTTTCAAACATTTACTTCCCAACACTTTGGGAGACAAAGTCATGTTGCTATGTGCCTTCAGGTTATTTCTGACTTATGGTGATCCTGAGTCAAACCTTGGGAAGACTTACTCAAAGGGGATATGCCATTGCCTTCCTCAGGAGCTGAGAGTGTGTGACTTGCCCAAAGTCAGCAGTGAATTTCCATGGCAAAGTAAACCCTGGTCACCTGAAGTCCTAGTCCGATTCTCAAACAACTACACCTTGTTGGTTCTAGTTGCCCATTGTGAGCTGTATATACATTGTTTTAAGAGTTCTGCTCCATTTTTTTAGTGCTGAAATATGGAAAACCTCTATGCAGATAGAACATTTCTGTTAAGGATTTTCCCAAATTAATTTCTTGATCATAAGCTCTCAAGATTTATTTATCTATTTAAATGTATCCTTGAGTAAATCTATGTGGTTATACTTCAAACATTTTTGGGAATGCACAGTAAATCTCCATCGCCTCTGGGGATTTTCACATGCTCTTCAGCTGCATATTTATCTTCCTACAGTACAGTAAGGTGACCTCAAATTTTCTGTGAGTTGCTCTCACTTGCTTTCAAATTGGTGCTTTTGTTTCATGCAAAAGGAGGGATCCATCAGGCCCTTTCTTCAGGCTATCATTCCAGAGTTTTCCTTTTGTACAAGTTTCTTTTACAGCATGAAGAAGGAATATGTGATTCTTTGGAAGCCCAAAACATTGACACTACACAGTTCTAGTGCTGTGGTTTCCGTGTTAATTCCCATGAATGAACCATATGGAATCCTGATATTTGCTGCTTAGGGAAGGGTACTAGAGAGTTCTAGTGTATCTCCAAATTGCAAACTCTTGGTTTTTCATAGGCTGCAGCTATGGCTGTCAGAAGTGGGATCAGAGTGTTAGAATTGTGTAATGTGAAAGAATCCTAAATCAGAGGCTAGCATATATAGCTTTCTGACCCCTAAGACTTTTTTTAGCATCTCTGAAATCCCCTGGTCTCTTGGATCATCTGTTTTCACCCTAGCCCACCTTCCCAAAAAATGAAAGGGATGAAAATCAAACAAAGATAAAGATGTATATAAAATAAGAAAGGATAGCCTGGACATAGCAAGGAAGAGAGGAGGGGAATCCATCCGCTGACATCATGTCATTGTCAGTATGCTGGCACAGAAGTGAAAGGGACTCATTGCACTGAGGTAGTAGACAGGAACATTGTGGGATTGGGAGCTACCAAACAATTTTACTCATTGATAGCTAGGAACAACAACAACAACTTATATTGAGGGGACTCAGGGTGGATTTCAGCATATACAGACACAAGGCAAACATTCAATGCCTCAAAATAATGAAACACAGATACATACAGATAAAGGTAAAGGCCTCCCCTTCATCTCTGGCTTTTGTGGGTGGTGCTTATCTCTGGCTCTGTGGAGTGGTGCTCATCTCCATTTCTAAGTCAAAGTCCCTGCATTGCCCATAGACACCTCCTAGGTCATGTGGCCAGCATGACTGCATGGAGCACTGTTTACTTTCCCCCCAAGGTGGTACCTATTGATCTACTCACATTTCCATGTTTTCAAACTGCTAGGTTGGCAGGAGTTGGGGCTAACAATGGAAGCTCACCCCATCCTGTGGATTCAAACCACTAATCTTCCAGTCAGCAAGTTCTGCAGCTCAACGGTTTTACCAATTGCACCACCACAGAATGGGAAAATCATGGCGGGAGGAGAGAAACCAGTCACTGGATACACAAGGTGTGATGTAGTGATGGCCCAGCTGCAACACCAGTTTTCCTACCTCATGTGATAAAGTCCTGTATTTATGTAGAAAATCTGAACAGCCAAAAAGATGGGAAACATGCCAACACAGCTTGTCAATACCCCCATATCCTCCCTTCAGTAATCAAGGTTGCTTTAAGGGCCATGTCCCTGTTTTTATAAACAGATACATATGACTTTTAAAAAACACTATTTTGATACAGACATATAGACAGAGCATCAGCCATAGGGCCAAATTATGTGTGATTCTAACTATTCAATTTGCTTCTGTATGATTTTGTTTAGTGAATACAGTAGAGTCTCACTTATCCAACATAAACAAACGTTGGATAAATGAACATTTTGGATAATAAGGAGGGATTAAGGAAAAGCCTATTAAACACCAAATTACGTTATGATTTTACAAATTAAGCACCAAAACATGATGTTTCACAACAAATCAACAGAAAAAGCAGTTCAATATATGGTAACGTTATGTAGTAATTACTGTATTTACAAATTTAGCACCAAAACACTGCAATGTATTGAAAAAGTTGTGGATCTGAGGCAAACACAGAATGTTGGATGAGCAAAATTGGTTAAGCGAGATTCTACTGTAACAAAAACATAGGGGGTAAATTGGATCCGCACTGTAGGATAGTAGAGAGTGTCTTTAATCCATTATTCCTTACATGATTCCAATCCAGATCACTTCCCCTATTCCTGCTATTTGTCATGGGAGCGTGGAAGATTTTGGCCCTGAGAAAACAGTAGGCGGCAAGGGCAAAGGTTTAAAGCCCTCACCCTGTGACACCAGTCCAGAGGAGGAGGATAGAACAAACAGAGGAAAGCTCAAATAAAACATAATCAGCACAAAACAAACCATCCATAATCAGCACAATCCTCAATGATTACTGGAATCACCACAGTCAGAATGATCAACCCAACCATAATCAGCACAATGCATGCTAAAAATACACACAATAAAACAATAATAATGAACAAGTTGTATTCCTTCCACTTAAAACAAACACTACAAAAACAGCCCAGTATAATCTGGCCTTGTGCTACAGCTGCATAGGTTCCACAGGTAGTCTTTTTTAAGAACTAGCACCAAAACCAAGCCATGTAAGAGTTCAGGACATTGTGTCCAATTCTGGGCACCGCAATTGAAGAGAGATATTGACAACCTGGAATATGTACAGAGGAGGGCGACTAAAATGATCAAGGGTCTGGAGAACAGGCCCTATGAAGAGCGGCTTAAAGAGCTGGGCATGTTTAGCCTGAAGAAGAGAAGGCTGAGAGGAGACATGATAGCCATGTATAAACATGTGAGAGGAAGTCACAGGGAGGAGGGAGTGAACTTGTTTTCTGCTACCCTGGAGAGTAGGACGCGGAACAATGGCTTCAAACTAAAAGAAAGGGGATTCCATCTGAACATTAGGAAGAACTTCCTGAATGTGAGAGCTGTTCAGCAGTGGAACTATCTGCCCCGGAGTGTGGTAGAGGATCCTTTTTGGAAGCTTTTAAACAGAGGCTGGATGGCCATCTGTTGGGGGTGCTTTGAATACAATTTTCCTGCTTCTTGGCAGGGGGTTGGACTGGATGGCCCATGAGGTCTCTTCCAACTTCTATGATTCTTTGATTCTATGAAAGTTAAGGACACATCTTCATTGGTCCTGAGCTTTAGCTCTACTGGCTGGCCATCAGTGCTCTTTCAAAAAGAATCATTCTCACCAGCCAAGGTGTCCAAGGACCAGCTGAGCAACCTCTGGATCTGCTTTATTACAGTGGTTCTCAACCTGTGGGTCCCCAGATGTTTTGGCCTACAACTCCCAGAAATCCCAGCCAGTTTACCAGCTATTAGGATTTCTGGGAGTTGAAGGCCAAAACATCTGGGGACCCGCAGGTTGAGAACCACTGCTTTATTAGATCCATGCCACTCCCAATCTGATGATCTTGGAAATTATTTAGGACTATTCTCACTCTCGCCCAACTTTGTTGCAGAGTTACGGCTGTGTCATTGGGTGGTAAGAAGTTTCAGTCCAGGATAATTTGGCTCCTTTCTCACCCTGCCCTTTCAACCACCGCTCCCCACCACTTTTGGCCCTTATGTCAAAACATCTTAACTAGGAGAACAGTTCTGTTGGCAAATAATTACTTTGGCAGATTTCTGAGCTCATCTGGCAGAAGAGGTTTCTGCCAAAAGAAGGAAATTTCTACTGAGACAAGTGCTTAAGCGCCTAGTTTTTACCCATTGTGGGTGTAGAATTGTACAACCTGCCAACTGTACATTATTTAAACAATCTAGGCAGATTCTCTTCTCTTTACTTTACAGAACAGAATAATTCAGTAGTAGCAAGTGTGTTGTAAGTGAAGTTATGTTCAGACATGCCAAAAATGTTTGCTGCTTGTGTCACTTGAGACAAACAGTCCCTGTGTTGTTCTCTGACATGTAGAGATGTGAAATTCCAGAGGGAAAAACTAAAAAAAAATGCCGGAAAACCTGTTTTTGGCACTTTTTCAATAGCATTTTTTTGTGAAAACTGGATTAAAGAATACGATTAACATATTTATGATAAGGTGTTAATATAATTACTTACGGACATTATTTCCAAAAACTATATAGCAGGTAGCCCTTTAGGGAAGATTATGTACAGTATCATTGCAATTTCTGGTCTTGGTTTCCTTTTCTCAGATATTTGTTATGTGTGTCTGTTTGACATTATAGAGGACTAAATGAGATAAAATTATGGATTGGTTTCACTAATGTTGATGGTCCCTTCTGTTTTTATTACCCCCCCCCCCCCCCCCCCCACCACCACCACCATTATTTGTAAACTAGCAAAACCAGAAAGATTTCTGTAGTTTAGGTAATTTTTACAGTTCCAAACATAAAACTTCAAAAAGAAACCAGGTTATATATAATGCAGTTGAAATCCCTAAAAATAACAAAGTGAATTTTCAATCTGTAAAGGGAGTTAATATTGTACTTCTTCCATTATTCTGAAAAAGTCAGGTTTTTCTGGAGGGAGGGGCGTTGGGGATATTAAAGAGACAGGCATTTTCTATGGTTTCAGCATTTCCAAAATTCTGCATCTCTGCTCATCATGTATTTATTTATGAGGTTTACGAGGGTGGGTCAAAATCTTTTGCCTCCTGTGTCATAAAAATGTTCTAAATGAACCTATAACAGCAGAAGTTGCTACAGATCATAGCCTGAACTATCCTCTACACAAAACTACTGTTCAACATATTCACCATCAAATTTTACACATTTGCGCCATCATTTAACCAAAGCATCGTAACCATTTTGGAAAAATTCAGGGTTTTGCATCATGACCCATCATTTTAAAGCTGTTTTAATGTCATTCAAGTCATTGAATCTGAAACCACATAGGTTGTCTTTCAGGGGACCTCTAGCTTCTTTGTGTAGTCTGACATTGAATGATGTTAAAGCAGCTTTAAAATCATGGCAAAACCCTAATTTTTCCAAAATGGGTTTTATACATGGGTTAAATGATGGCGCAAATGGGTACAAATTGATGGTAATTATGTTGAACAGTAGTTTTGAGTAGAGTTCAGGCTATGATCTGTAGCAATTTCTGCTCTTATATGTTCATTTATAACATTTTAATGACACAGGAGACAAAACTTTTTGACCCACCCTCGTGTGTGTGTGTGTGATTGGGGGGGGGGGGGGAGAGAATCCACAATTTTGTAGTATACTGGGTGTCTAACAACCATAATATTTCATACAACTGCCATTTAATGCCTGTCCTGTTTCAACATGTCTACAAACAACAGAAAATTGGGACGTGGTGAAAGAAAGTGCTTACCTCATTTCTGAAAGAAACTAGAAAGGGTTTTGTTTGACAACTTATGTCAAACAAACAAAAAAGTCACAATTTCATGCACATGGAAATCTTCTCTCAGCCGCAAACCAATTAATGACTAATCTGAATAGTACTTGGTGAAGTTTCATCCACCTGTTGAGGATTTGGCTCTCTAGATGTTTGCAATTTTAGTTCTCAGTAGCTCCAGTCAGTATGGAGCTACAGAGAACTAAAATGTTTTTACTCTGTATTTTCGGGCTTGTCCCCTTATAAGTCACCCTGAGTCCCTTCACGAAGATGGTGGTGGGGTATAAAAATAAAGTTATTATTATTATTATTATTATTATTATTATTATTTTACTGACACAAAAACACAGTATATCACAGCAAACGAAATCTATATGCTGGATTTCGTATCACAAAATCGCACGTTGAACACTTCCAAAGAGTCTAGGACTGTATGGTGTATTTTTGAATGATGCGTGCAGATCCAAGTAAGGTGGCCTTTTGCAGTTGACAGATCGTGATTTTGTCAATGTTTATTGTTTCCAAATGCCGGCTAAGATCTTTTGGCATGGCACCCAGTGTGCCAATGACCACTGGGACCACCTATACTGGTTTATGCCAGAGCCTTTGCAGTTCAATTTTGAAGACTTGATAACGGCCGAGTTTTTCCTGTTGTTTTTCATCAATTCGCCTGTCACCTGATATGGCGACATTAATAATCCAAACTTTTTTTCCTTTCCACAATTGTGATGGCTGGTGCATTGAGTTCCAAAATTTTGTCAGTCTAGATTAGAAAGTCCCACAGTATTTTTGCGTGCTCATTTTGTATGACCTTTGCAGGTTTATGAGCCTACCAATTCTTTACTGCTGGTAGGTGGTACTTGTGACATAAGTTCCAATGAATCATTTGGGCCACAGAGTTGTGCCTCCTCTCCTCCTCCTCCTCCTCCTCCTTCTTTTTCTTCTTATGGCAGATTCCTATGGATTTTGGGAGCAGGTCCAAGCATCTATTGGATCAAAGATGGATTGGAGAGGGTCTTGGGGCCTGACCATGTTGTATATTGTTCTGCCTTTCTTGCTAGTGTCATTCAAAGAAAGTAATAATGACAAATAACAAAATTTGAAAGCCCAGTTAAATCTTCTTGGGTAGTTCAGAATGGCTGTTCTCATTGCTCCCAAATAGCTATAGACTAAGAATGCCTGCTCTACTTGACAGTCAGCTTCTGTCAGCTGATCTCTCTCAGTGTGATCCATGCGGTGTGATCCATGCACTTGCAAAGGGTGGGATCCTGTTGGTGCACTACATTGGTGACTGCACATTTCCAAGGATTGTGCAGCAGTGGCGAGAGAAGACAGATCGAACCTGCCAGCTCCAAGCCACATTTCTGCAGTCTCTGCCTTCTGCCCACTATGCCGACATAGCTGGTAAAGTGCAGGCTTTAGCCTAAACGGTTCCAGCCCAGCTTACTTGTCTGAACGTATCCCTCCTTATGAACCATCTCGGACTCTAAGATCATCTGGGGAGGCCCTGCTCTCGGTCCCTGGAGGGTGACTATAGGTGAGTTGGGTAGGGGCTTCTGGGGGGTGCATCTACACTGCCAAATAAAGCAGTGTAGAGGTGCATTAACCTCTGTCCACACAACACATACAGGCTGAAACAGGATTCAGATCTACATCTATTTGGGAGCAATGAGAATAGCAATTCCAAACCAGCCAAGAAGATTTTACTGAACTTTCGAATTTTGTATATGCCATTATCACTTTCTTTGAAATGACACTAACAAGAAAGGCAGAACCATATACAACATGGTCAGGCCCTAAGACCCTCTCCCATCTGCCGGTCCTTTGTGTCAGTTCCCTACCGATTTACCCACTCACCCAATTTAGTTGGTCCATATCAGCATATTAGACTAATAAGACTTTGCCCAAAGTAGGCAATTGTGCCGCATTTTAATCAATTAGAGTTTCTCAGTGTCTTTTAAGGACGTCTCTCCAGAGGGCATGAGGAAGTAACTAGGGATCCAAGGCAGTGGGAAGGCCTTATTTCTGTGAATGCAGAAGCATGTCTCATAACACTGTGGTTAATCAGCATGAGGCATTTCTTTGCATTCAAGTGGGCCTGGCCGTCTCTGTGTTTCCTGCCAAGGGTCACTATCTAGAGATTCTGGCAATTACTGGATATTGTAGCCAGGCAACCATCTCAACAAATATTGTGAAATAGTCTTCCCTGCCTCATTACTCTAGTTGGCTTTCAAGCCTGAGGCATGCCTCAGTCACAAATTTTGTCAATTATTTCCTTGCGGACAAAGGCAAACTGCCCAAGGCTTGACATCAGCCTTTGATACTTGTGGGCCAGTGAGATTGTTTACACTTCTTCTGGCCTTGACAAGGGTAAAGTGTAAAGGCTGTGACTCTTGGGTAACAAAGTGCTGCCCATTCAGAAAGGAGACAAGGGGCAGCTGCATGGTGCCTTGTCCACCCTGAAGGGAGTGGGGACTGTTATACATTGTTCTGCTTGCAGCTAGGTGGAAGATCAGACATAAAGGCAGGAAGGACTCAGAGGCTTAGCAGGTACCCTCCAATATTTCACAGACAAAACCAAGATACATGTGGTCATGCAACATAGTCAAGATAGCTAAAGCTATAAAGGTTTCCCCTGACATTAAGTCTAGTCATGTCCAACTCTGGGGGGTGGTGCTCATCTCCATTTCTAAGCTGAAGAGCCGGCATTGTCTGTAGACACCTCCCAAGGCATGTGGCCAGCATGACTGCATGGAGCGGTGTTCCCTTCCCGCAGAAGCAGTGCCTATTGATGTACTCACATTTGCATGTTTTCAAACTGCTAGGTTTGCAGAAGCTGGGCCTAACAGTGGGAGCGCTCACTCTACTCTCTGGATTTGGACTGCCAGTCTTTCGGTCAGCAAGTTCAGCAGCTCAGCGGTTTAATCTGCTGCACCACCAGGGGCTCCATGCCTAAAGTTATTAATATACATTACGAAATGCTGCTCAGCTTGCCTTAATGGAGTACAAATATTTTTTTCTTTGAATTGGAGTAATTTGAGGAAAAAGGGAGAAAACAGAAGGGAAAGAGAGAAACTAGAGGATTTTAATTACAGCTGGAAAAGTGATACAAGATATTAATTGGAATTGTAAGAGAGTATGTCTCCAATCATGTTCTTTTGAATCCCATTTCTTATTTGTGTTGCCAAGCTTACCTGGTGTTGCCTTCACAGTATCTTCTACAAAGCAGAGGTTTTATATGGCATATGTACAGGCAGTCCCCCAAGTTACAAACATCTGACTCACAGTTAAGAACAAGAAGTGAGAAAGGTCTACCCCTCTGAAGGGAAATTCCCTCCTGGAAGAGTTATCAGTGTCTCCACTGAAGCTTTAACACTAATTCTTGTTTCCACAAAAAGCCAATTTTTTTCAAAATCCAATTCTCACAGGGACAGAAAGTGGAGTGAAATATTCTCAACAGGGCACAGATAGCAAAACAAACACTACACCCTTCCTTATGCTATCCAAGGCTAACCTATCTATTGCTACACTTTAAAAAGTAACTGTTCCGACTTACATACAAATTTAACTTACGAACAAACCAACAAAACCGATCTTGTTTGTAACTTAGGGACTGCCAGTAATTTTTATATGGCATAAGTACCTGTATCAGATAGGATTATATCGTGTTTTAGGAAATAAATACATGGGATGGGTGGGTTTGCCAGGTCTCAAGGACTGGCCTTAAGTCACCAGTTTTTACGAGTCATTTCTAGGCAGGAGACCAGGGTGCAAGTTCTCCACATCCAGGGCTTAGCTCCAGGCAGAGAAGAAAGGGCTTTATGTCGATCTCCTGCTCAACTAGCAGAGCAACAACTTCCAGCAACTTGTGAGGATTACTTTATTTGTTGCTGAAACTTGCAAAGATTCTCCAGGGGCTCTATATATTTCCGGTAAGCTCACATATTATGCAGGAATCCATTCCAGGACCTTTCATGTAATACAATTTTTACATAATCTGAAACCCTGGTTTTCTTACCTGAAGTGAATGATGTTTGGGGCTTTTGGCCATAGCCTAACATAGAATCACCCAGAAGGACTTACGACCTCATCATACGGGCTAATTTGCCCATCATACGCCAATTCCTCCCCCCTTTTGCCATGGAGCCCATAACACGAGGTACATGTACTTCCAGTGGGAGTCCAGGGTGAAAGGGGAGAGGAAGCAGCACACGCCACCATTGCGGCAATACTGGAGGCTTTCTATGTTGCATTTGTAACAATGGGGAGAAGCTAGGTGGCAGACACTTCCCCCGTGGCATGGGGTCAGTGATAAATCAGGCACTGCAGGGCATCGAGAGACAGGCTGTCCATACCCCACACCAAGACCCCATGGATTCACCATGATGCATGGTGAATCCATATGCTAATGTGATACGGTCCTTAAAAATGACTGGAGAAATGTTCTCTTTAGGCCTCTGGCACAATTCTGTGATCAACCTCTGGCAGAATTTACAAAGGGCTGACTATATTTGCATAGAACAATAATTCATGAATAGTGACACATTCTTGTGTAAGAGTTCTGTCTTGATGGGTGCAGTCCAGTCTCAATTACCTGATTCCTTCTCCTAGTGTGAACAACTAAACAAACTGGAAAGAATCTGCTCATGTTGTAGAAACTTGTATCTCTTTTAATTGACCTCATTGTAAGCCAGGAACTAAAGTTTGTTCCTAGTTTATGAATCCTGCCTTGGTTAAGGCAGCAAACCAGGATCTTTGATTCTGATGACACACTAAACAGAAACAGAAGGTGAGGTAGGAATAATATGGTAATTACATTGCTTCTGCTCATGGTTTGGCTAGACCTGGCACTGAGATCACTCTCTTCTCTCATTAAGCATGGGATGCCTACTCCACCTGAAATGATGTTGGAAGCTATTCTCAGGTGTGCGTTTGAATGTGCACATCAGCTTCTCCTGCTGAATAACACTGAAAGAAAATTACATTAAGAGCAGGGGTGGACAGGGTGGGACAATTTCGTCCTTCCCAAAATACCCTTTAGATGCATGAGGGCACCTCCATCCCCATTTTAGGTTTTGTTGTTGTTTTTAGTTCAGTCGTTTCAGACTCTTCATGACCTCATGGGCCAGCCCACGCCAGAGCTCCTTGTGCCCCCTCCTCCCCCCAGTTCCTTCAAACTCAAGCCAGTCACTTCAAGGATACCATCCATCCATATTGCCCTTGGTCGACCCCTCTTCTTTTTTCCTTCCATTTTCCCCAGCATCATTATCTTCTGCAAGCTTTCCTGTCTTCTCATTATTTGCCTCTAATATCTTTCCCTCCAGTGAGCAGTCAGGCATTATTTCCTGGAGTATGGACTGGTTGGATCTTCTTGGGGTCAAAGGCACTCTCTGAATTTTCCCCCAGCACCATAATTCAAAAGTGTCTACCTTCCTTCGCTCAGCCTTCCTTATGGCCCAGTTCTCGCATCCATAGGTCACTACAGGGAATACCATTGCTTTAACTATGCAGATTTTTGTTGCCAGTGTGATGCCTCTACTCTTCACTATCTTATCCAGATTGGTCCTCCCATGAAGTAAGCATCTTATGATTTCCTGACTTCTGTTTGAATCTGCAGTAATCTTCGCTCCTAAAAATGCCTTCACATTTTCTCCCTCTATTTGCCAGTTACCAATAAATCTGGCTGCCATAATCCAAGTTTACATTTAGGAAACCTTATTTTAACACAGCAAATGACTTCTGGTCATTAAGCAAAAGTAAAGGTTTTCCCCTGGCATTAAGTCCAGTCGTGTCCGACTCTGGGGGATTGGTGCTCATCTCCATTTCTAAGCCGAAGAGCCGGCGTTGTCCGTAGACACCTCCAAGGTCATGTGGCTGGCATGACTGCATGGTTATCTGATGTCAAAAAGCCATCTTCTGGGCTTAAAAGGCCCAGTGGAGGTGTGCTGAAAAGCTGTATCCCTCTAAGGTCTCCTGCTGGGCATAATGCAGCCCTCTAACCTCTCATGATTGCCCGCCCCTGATTTGGAGAAAGGTTTGTGATGGCTGTTCATAATTGTAATATAAAAATGTAATAATTTTAGATCAAGCATAATAATTTCCAGAAATACATTCCTCAGGTATTCCAGTGAAGGGGTTAAAAAACTCTGAACAAGGAGAGCAAAGATGCAAGCTGAAAACCACTCCTCTTTGCACTGTTAATATCTTCTTTCCCCTGTGGAAGAGTATAAGTAAAAAGTATCAAGGGAGGCATAACCATACTTGAGAATGCACAGGAAACAGTGGTAATTAATCTGCACTGGAGATAAGACCAGAGAGGCTTGGAAATCTCTCTCTCGCTCCCTCTCTCTCTTTTAACTACCACATGACGCCACCCACCCACCCTGCTCCAACAAGTACCACTCCTTCATTCTAGGAGTGCCAGGACAGGACGTGAGATTCAGGATACGGGTTGCAAGCCTGGAGTCCTTATTACTTGTAATTGTGGCTGGGGCAAATGCCACCCAAGCAATTCTAGCTTTTGTTTTGGTGTGCATTGTTGTTTTGCCCTGTCCCCAGCAGCACGGGAGTTGTGGTTAAGTTATTTGTAGCTACCAGCAGGCACTTCCAAATTGCACAGGATTGTTGATGCTGCTGTTTCCTTGTAGCTCTGTGCAAAGTGGATTATTACTTTGATCATGGAGATTATTGGGCTGGTATATGATGTAACCTGAACTGAGATGGAGTCAATGATAAGGCATCTCTAAAATAATACAATTTGATCACCCGCAATTTTAAAATGTTGGTTGGTGAATGTTTCTTTGAATGTTTCTGCTTTGTGCTGATTTAATGGAGATGCACATATACTGTACATATATTTTAAGAGTTGAATAATAACCCCCAAGTATAGTAAAGGTAAAAGTTTCCCTTTGACATGAAGTCTAATCGTGTCCGACTCTGTGGGGTGGTGCTCATCTCCATTTCTAAGCCAAAGGGCCAGTGTTGTCCATAGACACTTCCTGGGTCATGTGGCCAGCATGACTGCATGGAGCATCATTACCTTCCGACCATAGCAGTACCTATTGATCTACTCATATTTGCACGTTTTTGAACTGCTAGGTTGGCAGAAGCTGGGCCTAACAGTGGAAGCTCATCCCGCTCTCTGGATTCGAACCGCCAACCTTTCAGTCAGCAAGTTCAGAAGCTCAGTGGTTTTAATTATTCTATCTATTCTATACACAAAAAACCCCAGAAAGTAGACTTCCCACATAAGGGAGTTATTCCAGCACCTGGATAATTCTGTTTGTACTTTTCTATATCCTTTTTAAACATGGCCACATCACAGAATTACCTAATGCTGTTGCTGAACTTCATAAACCATGACATGTCATTTCACATTTAGCTTGAGCCCAATATATAAAACTTTTCCTTTCTTTACATGGAAGTTCATTCCTTCAGTGAATGAAACAAGTTTGTTTTCTGCTGCTTGAGAGGCTAGGAGACAAAACAATGGATTCAAATTATTGGAAAAGGAATTCCACTTAAACATTAGATGATAAGAGCTATTTGGAAATAGAATACGCTGCCTCTGAGTGTGGCAGAGTCTCAGTACCTTTCCGCAAAAGCGGTACCTACTGATCCACTCATATTTGTATGTTTTCAAACTGCTAGATTGGCAGAAGCTGGGGCTAACTATAGGAGCTCACCCTGTCCCCGGATTTGAACCACCAACCTTCCAGTCAGCAAGTACAGTAGCTCAACCATTTAACCTGCTCTGCCACCACAGCCTCCAACTATTAGTGCCTATATTTCACTTATGAACTATCAATTGTCCTTCTGCTGTTGTTATCTCTGACTATCAGTCAGAGAAACTGGAAAAAGAATTCCAGACATACTGTTGTTTACAGGCAGCAATGTCCATTTCAACAACACTTAACAGAACAGTGCCTTGTGCTACAGCAATGTGATTTGTTTAAAAGTTTGATCATTGTGTTCATGTGGACATGCAAAGCTTCTTATTTCCCAACTGCCATAAAACCTTCAGTGTTTAATCATAGGTCGTACACCTGAACAGTATGACCATACAGAAAGCATATCTGATTAATTGTAATTGCACATAGAGCAGCGTTTCTCAACCTGGAGGTCAGGACCCCTCCAAGGAGTAGAGTCAAAGGGGTTGCCAAAGACCATCAGAAAACAGTATTTTCTGTTGGTCATGTGTGGGAAGTTTGGCCCAATTCTATCACTGGTAGGGTTCAGAATGCTCTTTGATTGTAAGTAAACTATAAATCCGAGTAACTACAACTCCCAAATGTCAAGGTCCATTTTCCCCAAACTCCACCAGTGTTCACGTTTGGGCATACTGAGTATTTGTGCCAAGTTTGGTCCCGATTTATCATTGTTTGAGCCCACAGTGCTGTCTGGATGTAGGTGAACTACAACTCCAAAACTCAAGGTCAATCTCCACTAAACCCTTCCAATGTTTTCTCTTGGTCGTTGGAATTTTGTGTTGCAAGTTTGGTTCAATTCCATTGTTTGTGGAGTTCAGAATGCTCTTTGATTGTAGGTTAACTATAAATCCCAGGAACTACAACTCCCAAATGACAAAATCAGTCCTTACCTCACCAGTATTCAGAGGCGGCCCTAGGTAATTTTCAATGGTAAGCAAAGAGTATTTTGGCGCCCCCCCCCCCCAAAAAAAACAACAATTACACACACACACATATATATGGGCATGGACAAATTTTGGTCCTCCAGGGGTTTTGGACTTCAACTCCCACCATTCCTAACAGCCTCTGGCCCCTTCCTTTCACCCTTTTCCTGCTTAAGTGGCTGAGGGGGAAAAGGAAAGGGCCTGAGGCTGTTAAGAATGGTGGGAATTGAAGTCCAAAACCCCTGGAGGGCCAGAATTTACCCACACCTGGTGTAGAGCCAGCCTATATCTTTGCATACAAACATTAGCATGAGTCATGGAAATTGGGTGTTTTGAGTGTGTCATGTTCTTGCGAGTAACACTACAATTCCAAAAATCTGGTGATGCACTCTCCACTGTGAGTGAAGGAGAGGCCAAAGAGCAATGGAAAGCCAAGACTTTGTCCTGAGGTTCTCTCTTCTTGGAAAGTCCAGTTTTGCACTAACACAGCCACATGACCTGCAGCATCTCCCGAAAGCCTCGTTTTACAAGGCGAAGGACGGCTTGGGAAAGGGTGGGGAAGAAAGCAGGGTGCCAAGGCACGCAAGAGCACTCACAAACTGCCCAAGAAAAGGCTGAGGACAGAGGCCAGACACTTTGGAAAAGTCAAAGGGTGCATCTACACTGTAGAAGCAAAGCAGTTTGACACCACTTTAACTGCCGTGCCTCAATGCTCTGGAATCCTGGGAGTTTAAGATTTGTAAGGTCTTGAGCCATCTTTTCCAAAGACTAGTGCTTCACCAGCCTACTAGGTGCATATACACTGTAGCCTTAATGCAGTTTCATAGACTCCTAGAGTTGGAAGAGACCTCATAGGCCATCCAGTCCAACCCCCTATGATGAAAATAGTCTCATCCATGCACAGAGGCACTCTCTTAAGGACCTCAATTGGATGGCCATAAAGATACTTGCTACGTCCCTGCCATACTTGCTTTTTTTTTTTTGTCGTGTCAGGAGCAACCGCTTCTGTTGTGAGAGAATTGGCCGTATGCAAGGACGTTGCCCAGGGGATGCCCGGATGATTTTGATGTTTTATCATCCTAGTGAGAGGCTTCTCTCATGTCCCCGCATGAGGAGCTGGAGCTAATAGAGGGAGCTCATCCGCCTCTCCCCAGATTCGAACCTGCGACCTGTCGGTCTTCAGTCCTGCCGGCACAGTGCTTTAACCCACTGCGCCACTTGCTGAATGCCTTGGTCCCTCACCAAACTACAATACTTTAGCCTTCTTTGTAAGTGCTGGTGCTCCACTAAACTACACTTCTCCAGGATTCCATAGCATTGACTCCTGGCACCTAAAAGTGGGGTCATAATGCATTAACTTTACAGTGTTAGATGCACCCAAGGTTTTTAGCCTTTCTTACTAAAATGCTGCCTCACCAAAAAAAAATTTATGTGTCAGGAGTGATTTGAGAAACTGAAATTCCTGGTATTGAGCCATGGCTGTTAAAAGTCAGCCAGACTACATTCATTGGACAGTGGAGATGCACTCTGAGTTGCAATGAAAATACAGTTTTACCTATACAGAGAGGGTAAGACTCTTCCTTAGGACCTCATTTGGATGGCCATAACGATTGCAATACTTGTAACAGAGTGCTGGTGCCTCACCAAAACACAAGTCCTAGCATTGAGCCATGGCAATTAAAAGCGAGACTCAACTGCATTAATTCTACAGTGTGGAAGCACCCAACATCTCTCAGAATTCCCTAGCATTTAGCCATGGCACTTAAAAGTGGCGCCAACTCAGACATGGACAAGTTTTGACCCTCTGGGTGTTTTGGACTTCAACTCCCACCATTCCTAACAGCCTCAGGTGCTTGAACAGCCTTTTCCTTTTCAGCCGCTTAAGCAGGAAAAGGGAGGAAAGGAAGGGGCCTGAGGCTGTTAGGAATGATGGCAGTTGAAGTCCAAAATGCCTAGAGGGCCAAAGTTTGCCAATGTCAGGGCTAACTTCATTAATTCTAAACTGTTGATGCACCTAAGATCTTTAGCCTTCTTTACCAAAGTGTCCTGGTGCCTCCAGGATTCCCTAGTATTTATTTATTTATGGTATCAGACCAAACCAAGGGTACCTTTGTACTGTATTTAAAAGAAAACATGCACACAATCAAAGTTTGAAAACTTGGCATTATATTATATAATTTATTATTTATGGCATTTATATGCCGCCCTTCTCACCCCGAAGGGGACTCAGAGTGGCTTGCAAGATATATATGCATACAATATATTATAATATTATTAGTAATATTAAATGTAATATAAAATATATTATATTTTATATTACTGGGAGCCCCCGGTGGTGCAGTGGGTTAAAGCACTAAGCTGCTAAGCTTGTTGACCAAAAGGTCGCAGGATCGAATCCAG
Source organism: Anolis sagrei (assembly GCF_037176765.1). Classification (NCBI taxonomy): domain Eukaryota; kingdom Metazoa; phylum Chordata; class Lepidosauria; order Squamata; family Anolidae; genus Anolis; species Anolis sagrei. The sequence continues at coordinate 196,314,986 of NC_090022.1, forward strand.
AGAGTGGCATGAGCTTCTGCTGTTAGCCCCAGCTTCTGCCAACCTAGCAGTTTGAAAACATGCAAATGTGAGTAGATCAATAGTATCGCTCTGGTGAGAAGGTAATGGTGCTCCATGCAGTCATGCTTCCCACATGACTTTGGAGGTGTCTACGGACAATGCCAGCTCTTTGGCTTAGAAATGGAGATGAGCATCAACCCCCAGAGTTGGACACGCTGGACTTAATGTCAGGGGAAAACCTTTACCTTTACTATAAAATATATAATTATTATTTTGTATTATTATTAGTAGTATTATATTATATTACATTATAATATTATAAATATTATATGAACACACAATATTAAATATCCTGGACTGGCTGGAAAGCCTGGGGCTGGATTTCAAGCCTTTTGCAGAAACCACAGCTCGTGGAGAGGGAGAGGGGGAGGGGGAGAAACTTGGGAAACTAGGAAACACTCCATATTCCCCAGATCTGACCCTTTACAAACCTCGAGAGCTTCGGGGGAAGATCTCGACGGAAAGTCTCTCCTTCCACGGGAGAAAAGGACGCAGGAGGGAGAAGGGAAAGGAAGAGAAAAGAAGGGGAGCCTGCTCTTGAAAAGGATGAGGGTAGAGAGAGAGAGAGAGAGAGAGAGAGAGAAGGAAGGGGAAAGGAAAGGAAGGGAATCCTGCTCTTGGAAAGGCCGTGGGGAGAGAGAGAGAAGGTAAGGGAAGAGAAAAGAAGGGGAGCCTGCTCTTGAAAAGGATGGGGGGGGGGGGGAGAGAGAAAAAGAGAGAGAGAGAGAGAGAAGGAAGGGGAAAGGAAAGGAAGGGAATCCTGCTCTTGGAAAGGCCGTGGGGAGAGAGAGAGAGAGAGAAGGTAAGGGAAGAGAAAAGAAGGGGAGCCTGCTCTTGAAAAGGATGGGGGGGGGGGGGGGGAGAGAGAAAAAGAGAGAGAGAGAGAGAGAAGGAAGGGGAAAGGAAAGGAAGGGAATCCTGCTCTTGGAAAGGCCGTGGGGAGAGAGAGAGAGAGAGAAGGTAAGGGAAGAGAAAAGAAGGGGAGCCTGCTCTTGAAAAGGATGGGGGGGGGGGGGGGAGAGAGAAAAAGAGAGAGAGAGAGAGAGAAGGAAGGGGAAAGGAAAGGAAGGGAATCCTGCTCTTGGAAAGGCCGTGGGGAGAGAGAGAGAGAGAGAAGGTAAGGGAAGAGAAAAGAAGGGGAGCCTGCTCTTGAAAAGGATGGGGGGGGGGGGGGAGAGAGAAAAAGAGAGAGAGAGAGAGAGAAGGAAGGGGAAAGGAAAGGAAGGGAATCCTGCTCTTGGAAAGGCCGTGGGGAGAGAGAGAGAGAGAGAAGGTAAGGGAAGAGAAAAGAAGGGGAGCCTGCTCTTGAAAAGGATGGGGGGGGGGGGGGAGAGAGAAAAAGAGAGAGAGAGAGAGAGAAGGAAGGGGAAAGGAAAGGAAGGGAATCCTGCTCTTGGAAAGGCCGTGGGGAGAGAGAGAGAGAGAGAAGGTAAGGGAAGAGAAAAGAAGGGGAGCCTGCTCTTGAAAAGGATGGGGGGGGGGGGGGAGAGAGAAAAAGAGAGAGAGAGAGAGAGAAGGAAGGGGAAAGGAAAGGAAGGGAATCCTGCTCTTGGAAAGGCCGTGGGGAGAGAGAGAGAGAGAGAAGGTAAGGGAAGAGAAAAGAAGGGGAGCCTGCTCTTGAAAAGGATGGGGGGGGGGGGAGAGAGAAAAAGAGAGAGAGAGAGAGAGAAGGAAGGGGAAAGGAAAGGAAGGGAATCCTGCTCTTGGAAAGGCCGTGGGGAGAGAGAGAGAGAGAGAAGGTAAGGGAAGAGAAAAGAAGGGGAGCCTGCTCTTGAAAAGGATGGGGGGGGGGGGGGAGAGAGAAAAAGAGAGAGAGAGAGAGAGAAGGAAGGGGAAAGGAAAGGAAGGGAATCCTGCTCTTGGAAAGGCCGTGGGGAGAGAGAGAGAGAGAGAAGGTAAGGGAAGAGAAAAGAAGGGGAGCCTGCTCTTGAAAAGGATGGGGGGGGGGGGAGAGAGAAAAAGAGAGAGAGAGAGAGAGAAGGAAGGGGAAAGGAAAGGAAGGGAATCCTGCTCTTGGAAAGGCCGTGGGGAGAGAGAGAGAGAGAGAAGGTAAGGGAAGAGAAAAGAAGGGGAGCCTGCTCTTGAAAAGGATGGGGGGGGGGGGAGAGAGAAAAAGAGAGAGAGAGAGAGAGAAGGAAGGGGAAAGGAAAGGAAGGGAATCCTGCTCTTGGAAAGGCCGTGGGGAGAGAGAGAGAGAGAGAGAAGGGAAGGGAAGCCTGCTCTTCGGGCAAACCATTTGCTGCAAGCCAAAGAGAAGCAGGCGGGAGCAACAACAAAGTGTTCAGTCCCTGAAGGCAACACACCAACACCTCAGGACTCCTCGGGACACCAGGGAGAAATCTCTGCTCGTCCCAAAGTAGTGGGAGGAGGAAGAGAACGAAGAGGAGAAGCCATATTCCAAGCCTTTCCTCCCCAAAACATTGCAGAAAAGTAACCAAATGGGAATGAGTTTCCCACACCAAGTCACGGATTGTGGCCAAACTGAGACTACAACTCTCGAACCCAATGGAGGGGAAAGACAGGCAGAAGAGGCGTCTCTCCCTTTGCCCCTCCCACGGCTCTCCTTTTGTCCACTTTGCTCCCTCTTCTCTCGCCAGCCCTCCCCAGGCCAGGAAGCGCCATATTGATCTTCCTCATGCTCTCCACCGAGTCCCCCGTCAGTTCTCGTTTCCCCCGGAGGCCAAGCGAGGGAGCTTAAGGGCGCCCCCCTGCGCCCCCCCCCCCCAAGACGCGCACTCTAAGCAAAAGTGTAATTTGCCTTGAGCCGCCTCTGGAGGCAGAGAAAGATTGCGACTCACAACTGTGGAGGGGCATTTACAGAGGCGCCCCCGGCGCCCCTGGAAAAACAAACTATTCAGCAACCGCTTACTTAGCGTAATGGAAGAACCGCCCCTGCCAGTATTCAAATGTGGGCGTATCAGTTATTTGTGCCAGATTTGGTCCTGTGAATAAAAATACATACTGCATATCAGATATTTGCATTACGATTCACAACAGTAGCATAATTACAGTTATGAAGTAGCAACGAAAATACTTTTGTGTTTGGGGGTCAAGACAACATAAGGAACTGTATGAAGGGGTTGCGGTATTCAGAAGGTTGAGAAACACTGACAAACTCCTTTGTGAAAGCCATGACATAAAATGTTGCTGTTTTCTTGGGTTGGGGAGGAGTGGGAATCATGCAGCTCTCCATCTGGGCTGGATTGCAACTCCCATCTGTGATGAGAAATTCTGAGAGCTGTAGTCTTAAAACAGCTGAGGGCTTCTCACCTTAGGGATGATTTTTCACCCCAGGGATATAAGAGCAAGGTACCAACATGCTAAAGATTTTATAGACTAAGTTTAACATGTTGACTTCTGATTTGACACTGAGAGAGGTGAGTTTTACAAACTCCATGGGTGTTGCTACAGAAGCAACGTTCTATCTTTCTGTTCATCTTACTGAATTTCTAGTAAAATGACAGCAGCCTCACTTTGATTTCACAATGAATGGATTTGAGATAGAGGATATGTCCAGGCATGCCTAATCAGAGACTGGATGAGCTACTTTAGTGGTTTTCATTCCCGTAGTTCAGACAGGCACAAATAGTAGAGTCTCCTTCTCTGGTAGTTTTTAAACAGAGGCTGGATGGCCTTCTGTTGAGAATGCATTGATTGTGTATTTGCATCATAGGGTTGGATTGGATAGCCTTTGTAGTTCTCTTGCAACTCTATGTTTTTATAAGTATTAGGCCGCACAAAGGCAAGTATGGGCACTGGATGCTACCTAGTATGCGAGTATCTCTTGCTCCATGTCCAGGATATAGCCACAGGGTTGTTAATGTAAAAAAAACAGGGTGGATCAAAAGCCTATGAATCTACAACTCTGGTAATCTCCTGATCAATCTCTTCTACTCAACTTGTCAGTATGTTGATCAGCATATTTCAACAAAGGTATTGAAAGCTCCCATAAACATTTTATTTATTTATTATTTATTTATTTCATACACTTTTACTCTGCCCTTCTTCCCACAAGGGGGGATTCAGGGTGGCCTCACATAAGCACTGTACAATGCTATCGTCATATAAATAGTCAACAAATACATTAAAACAGTAAAAACAATTCATTAAAACAATACATTAGTCATGCCAGTTAAAACCAAATCCAAGTCTGGGTTAATTCAATGTCGCAGTATCCAAGTCTTCTTTCCAATTGCCGCTGTCCATTAATCGAACGCCTGGTCCCAAAGCCAAGTCTTCAATTTTCCTCAAAAGGGCAGGAGGAAGGTGGCCAAGCTGATGTCCCTGGGGAGAGAGTTCCACAGATGGGGGGCCACTGCTGAGAAGGCCCTGTCTCTCGTCCCCCCAACCGCGTTTGTGATGGTGGTGGGATCAAGAGCAGGGCCTCTCCTGAAGATCTTAAACTTTGTGATGGTTTGTAACGGGAGATACATTCAGACAGGTAGTCTGGGACATAACCGTTTAGGGCTTTAAAGGTTAAAACCAGCACTTTGAATTGTGCTCATAAGCTGATCAGCAACAGGTGGAGCTGACGTAACAGAGGAGTTGTATGCTCCTGGTATGCTGTTCCAGTGAGCAACCTGGCTGCCGACTATTGGACTAGTTGAAGCTTCCGGGCCATCTTCAAAGGCAGCCCCATGTAGAGTGCATTGCAGTAGTCTATTCAGGATGTAACAAGCGCGTGGACTACCCTGGCCAAGTCAAATTTCCCAAGGTATGGGCACAGCTGGCACACAAGTTTTAGTTGTGCAAAAGCTCTCCCGGCCACCACCGAGACCTAGGGTTCCAGGCTCTTTACTTGTGTCCTGGGTCTCCTTTTATGTATACAGACAGTCCCCGAGTTTAAAACATCCAACTTACATACAACTCATAGTTACAAACAGGGGTGAGACAAAAGAAAATGAGAGAGATCTACCCCTAGAAAGGAAAATTCACTCTTGGAAGAGTCATCATGGGGAAAGGTGTCTCCACTGAAGCTTTATCTCCAATTCTTGTTTCCACAACAAGCCACATTTTTCAAAATCCAATTATCAGGGGGACAGAAAATGAGGGGAAATCTTCTGAACAAGGAGCAAACACAAAAGTGTTAGCCCTTCGTTGTGTTATCCAAAGCTTAAAAAAAAACTTTTTTTGACTGGAGCCACACTTTAAAAAGAGTGGCAGGTACAGCTGGTATGAAATAAAAATACAGAAATGGTGTTCTGAGTATCACAAAGTCAGGATCACAACCCAGTACTTCATGGCTTTGAAATTGCCAAGTTTTAGACTTTAACACTCAAGGAATAGAGACTGGGAACTAAAGGGTAGTGTCTGGAATTTCAGGAAATGAAATTTTGTGGCCTTTTTTGAAGCTGCAAGATGGCATATTTCAGGTCAGAGAAAGATTTTTGTTGTGTCCACACCCAATACCAGCATTCAACACATTCAAGTATATGCTGGGACTTCTTCTGGGGCAACCCATTTGCAGTACTATGTGGAGCTGGGGAGGAAAACAATGCAATTAAAATCACAGTGACGTTATTTTTGGCTTGCCCTGTGGACCAAGTGTCTCATATGACACGATTTAGGTAATGAAGGAGTAACTCCCAAATTAATATGGAGGGTGTACTGTACGGGATACACTGTTTTGTCCATGATTATCTTGCAATTTCCTTTTGTCTCTTCCTCTTCCTCCTTCAAATTCCATCGTCCTACTACTGCTGGTTTTACTTCTGAGCACTATGGCCCTATTTAGCCACTATGGGTAATGGGCAAGTGCTGAATGAGATGGGGCAAACTGCTAAAGGAGGCACAAAGAACAGCTTGCCCAGAAACCCCCAATACATTGAGTAGGCTTGGTGCTCAGGAGCAGGGCCTGATGGTCACAGATTTAGGGAATGTGGGTATTTGGTTAATAAAAATACCTCAAGTCAAATATAAAGTCGCCTTTCTGGCTGCTCCAGACTGTGATTTTTTAAAATCTTGCTGGAGAAGGAGGCTAAATCCTCAAATTTTAGGCCAAACCTAAGACAGGGCAAGCTTAGTCTTGCATACATTTGCAGTCACACTAAGCATTCAGTCCATGCTGCCTTACAATTCTATGGAGAATTCCTTGCTTCTCCCAGGAGCATCTGGTCCTTTCTTTTGCCTACCTCTTGTCTTCAGATTTCCTCCTGCCTTGTTCTCTTTCCCCAGAGTTTATCACTTTCCCACCAACTGGGTGTACATTCTAGACTCTCATTCTTATAGATACCACGAAGATGCTGAAATGGCAAGATCTCCAGAATGCGACTCAGAAACCACCTCCCCACCCCCTCCTTTTAAAAACATTGCAAAGCAATAGGACAGAATATAATTATTTCCCATTAGTTAATTCTTCTACTGGTTCTCTCACAATCACACTAGAGAATGAATCCACTTGAAATCCGGTTTCTGCCTCCTGCAGAATTCTGAGGTTTGTAGTTTAGTAAGGCTGTTAAAGGCTCCTCCCTAAACTACAAATCCCAGAATTCTGCAGGAGGCAGAAACCAGATTTTAAGTGGATTCATTCTCTAGTGTGATGAAGTCAATAGTTTTTTTTTCATTGCAAAGAGTAGCAGTCAGAGGAATAGGGCTTAACATCCCATGCTTTGAAAGTTTCTGAGATTCAGGCAGTATCTCTGGAGTCCTGTCTGCCAAGTATTGTTGTTATTTTATTTATTTAGATGTCATTTTTTCTATCTTAACAAGATTCAAAGTATGCCAAGTTGAATAGGCTTTCCTTGTCATATACTGCTGTGTGTAGAGATTGCCAGAGACTAAGCCTGTACACATATAAGAAGACAATGTGCCGCACAACCATTTGTGATCTCTGTCAATGTAACCAAGTATGAGATACTTTAACTGGGTAGCATTTGCACGTGAAACTGATTATGGTGATGAAAGCTAGCAATCTACTAACAGATTTGGTTTCTCGCCAACAGCAGGGAGAATCTTCTACAGTCCTATAAACAGTTAGACTGTCTTTTATAAATATGCCCCTCATTTACAAGTTATCTACCTTAACATCTGTGCAAGGTAAATTATGTCTTATAATTTTCGGCATGAAACTATCAAACACATAGAAGAACATGTTTTATGAAGAAGGATCAGTATAGCTCCTGCAGAGCAAAACCAAATCCTAGTAAGCATGGTAAACAATGTTATTCTTATCCCTACCACCTACTGATGTACTTTCAGGTGACAAACTATCAGGGATTATGGCACTTGAAGTGCAGAAAATTGAGTATTTTCATTCACCTGAGCAAATTTGGCACAAATACCCAGTACGCCCAATTTGAATACTGGTGGGAGGGGGATTGATTTTGTCATTTGGGAGTTGCAGTTGCTGGGATTTATAGTTCACCTACAACCAAAGATCATTCTGAACTCTACCAATGATGGACTTGAGCCAAACTTGGCACACAGAACTCCCATGACCAACAGAAAATACTGGAAGGGTTTGGTGGGCATTGACCGTAAGTTTTGGAGTTGTAGTTCACCTACGTCCAGAGAGCACTTTGGACTCAAACAATGATGGATCTGGACCAAACTTGGCACGAACACTCAACGTGCCCAAATGTGAACACTGGTGGAGTTTGGGGAAAATAGACCTTGACATTTGGGAGTTGTAGTTGCTGGGATTTATAGTTCACCTACAATCAAAGAGCATTCTAAATTCTACCAGCGATAGAATTGTGCCAAACTTCCCATACAGAACCCCCATGACCAACAGAAAATACTATGTTTTCTGATGGTCCCAACCCCCAGGTTGAGAAATGCTGCTCTATGTGCAATTACAATTAATCAGATATGCTTTCTGTATGATCACACTGTTCAGGTATATGACCTATTATTGATGCTGAATTGGGCCAAACTTCCCACACAGAACCCCCATGACCAACAGAAATTACTGTGTCCTCTGATGTTCTTTGGTGACCCTTGTGACCCCGCCCCTGGGGGTCCCGACCTCCAGGTTGAGAAACACTGCAATAAATGAACACGTATATAAGTTCCATTGACACAGTGAGTCTACTTTTGTTGAGACTAAACTAGGGTTGATGCATGTGAGAGCACCCATCCAGACTAACTTTCAAAAATATGAGATAGAGACTGTTCTGTTTAGTGCCAGAAAACAATTCGTCCTTCTATAGCACCAAACCTAAAGTCTAACTGTAGTTTCCTTGAAGATAAAATAACACCCAGGTGGTAGTATGTTTGTGCAAAAAGAAAATTCCTTTGCTCTTCACAGCAGAGTTTCAGCAGAGAAGAACATAACCAGCTTTAGCCAAATGTGGCAGAAAATATAGTCCTTCAGATTTCAAAATAAAATATAGCTTAATTCAGAGACTTACTTACAAAACAAATGGTCCTTTCCAAAGAGCATTGTATCAACAATCTGCAGGAGAAAAATGAACTCCAAATGGTATACTCAAACCTCTGTAGTTATATCTGTAGAAAAATCACTTGCATCTATTTCTTTACACCTTGGTGTTGATCCTTGCAGAAACTCACCCAGTTTTCTGTATAGCTTAACAGACACTATGTACAAGGACTTTAAAAAATATTTTGACTGGGTTCCTAAATAAACCTAGCATTTCTGGGATAAGAGGTAGTCCTTGAGTTACAAACATCTGACTTACAAACAACTTAGTGTTAAGAACAGGGGTGAAACAACAGAAGGTGAGAGAAATCAACCCCTCCAAAGAGAAATTCACTCATAAAAGAGTTAAAAGGGGTCTCTACAGAAGCTTTCTCACCAATCCTTGTTTCCACAACAAGCCAATTTTTTCAAAATCCAATTATCAGAGGGACAAAAAGGCAGGTTAAATCCTTTGAACCGGGCACAGACAAAAAAACAAACACCACAGGTGTGTTAACCTTTTTCTATGCTATCCAAAGCATATGACTGGAGTTACACTTTATAAATGTACCTGTTCCAACTTACAAACAAATTCAATTAAAGAACAAACCTACCAAATGTATCTTGCTTGTAACTGTAAACATCTGTGACTTGGGGAGGAAATCCAAGAAAATACTATACATACACACACATACACAGTAGAGTCTCTCTTATCCAACATAAATGAGCCAGCAGAATGTTGGATGAGCAAAAACGTTGGATACTAAGGAGGGATTAAGGAAAAGCCTATTAAACGTCAAATTACATTATGATTTTACAAATTAAGCACCAAAACAACATGTTTTACTACAAATCGACAGAAAAAGCAGTCCAATACACAGTAATGTTATGTGTTATGTAGTAATTACCATATTTACAAATTTAGCACCAAAACATCACAATGTATTGAAACAGCTGTGGATCTGAGTGGGAGGCAGACTGTGTTGGATAATACAAAACGTTGATTGGATAATACAAAGCGAAGGTTGGATAAGCGCGACTCTACTGTGTGTTGGTGTGTATGCAATGTCATACGCTGCTGCTTTCTGTCCTGTACAATTTTAGATTGCAGATGAGGGACTGAATGTTTGAATGCTTATCTTTCCATCTCTTGCAATCTCTCAAAATTGGGCATTCAATTTTGTATGTGCAAATAGTTCTTTTAAAAGTTTGTGTGAGCCTTCTGTTTCTCTCAGCCAATGGTCAACAGCAACAGTGGTGTCATGTCAGGTTGCAGACTGTGTAGTTTGACGCTGGGTTAAGGAGATTTTGTGGGTGAGAGATCAGTACTGGCAAGAGGCATTGTATCTGGGGGTCTTATCCTCCTCATGGGGTCAATTGCACAAGGGATTGTTTTAGCTGAGGCAATGTAGCGATTTGTAAAGGGGGGAAAGTATATGATCACTGTATGTTAATAGCCATCCTGCTGCTGTGACTCATGTAATTACATTGCCATGCCTGTTTTACATGCAAGTTCAGTCACTAACTCCATTGTTTCTCTTAGTCACCTTATTCACTTATTTGATTTGCATGACATTAAGAACAATTGCAGTGGGATTGCCGCAGAACATCTCGGCATGATGTTACCGAAACTTTTGAAAAAACAGAATCAAATATATGCAGATTGTGGATGAAGTTTCATGTCTCTTACAGTGTCTCTCTCTCTCTCTGAATACTCATATGTTTGCATAATAGAAAGACAGTTACGGGTTTCTGAGATTTAGCTCTGCCTGCTTCCTTGGTATGTTTTTGAAAAGAACAGTAGGTTTGGGTAGCTTTAGGGGGCATTGTGGAGCAGCTTTTACAGCCAACTGATGATAAAAGAATTGGGAATTGCATATCAGTTCTTTGAATCCTGGGATGCAGTGTTTGAATGACCTGCAGCCAGGTGTGGTCAGGTGGGACACATCTGGATAAATGTAGGAAGGGAACGTGTTTTTCAGAAGAGTTGCTGGATTTAAACTTTTGCCTAGGGTACATGAGAGGTGCCAGTGAATTTACTAGATTAACTTACAATTTTTGGACAATACACTTAGGGCAGGCAAGTAAGTCCAATATAATAGCAAGCAAGAGGAAACAATTTTTTGCTATTACAAGCATTTTTTTAGCAGGGCCAGTCTTATTCATTTTGATGCCTGAAGTGAAGGGTAAGATTGTGCCCCTGCGCCTTTCCACACACAGAATTACCTGCCACGTATGAATTCAATAATTGTGATAGCATAACATCCATTAGCAACCCTGGTGGACAGAAAGCCAGTTTAGCCAAGAAGCAAGTCTTCTCTGCATCTTCTCTCTGGTGTATTGAGTGTATTTTAGGCATACCTGAAGCACTTACATTTTACAAGATGACATAGAATGAGTATGCATTATTTGATTCTAGAATTTAAAACCCGTATACTAATTGTGTGTTTTCACGACATCATTTAATGTAACTTTTTGACATTTAATGGGGAATAACATATTTCTTTGCTGCATAGTTTTCTCCCTCTCTTGTCATTCACCTTGAGGACTTTCACTCAGTAGCAGGTGGTGGCTGCTGGCAGGACTATGAAGGAGAACGGAAAGTGATCAGAACAGGAGAGAGGGAAGAAGGAACAGGAAGAGGACACTTATGGTGCTCTGCCTTCTGGACATCATTTTCAGTTTCCCCCTCCTGTGAATTTTATTTTAAGAATCAACCACCTTTTCGTCAGCTGGTTGTTGGTTGTTCTGTTGCCTCCTTTAGAGCATTTTCTTTTTGGCTTTTGATCTCTGTTTCTTTTTCTCACCCATTAGTTGTTTTACCCATGGCATGGTGTCATTGTCTCAGGTGCTCTGGTTATTTTTCAAGCTTTGTAGGGCCATTTGGGAGCTTGGATTTATGGTACTTTTCTGCAATTGGTTTTAAATGAATCCGATATTCATGCTTGAAATGTTGGACTGAGATTCAGTGGTCTTCAACTTGCCATACAGATAGCCATTTAAGACATGCGGATATCTAAAAAGTCTTACAGTGGTCAAATATCAAGTGACTCTTTACAAAGGCAAGATTAAATGTATTTTCCCTCAAAGCTGCTAAGAGGCAGATTGCCTGGAACCCCTTACTCCCAAAGAATATGTCCCTGTGAAGGAAATGAAGTTGAAACAATAGGACACATTTTATTTAAGTGCCATTATTACACAGTGCAACGTAGCTAACTTCTATATTTAATTTTGTCCTGCATGACCAGCCACCCCCCACAGGGGATTGTTAGGTATCTTTTAGAGGACAAGTGCCACACGGTGACCCTCATAGTGGCAAATTTCCTTGCAGCAGCAACAAGGCTGGGAAAGAAGTAATGCTGGGAGCATTACTTGAAACGTGTATACTAATTTTGGACAATGAGATGGGATAATTTTTTAATGACTGTTCACTGATGAGTCTATGGATTGTAATAAACTGTTGTTGTAACCAATTTGGCTGCCAAATTTTTAACTAACTAGAGTCTCTGAACTTGGTACAGAGATAGCCCAATATACAGAGCATTGCAGATAGCCCAATATACAGAGCATTGCAGATAGCCCAATATACAGAGCATTGCGTGCACTACTATCTTTAGGTATTCTGATTCTAGGAAGGGGCACAGTTGGCATATCTGGTTACTATAATAGCAAAAATACTAATTGCTGATATCATGTCACCCAAGATATGCTTTGGTTCTGGCATTTTCACAGCATTGTTTTATTTAATCTCAATCACTTGGAGGATTTGAGTGTAGAGGTTTCTGAAGTGCTCTGTAATTCTCTTTATGTTAAGATAGTTACAGTGATTGGAAACCTGTCATTACTGAACTTTCTTATCACAGGAGCCCTGTAACCATGTTCACCCACATGAGCTGCAGAGCCCAATAGAGAAATTCAATTTATGCATGTGAAGGTTTGGAGTGCTGCCAGAACTGTAGGGATGTTTGGAGTGGGAGGCTTATTTGTTGGCCTCATCCCTATCCCCACTGAGATTTATGAATGAGCAGATGAATGCCTGCACAGGGCTCAAGCGTAGGGATGTGCTCCAGGAAATGAACACATGCATGGGGATGCAAATATTATCTTGATATGGGCAATTAATTCATCTAGCTTGACATATTAAGAGGCAAATAAACTTCATTTGTTTTACTAGTAAACTAATAATTAAGGATGTTGTTTTTAAATGTCACTTGGTGTTGAATGAATTTAAATGTGTTGTTAAATGTTTAAAAACAAGGGATAATATTTTTTTTTTAAAAAATCCAAGCCTTGTTCAGGAGGTGAGACCATATTGGGTATATGTGGTACACATGGTTCTGCCCTCCAAATGTTAGGAGGGGCATCCAGAGGATTTTGGTTGATGCTGCCCTTCAACATCTACAATCTGAGGCAGTTGCCTGACTCTGCCAACTCTGGCCCACCCACACCTCCATCTCCTCTTGATGTAACTATTTAGCTTCATTTCTGGCTGCTTCCCCTCATTTAAGAAGCAGGCTATTTGATTATTAGATGTACATGCACCACTCAGTTATGTACAAACATTACAGAAATTCAGTAGCAATTGAATGTATATGGGTGGAGGTTGGGGGAGAGGGGGAGAGATGTGTCTAAGGATTTTAAGTTTCCAAAAAGCTTAATACATGATGAATATCGTTATCCAGAATTACAGAACCCAAAATGTTCTCAGTATCCAAAATGTTCCACTTGAGAAGGAAAAACTTTGCTTTCTGGTGATTCAGAGTACACAAACTGTCTCAAGCACAAAAATATTTAAAATATTGTCTATAAAATTATCTTGAAGTGATGAGTATATGGTGTTTACGACACATTAATGAACACAAATGAGTCTCATCTCCAAGATACCTCATTATGGACTTCATCCCACTAAAAGGGACCACAGGGAAGTGTCTTTTTTGTGGGGGGTTTCATTTAGATCTAGAGAATTTATTAATCCCCGTCGCACATGTATTTACCTTCTCCCATTTCTTCTGCAATCATCCATTTGTTTTCCCATCAAACAGAACAGTGTAGACCTCTTCCACTTCCTCCTCCTCATGTTACTCTTTTTTAACATGCTTTAATCTAAAAAAAGTTATCAATGTAAGAAATCAATTTTGAAATATATTCCTTTTTCTTTTTTATATTGATGCATCAAACCCTAACACAGAAAATATTAGATATAAATATACAAATGATCCCTGAATATTTTCTGTTAGGAATAAATGATATAGATGTGGACAAAAATAAAGATAAACTTTTAATTATTTTGTAATTAAATAATTGCAGAAATAAAAATACAACAACAGATCAATGGATGACAAATATTATGGAAATTATGAGCATGGACAGATTTATCCAGAAATCTCAAGAAACACCCAAAAAGACCATGGATTGGCCTCCTGGTACTGCAGCGAGTTAACCCACTGAGCTGCTGAACTTGCTGACCAAAAGGTTGGCAGTTTGAATCCAGGGAGCAGAGTGAGCTCCTGCTGTTAGGCCCAGCTTCTGCAAACCTAGCAGTTTGAAAACATGCAAATGTGAGTAGATCAATAGGTACCACTTCTGTGGGAAGGTAACGACGCTCCATGCACTCATGGTGGCCACATGACCTAGGAGGTGTCTATGGACAACGCCAACTCTTCAGCTTAGAAATGGAGATGAGTACCAACCTCCAGAGTTGGACACAACTGGACTTAATGTCAGGGGAAAACCTTTACCTTTACCTTTTACTAAAACTCATCAGGCCTTCCAGGAATGCTTCGTAGAATTGGGTGGATTAAAGTTTGTTGATAGCCACTGTAAAAGGAACAATATTGTCTCCACTGAGCCAACACCGCAAGGACATAGGCATGCTAGAGTCAATTCTTCACTGTCTTTAAAATCCTTTCTATGCGCTTCAGAGGTGGGACCAAACTGAAAACCCATGGAACAACCATGTGTCGTCTGATGGGCTCCGGGGGACTCTGTTTTCTGTGTCTAGAAATGCTGATAACAGAGCATGGAATTTATTTATTTATCATGTCAGGCAAGCATGTAGATGCAAGCATTCCAAAATCTGGAGGGAAATGAAATACGGAACACTTCTGTTTCCAAGCATGTCAGATAAGGGAGAGTCAACCTGGATTAAAATTGGCAGAAAGAGAGAGGAGGCTGGGCCCTCATATACCAAAAGGAACAAATTAAAATGCCTCTGGACATATGCGGAGTGTCCTTTAATTAAATGTGTTGTCAAAGGCTTTCATGGCCAGAATCACTGGGTTGCTCTGAGTTTTTCTGGGCTGTATGGCCATGCTCCAGAAGCATTCTCTAATGATGTTTTACTCACATCTATGGCAGGCATCCTCAGAAGTTGAGGAGTCTGTCTCAGGCATGTAGCCGGGGGGGGGGGGGGGGGGGGCTCGGGGGGCTTCAGCCCCCCCCCCCCGAAATTTTCATGGTGGTTCGCGAAAAGGCCTTATTGGTGCATTATTTAAACTGTTATGTTTATTCATATCATGATCTGATCACCATACTCAATATATCCCATATGCATGGGGGTATTGGGGTAATGATACAAAAGGTTTGCTAGGCTAGACCCTCTTTCACTCAGACTCAGCCCCCCCCCCCCCGAAACTCAGCCCCCCCCCCCCCCCCGAAACCCCCTCTGAAAATTTTTTAGCCCCTCCCGAAATGAAATCCTGGCTACGGGCCTGGTCTGTCTTTTATTTATTTATTATCATTTATTTATTTGGCTTGCTGTAGGTTTTTGGGGCTATATGGCCATGTTCTAGAAACATTATCTCCTGATGTTTCGCCCACATCTATGGCAAGCATCCTCAGAGGATCCTACTTTCCTCTGGAAGGTTGGGAGTCAATCTAATTTTCCAAGAGAGGAAGTTCCACAGCTGAGGGGCCACCACTGAGAAGACCCTGACTCTCATCCCTGCTGGCCGCATCTACGAAGAAGGCAGGACCGAGAGCAGGGCCTCCTCAGCCGATCTTAAGCTCCGAAGTGGTTCATAGGGAGAGATACATTTGGACAGGTAAGCTGAGCCAGAAACATTTACTTCTAAACTGAAGGAATATGCACCGTTTCAATGGTTTCTGGCATTAACTGTGGCTTCTTCTGTCTTGTCTTTTTCTTCCTTACTTCCATAATGCAACCAAAATGTAATTCATCTCCATAGAGAAAGCAAAAGAAAGACTCTTTATAGTTCTTCTTTGCAGTGCTCTTCTCACACACGCACCAGAAAATTCCTCTTTTGCAACTTTCTTCCCATGTGTGGATTCCAGATAAAACTCTGAAAATAGTTCATTTTTGGCCTCTTGCTCAAAATTCATGGAGAGTTATCTATCACCTGAGGTCAAGGTGTGGATATAACTAAAAATTAAGTGTGTGCCTCTCCTTGGCGAAGTGTTTGTCTCTCGTCAAGTGGAGGAGCGCTTTGCTTTATGAGGGATCTGGCTCCAGGCAGAAAAGACATGTTTGAGAAGCTCTTTGGCTCGATCCAAGGTTGACACAAAAAAAGCTCCTAGCTGCCAAAATAGATAGACAGGTTTGGGCTGGAACATGTTGGCGTTTAGTTTCAACTATGGGGAAGGCGATTCAGTCATTTGAGCCCCCACCCAGTAGAAGAGATTCCTCCCCTTAGCCTGCCTTCTGCCAAAGATAATACAACGAACAAATTCTTTTCAAATTTGTATATTTTCAATCTGGTAATTGACTAAGTGCTTTTCTCCAGCAGAATCTTTCCTCTGAATCTCGAAAGTGTGGGTGGGCAACTGTGGAAGGCTGGAGGGGCTGCATTTCCCACTCAAGATATTTTGGAGGGCGGAACCTCGCTCCGCACATATGTCTGCAAAAACAAAAAGACTATTATCCCAAATTCTCACTAAACAATTGAAAGGGGGGTAGGTATTTTGAGCAGAGGATGCCTTCTGTTCACTTCATTTCCCCCCCAAATATCTTGTCTTGGAACTACATTGACTCTGTCGATGCTGTCTCTCCTTCTGAATTATGGCGATCCTAAGGTGATCCTCTCACTGAGTTTTCTTTGCATGATTTGTACAGAAGACATTTGCCATTCCATTACTCTGAACTGAGTGTGATTAGCCCGAGGCCCCCAGCATGTTCTCATAGCCAACAGATCCTAAAGATCTG
This sequence comes from Anolis sagrei, assembly GCF_037176765.1. NCBI lineage: Eukaryota > Metazoa > Chordata > Lepidosauria > Squamata > Anolidae > Anolis > Anolis sagrei. Next base: position 196,331,566 of record NC_090022.1, read on the forward strand.
CCGGGGAGGCCATGCTCTCAGTCCCACCCCCTTCACAAGTGTGACTGGTGGGAACAAGAGACAGGGCCTTCTCAGTGGTGGCGCCTCGGCTGTGGAACTCCCTCCCCAGTTATGACTGGCCCTCTCCCTCCTGGTCTTCAGGAAAAAGTTAAAGACCTGGCTTTGCACATAGATGTTCAGGGAGCAGTATAATATGGAATCTGACTTGAATGTAGCAGCTTTAATAACAACTGTGGGACTCAGCACTATGTTTTTAATCTGTTTTATTGTATTTATGTTTTAATTGTTTTATAGTTTGAGATGTTTATACTTATTATTTGTATATATAATGCAGCATTCAATTTTGCCATGATCTGTAAGCCGGACAGAGTCCCCTTCAGGGTGAGAAGAGCGGGGTGTGTTGTTGTTGTTCATTTGTTCAGTCATTTCCTACTCTTCATGACTTCATGGACCAGTCCACACCAGAGCTCCCTGTAGGTCGTCACCAGCCCCAGCTCCTTCAAGATCAAGCCAGTCACTTCAAGGATGCCATCCATTCATCTTGCCCTTGGTCGGCCCCTCTTCCTTTTTCCTTCCATTTTCCCCAGCATCCTTGTCTTCTCTAACCTTTCCTTTCTTCTCATGATGTGGCCAAAGTATTTCATCTTTGCCTCTAATATCCTTCCCTCCAGTAAGCAGTTGGAGTATGCACTGGTTGGATCTTCCCGCAGTCCAAGGCACTCTCAGAACTTTCCTCCAGCACCACAGTTCAAAAGCATCTATCTTCCTTTGTTCAGCCTTCCCTATGGTCCAGCTCTCACATCTGTAGGTGACAATGGGGAATACCATTGCTTTAACTATGCGGATCTTTGTTGCCAGTGTGTAAGAGCGGAGTGTAAATATAGTAAATAAATACAGCTTGCTGGCTCTCTGACCAACTTCAGATGTGGTATTTATTTATTTATTTATTTATCATGTCATCCGCAACCAGAACATTGTATTACATTTCTAACAGAACAAAACAAACAAACAGATTTTAAAAAGCACAAATATTGCAAACTTGGTAGCTGATTAAATGTCCTTTGACCAGTATCTGGCCACTTGGAGTGCCTCTGGTGTTGCTGCAAGAAGGTCCTCCATTGTGCATGTAGCAGGGCTCAGGTTGCATTGCAGCAGGTGATCAGTGGTTTGCTCTTCTACACAGTCGCATGTCGTGGATTCAACATTGTAGCCCCATTTCTTAAGATTGGCTCTGCATCTCGTGATGCCAGAGCGCAGTCTGTTCAGCGCCTTCCAAGTTGCCCCATCTTCTGTGTGCCCAGGGGGGAGTCTCTCATCTGGTATCATCCACGGATTGAGGTGCTGGGTTTGAGCCTGCCACTTTTGAACTCTCGCTTGCTGAGGTGTTCCAGCGAGTGTCTCTGTAGATCTAAGAAAACTATTTCTTGATTTAAGTCGTTGACGTGCAGGCTGATACCCAAACAAGGGATGAGCTGGAGATGTCTCTGCCTTGGTCCTTTCACTATTGGCTGCAACTTCCCGGCGGATGTGAGGTGGTGCAATACCGGCTAAGCAGATGTGGTGAAAATGCTCTTCACACCACTTAGCTTTCATTTTGGAGCAAAATAATTATTTTTGTTTCCAATTTTGTTGGACACCTGGAGGGGTTGAAGGGCTTTGAGGTCTAGACCTTACCCACTCTTGTTTTAATGTGTCATTGCACCTGGTTTTTCTACTGGCACTTTCCCTTTGAAATTATGTGTTGCTGAAGGCTTTCATAGCTGCAGTCACTGGGTTGCTGTGAGTTTTTAAGGCTGAATGGCCATGTTCCAGTAGCACTCACCTGACATTTCATCTGCACCAGTGGTTGGCATCTTCAGAGGTTCTGTTGATAGTGAGGCAAGTGGAGTGTCTGGTGGGGGGGGGACCCCTTGTCTGTTTAAAGCAAATGTGAATGTTGCAATTAGCAAACCTGAATAGCATTGGGTAGCCATGAAACTACAAAGTCAATCAGTGAAGATATCTGCATAGACGTAGCCTGGCCTCTGTTGCCTGGAGGCATCCTTTGTTTCGGAGGTGTTAACTGGCAATTGATTGCTTGCTGTCTAGAGTGCTCCTGTTTCTGAGTGATGTTCATTAGGGCTGTGCAATCAATGAAAAAAAGTTTCAAAAGTCATTACAAAATTAGGGGACACTGTCATTTTTTTCTACAGTTTTTCTAAAGTGGCATTAGTGAAAATTTCATTACTATAACAAGAGTAACTAAATTTTGTTACTTTTTCATTATAGTAATAGGGCCACCTTTCTTCCTCATCTTTACAGCAACGAAACTTGCAACGATGGCAGAACACATGTACTACTGTTAGTCCATCAAATTTCCAAACATTTCACTTATCCATGGAGTTTTGAGGAATTTTCAAAGTTTTATAAACAACTTTTTAAAAAATCTATTGATTTTAGGTAATGTTTTTAAAGTTTTGACAAAAACATTTTTTAAAAGCCGCAACAGCTATCTCATTGAATGTCTATCATATTAACCAAAAGAACTTTAGGGTTTTCTTCCTAGCACAAAGATGTAGTTACTAGCGGTATCAGTCAATTTAGTGGAACTCTGTCTGGCTGCTGCTGCAAAGGGACAAATCTCTTCCCTATCCTGATTGGAGCAGAATTCTGGGAAATGTAGTTTAGGGCAGGGCCTTTTGAATTCTCTAGCATAGGTCTCCTCACCTTCCCAAATTACATTTCCCAGAATCCTGTGCTTTCTCAGACTCTTTCCCAGCAAACTCTGCTTTCTCCCTGCTGCTTTCCTCTCCTGATGAAGAGAGGCCATTAATTGAAAGAGGAAAGGCATCCTCTTTGGCTTTGTTTTGCTTCCTTATGTTGAAAATGAAACTAACTTTGAGAAGATTCTGAGATTTACAAAATTCAAATGAAAAATTATCAGGTAATTTCTGATTCTTAATTTTTTGACGTGGGCCACATCCACCCATAGGATATCACATCGTATGTATGAATTTAATGAATCTGATATTACTTACGACTACTAAAAAGAATTGCATGCCCCTAGTGTTCATTTTTACTGTCTTTGTTCTGGTGTTTTTTAATACTGGTAGCCAGATTGTTCATTTTCATTGTTTTCTCTTTTCTGTTGAAATTGTTCACGTGTCTGTGAATTTCACAAGCACGTGAACAATTGTGACTCTTGTTCACAATTGTTACTCTACTTCAAATAGTACTGGTATCTCACCAAACTACAACTCCCATGATTGCACAGCATTCAGTCATGGCAGTCAAAATGGTCTCAAATTGCATTATTTTTTACAGTGCAGATGGACCATAAGTAGTCTTTATGTGGTACCTATGCTGCATTGATTTGAATTGTTATGGTTTTAAGTGAGTTCATATTATTTGATACTGTTTTACAATCTTGATGTTTCATATAGTATTTTTAAAATAAATTATGTTTTGACTTTTTACAACAGTTTCTCAATTGTTTTGATTAATGGATGAGATGCCTTGGATCCTATTTTGGGGGAAAGGCACAATATAAATGAAGTAAAGAAAGAAATTGAATCCCCAGGGTTTGTTGTTTTCTTGGCAGAGAGAGGAACTGAAACATTTATTTAGGAAAAACAATTTCAATTTGGGAAACAGGCTCTGAGTGTCACAAAACTAGATGTGGCCTATAGATCACCTAATATTCTCCTCTGCACTAGAATGTCCTCCATGGTGGTGATGCTGTAGAGATTACAACCATGTGGCAAATGAATGTGTTTTTCTTACACCAACCCCCAAGTCTCCAACACCTCAGGATACACAGATGTAGTAATAATGGAAACATCTGGAACATTTTTTTTGTTTTTAGTCAACCACCGAACCATGTGACCCAGTGCTGTCTTTTATGACAGATAGAGGCTTTCCCAACCCTCAGGCAGGGACTAGACTTGAGACAAATATGTTTATTGTATTTCACCTACTCTCACGCACATCCTTTCCTCCAAGGAAGTTGAGGAGGCTTACACAGTCTGTCCATCCTATTTATCTTCAGCAATTCTTGGAGTCAGATAAGTTGGCTATTCCAAGGTCCCTTATATGGCTGGCATGGATGTGACACTGGCCCATGTCTACATGGGTCAAATTAGAACATCCTCACTTTGAACCCACTGTGAGGAGTCCACATGACAAACAGAGAGTTCTGCAGCTTTCAGCTGTTAATTCAGCACAACAATAAGTTACTCAAGTGCTTACAGGAAACTCTAGAGTGACCCCCTACTGTTTTGGACATATGGGACAGCTGGATCCAGGGCAATCAAGTGTCCACACACCAGAATGATCCACCACTGTTTCACTGGCCAGAAGCAGTTCCAAGCAGCTCCCCAGAAGAGCTTTGCTGGCAACACCACTTCTGGTGATCAAATGGCTAAGAATCCTGTTGTGAGCAGGTTCTGTCTGGGAGCTATTTCGAGTTGGTTTTGGCTGCTGAAATAGTGATGGTGGTAGCCCCCAAAAGTGCAGGGTACTGTACTGGTGTTGTACTCCAGAGCAGAATCACTTCTGACTTTATATACCACACCAGCTGGGTAAAATCAGCAAGCAGTTTACTTAAGATTATAAGAAGCCCAAAGCAATAAAAAGTAATCCACAGTAAGAGTAATCCAATGGATATAAAAGGAAACAGGAAAAAAGAGTCCAAAGACATACATGAAACTAGTCACTTGAATTCACACACAGAACAGAAGCAAAGATACTTGAATCCAAGCAAAGAACAGAAGCAAAGATACTTGAACAGAACAAAATCGTATTCCATAGAATAACCATGAGTTACGTAGACCTTGACACTGGGAACTTAATGTGAATCCGACATTGCTTTAACTGAAGCAATATTTCTATCTAGTCATAAATCCTGCCCTAATTCCCAAACAGCTAGGAACAGATTCTTTCTTAATTTTGGTTTCACTTCCAACTTCTGTTGGTGTCTAGCCGAGCATCTTAACTGTTGTACAGACTGCCTTTGTTTATTGAAACATCTTTTCCTCTTCAAGGCCTCACTCCCCTCATTATTTTTTCCACTTGGGAGCTCAAAATCAACTTCATTCCTAGATAACTGATCAGAGAATTGCAGCACAAAGTCTTTCCCAAACTTAAGATCTTGAGAATCCTCTTGCAGCAACTCAGGCCTCTGTGACCTGTCTTTTATCAGGCCCTTGCAGCAACTCTGGCCTCTCTGGCTTCTCATCCCCAGACCCGGCCCAGAAATAAAAAAAAACATTTCCTTTGGGAACATCAACATGAACATCATCCTCATTCCCATCATGAAAATCCACATGAACATCATCTCCATTCCCATCATGCAAATCAATGTGGTCGTCAACACAATCACAGACTGAACAGGCTGGCATACAACAGCTGGTGGGTCAGCTAACCATGTGGACTGCAAAAGCTCTTTGAGGCACATCTACGCTGGTTGGTGTGGACACCCTGTGTTGTATCTGAGGCTACTCTGGAGTATTTCACCTGGTGTAGATGCAGTCTAAGGACCTTATTGCATTAGGTGCCATAACACAGGCAACAGCATGGGGATTTACCAGACATTGCAGCAGATCTCTGGAGCAGTGGGGGAGTCCTGCAACCCATGCCCTGCATCGGTCACAGCACTGTCTTCTCCATCACACATGGGAAAGCATTGCTGCCCAGCTTCCCCCGAGTTGTCCTCGTTACTCTGTTGTAGGGTGCTTTCAGCACAGCACAGAGCTTATTGGATCCCATCAAATGGCACACAACTATTTCCGTCCATGAACAGTGCTGAAAGAGTCCTACAACGGGTACATTTGCCCATGTGATGAAGTAGTGAGTCTTCTTAAATCCCAGGCTGCCTTCCAGAACCTGGTGTCTACTAGATGTCTTGGATTACATTTTCTAGCATTTCTGCCCTTTTGCTATTCTGGTGGGGAGCTGGTGCAAGTTGAAATACAGTATAGTAGAAGGCAATTCTCTCCCACACTGACTCTTATGCATACGAAGTGTGCACTTTGAACACCCAATCTGCCTTGTTTGCCAAAAGATGGAGCTTGTCCTCTTCTGGAACTAGTGACATGACTTGAACCACCCACATCATATACAGACAGAACACCTGGCTCCACCAGGTGAGCTGTGACAAATCTGCACAATACTATAAGTAATATTGTGGGTGTCAGATGTTCTCTCTGGAGCAGGATGACAGCTGTGCAGATATGCCTAAGATAGACTAGTCAGAGTGATTTGTTTGTCATCACATTCACTTCTGCGTTGACTATGACCCTGCATGTTTTCAGGCGATGTGAGCTTTATTAAGTTTAGAAAACCTGAATTTTGGCTTCTGTGGTTCTTCTTTCATACTCTTGGGAAGCTGGAAAGATTGGTAGTTCAAAGTAAACAGGCTACACCTCATATGCAGTACAATAGTCTGGTGAGGTTAGACATCAACAAAGTAAGCATAGCAAAGCTATGTAGTAGCCTTCTTGCTTTACATAACATGTTTACTTACATGACATGTTTGCTTAGCCATTTTGGCATCATAAATAATATTGGGGGAGGGGTATCTTATTTTACATTTTCCTCTGTTGTCCACAGCAGAGCTTTGAGCTTCTATAATTTGTGGACTCCCTTTAATTTTACGAGTGTTTGAGTAGTGTTGGCTGGAATTGTGACACATAGCATCCTGTTTTTAATTTTTATCTTATTTTTTATTTGCATACTGTATGTGCCACACAAATGAAAACAAGACACAGTTATTAGTGAATGTATAATTCAAAATTGTAGATAAACAAAGAAAAAGCAGGGAAAAGTCATACGGGATAAGTCTATCAGAAACTATAAGTTGAATCATCTAAGCCCATATTCAGAAGTACTTTAGTTCTAAATCCCAGTTACCTTTATTGACCTTGCTCTGTTCTTGAACTTCCCAAGCAATTCAACTTAAGACAAAGTGGCACAACATTGGTTGTTTTTTACCGTTAACAGATAGGAGATTATCACATAAGCCTGTAAGATGCATTGGAAGTTCCCCAGGCATGAATAAAAACACTCACTTTCACATGACATCATCCTACATTCATCCCAAACCAATCTTCAAGTCATGTTAAACTTGTATCGAATGGAAACAATCCCCCCACTCTCTTTCCCATCCTTTCAACTTTTGAATGCACTTTCGGCAAAGCAAAAACATAACCTTTTCTCCCCCTGAGATGGGAGGAAGGAGATCAGATCACTATTTTTTGCAGTCTGCCAAATTGTTTTTAAGCTCTTTTTATCTTGCTCTGCGATTTCCATGGCTTGGATATAAATATTTCAGTCAATCAATCAATCAGTCAATGATGAACAGCATTAATAGTAACCACTAAGGTGTTCAAGAGGGGTATTCTATATCAGTTTATGCACTTTAAGTATTAACTGTTATGCACTTTAAGTATTAACTGTTAGCCACTGTGTGCAGTATTACTAAGGACACTATCACATGCATATCTTAAAATGGCTTCTGATTGTGTTCTTTAAAAAAAATTCAATGACTAAACTGTTATGGTCCTTGCCTGCTCCTGAATTTCCCCTTTTAATTGAATGTTTTCTCTTCTTGTTGAAGGCTTTCATGACCAGAATCACAGGGTTGTTGTAGGTTTTTTGGGCTATATGGCCAGGTCCTAGAAGCATTCTCTCCTGATATTTTGCCTGCATCTGAGGCAAGCAACCTCTGAGGATGGTTGTCACAGATGCAGATGAAACATCAGGAGAGAATGCTTCTAGAACATGGCCATACAGCCCAAAAAACCTACAACAACTCATCTTCTATTCTTGCAAGTTAATAACATTTTGTGAAACTTCCCACACATGCATGCTTTTACCTCATTACAAAAGTTTAAAAAGTTTAAAGTACACCTCCTACTTTCCAAATAAACACAACAGGAAAAGTATTTAAATTGCAAAGTGCTTATTTTTTAAAAAAGAAATCATTCAAGTTGTGTGTGATTAGTGGTCCAGTACTGTGAAAAAAAAAGATGGGCATGTACAAAGATAGGGACAGCATGGATTGGAAGGAACCACATCCCTGCGGTAAGGTCAATATGCTTTGAGCTTTCTCAGACTGCACTGAAAAATGCCCTGTCTCAGGCAAGATGGGATTGCCACAGCAGAGGCAGTTTTAAGAGACACTGATTAATCAACTGATGCAGAATGTCTGTTGATTTATCATTTATATGGATTACATTTGGCAATCCTGGTTATTACTATGCCTAAATTAACAGCTATATTTTCAGTCACATAAACTAAAGTATTATTATACTTATGTAATTACTTACCATGTCCAAAGCTCTTCACATGCCTCAGCTCAGAAATTTCTGCCATGATTTTGGCCTTCTCCTCTGTTCCCTCCAATCATAGCTGTGGAGCTGGTGGGATAGAGAGAAGGGCTTCCTCTGCAAGTCTCCGGCAGACACATAGCCCATTAAAATGTACTAACTGACAGCGCTTCATAGTTTTTCAAACAAAGGCCTGTCACATCATCTATACCTAGTTGTATTTCAGCTGAAGAAAATCAAGGATTGGATATCCTCCAGCCAAAGTTTTTGTTTTACCACCAAGTAGTATGCATCCTACTTTCCACTCATGAAGCTGACAAGATAATTAAGGGAATTATAGATGGCTAGTTCATTTTTTAACACAGAACTTTGCCATAACCTTATGCATACTGCCTTAGAATGCTTCCAATGCACTGACTGTCTTTCAGAAGGGAAAGTATGTGAGCGGTGGGCTGTCTTTCAGGAACAGCATTAAAAACTAGTGGAGCATAGCCAGTGGGCAGCTAGTTGATTTTTGTTAGGAAGCAATGAATCCACCCTCATCCAATTTTGAAGAAGATATTCAAGATGCAAACCGTGTTTGGCGGTATCAGGCCCACTACCTTGGACAGCTCTTTTAAAGATTAGACTAAAATAGGCATGGATAAATTCTGCCCTCCAGGCATTTTGGACTTCATCTCCCACAATTCCTAACAGCCTACTGGCTGTTAGGAATTGTGGGAGATGAAGTCCAAAATGCCTGGAGGGCTGAAGTTTGCCCATGTCTGGACTAAAACTTATGAAAGGTTTACTAGACCTTTTGGTATAGCAGTTTCTCTGAGCCGTGAACCCAGTTTTCCATGACCTGAAACGTCTTTTCTTATCCAAACCTCCATTCAATCCTTGTGCAGCTGCTTTAGGCAGATAATCTTAATCCAGACAAGACAAAATGACTTGAAAGCACACAACAACAGCAACAACAACAATCCTATCTCATCAGTCAAAAGCAGACCCACACTTCTCATTGAAATACTAATAAATTTATATTTGTTAAAATTAATTTTAATTATTGTATTGTTTTAAAGTGTTTTTGCACTACAAATAAGATATGTGCAGTGCGCATAGGAATTCATTCATGTTTTTTATCAAATGATAATCCACACCCCCCCCCCCCCCAACAGTTTGAGGGTCTGTGACTTGGCCCTTTGTTTAAAAAGTTTGAGGACCCCTGCTTTAGACTATAACCCTCTATTTTGATTGATTTTATGCAAACCATGGGGAGGTGCCGGAGATGTGTGACAAAAACCTTTAAATAGATAATTCAGATACATGAAAACAGCCTCTTTTTGTTCCGCCTGTTAGTTTCTATACCACATGTTTACGCCTACATAAACACCAGATTAATGAAATGCTCCTGCGTGTGTCAGGGACTGTCTGAGGAGGAGACAATCTCTGTCATATAATGGCTGTTTCCAAATGTTATCAGATTATTCCACAGCCACAGTGTCTATGATGTGGCTGCCTGTCACCCTGGGGTTGGTTCTCAGCCTCCTTGGATTTTAGTGTCACTCATATGGCCTGAAGACTCCCTTTTACTCTCCCCACAGACACATAGTGACCTATTTTCCAGGATAGCTAGTGAGGCAAACATCCAGCTTTCCAAACCAGGTTGTGTATCTCTTATCCAAAATGCTTGCAACCAGAAGTTTTTCACATTTTGGGTTTTGTTCAAATTTTGGAATATAAGTATAGTGCATACTGTATTTGTGAGAATTAGAAAAGCTAGAAAGATGTGGATTTGTGCCAAGCACTATATTTGGGTCCCCATCATTTCACAGATTCTCAGTCTCTCTCCAACCTCATGTCTCATTTGTTAGCATAAGACGCAAGACTGAGAAGAGGATGTCAAAAAAGAATGAAGATGATTACTGCCACCTTAAAGGTGGAAGGGCACAGCTGATGACAAAAGGGAGGTAGGGAGAAAAAGAGAGTGAGAGAGACTGAGGACCTTATAGATCAGGCATGGGCAAACTTCAGCGCTCCAAAACACCTGGAGGGTCGAAGTTTGCCCATGCCTGTTATAGTTGAACACAGCAGCCACACCACAACTACTGCCTCTAAGGTGAGAGCAGATGCTTTGAAGTTTTGGAGGTTTTCAGATTTCAAATTTCTTGATAAGGGAGGCTCAACCTGTATTTACCCGGGCTGTCAATTCATCACCATCTCCATTTAGTATAAAGCCATGACATGGTTATCCAGGTTTGTGGCAAGTGTATAGTCCACCATTCCCGGGGGGGGGGGGGGGGATGGATATGGAATGAGTGGCAGTATAGCTCTTGGTTGATGGAAAAGAAAATAATAATAATAATAATAATAATAATAATAATAATAATACTTTATTTATACCCCGCCACCATCTCCCCAATGGGGACTCGGGGCAGCTAACATGAGGCCAAGCCCAAAATAATTACAACAAATCAAAATAAAGTACATACAGCAAATAATAACATCAAATGAAATAGACAAATTATTACAAAATCAAATACAGCAAATTAATCGAGAAAACAAAGATAAACACAGCAGGCTGGGTCGAGTTACAAGGGGTAGAATAAGATATAAAACTATAAAAACCCTGGGTGAGACGGATTAATATGGCAGTGTGTCTGTAGGGGATTTCAGATGGAACAAGTAATGGGGTGAATATCACTAAAGGATGAGATAAAGTGCATCAGCAGACATATTGTGGTGATGGGAGTGTTGAGGTTAAGAGGACAAAGGGATTTGCTGTGTTGTCATGTGAGGAGCCACACAGGCAAAAAAGGCAATTCAAAACTGAGCATCTAAGGCAGGGGTCCTCAAACATTTTCGGCAGAGGGCCAGTTCACATTCACTCAGACGGCTGGGCGTGGGGGGTGGGTGGGGGTGGGAACTATAGTTTGAAAAAACAAAAACAAATTCCTAGGCACACTGCATGTTTTTTTTTTTGTAGTGCAAAAAAAAAAAAAAACCCCATCAAAGAACAACAACATGGAGAACAGTTTTGACCAACATAAACTTCCTAGTATTTCAGTAGGAAGTGTGGGTCTGTTTTTAGCTGGTGAAATAGTGAAAATTAAATAGGATTGTTATTGTTGTTGTATGTTTTCAAGTTGTTTCAGACACAGGGTTGCCCTCAGTTAGGCCAGGGCCAGGTCAAGGGCCTTGGAGGGCCACATTTGGCCTGCGGGCCTTAGTTTGGGGACCCCTGATCTAAGGAATATCAGGGAATGTTGGTACCTGAGGACTATTGATGACTGTGGTGTTGGTGGGAGTAGTACTAGTAGGGAAGGAAGGATTTTACTAAGTAAGAAGTCATGGAAGGGTAGCACAATGAAGTTAGATATTAAGTTGTATTTTTGTGAGCAGGCTTAGGGGTAGGAATGTGATGTGTTTGTTGTTTGATCTTAGTCTCTAGCTATTAGATGAAATATATCTATTAATTTAATTTTGCTTCTGAATATTGTGACAGATTTTATGACATAGTCACAGTTAAGTATTGATTGTATTTGGTGAATCGTGCCTTGACTTTAACAGTTGGTCTCTTTTAACTTGCACTTTGAATGCATACTACTCTAGCACATTTTATGATGTTATTGTTTGCTTTATTCTTGTCTTTCCTCCTGGCGGAATGAAGATGTGCCTTTGAAATAATTAGAGCTGGCTGGCTTATGTCCCCCAAATTCAAATGGATGAGCTGAGTCAGTCTCTCATACCAGTCATAGAAGCATAAAATTGAAAGAGACCCAAGGGCCATCCAGTCCAACCCCTGCCATGCAGGAACACCCAATTAAAGGACTCCTAACAGATTGCCATTCAGCCACTGTTTAAAAACTTTTATAAAAGGAAGCATATTCTACTGTCAAAAACTTCATACCAGCAGTTAGTTCTCTGTAGTGTTTAGGTGAAATATCTGTTCCTGCAATTTGAATCCATTGCTCCATGTCTTCAAAAAGCGGAAAATAAGCCTGTTCCTTCTTCAGTATTACATCCTCTCAAATATTTAAGCATGGCTATCCCATCCCCACCCCCTTGACCTTCTCTTCTCCAAGAAAAACATATCCAGCTCCTTTTTTTTCTGTGTCAGGAGTGACCTGAGAAACTGAAAATTGCTTCTCTCATGTCCCCACATGGGGAACTGGAGCTGACAGAGGGAGCTCATCCGTACTCTCCCCGGATTCGAACCTGCGACCTGTTAGTCTTCAGTCCTGTGGCACAAGGGTTTTAACCCATTGCACCACCGGGGCTGCTTCTCATAGGCACCACCCTTAAGCTGCTTCTCATAGGGCTTGGCTTCCAGACATTATACCATTTTGGTTATCCTCCTCTGGACACATTTCAGGTTGCCAATATTTTTCTCAAATTGTGATGCCCAGAATGGGACACAGTATTCCAGGTGAGGTCTGATCAAAGCAGAATAGAGTGGGGCTATTACTTCCCATGATCTAGACACTATTCTCCTGACATTAAGTAAAATTCCATATCCTTCTCCAGGCTACTTGCCTGGTTGGATTCCAGATTTAAATGTATTTTTGTCTTTTTCTGGGTAGTCAAGGAGAGATTCTGCTGGCGTATCACCCAACCCAAAGCTCACCCTATGGCTCAACAGACTCTGTCGGAACTGACAGGAGTGGTCTTGGATTTGAGATTGAGGACTCTCAGATGACAATTCCCTGCATCTTAATCTTTGCAACTTCAATATGGCTGTCATGACCATGTTGAGGTTGTCCCAACATGTCATCAGCCCAACTTATATAGCAGGAGAAATTTGGTTTTGAGAGAATTATATTTTTCCTCCTTTATTCAGTTTTCTTGACGGAACAAAAAGTGGGAGATTTTACACTGACTTTCCTTATACAGAGATTGTGGAAAGTGAAAGCTTTTAATCTAACTTTCCTTGAAATTGTAAGATTTTACTCTGACTTACCTTGGACAGAGATTACTTCTTTTTGAAGATTATACAACAGGGGTCCTCAAACTAAGGCCCGTGGGCCAGATACGGCCCTCCAAGGTTATTTACCCGGCCCTTGCTCAGGGTCAACCTAAGTCTGAAATGACTTGAAAGCACACAACAACAACCCTATCTCATCAGCCAAAAGCAGGCCCACACTTCCCATTGAAATGTTAATAAGTTTATATTTGTTAAAATTGTTCATAATTTTAATTATTGTATTGTTTTAAAGTGTTTTTTGCACTACAAATAAGATATGTGCCGTGTGCATGTTTTTTCAAATTATAATCCGGCCCTTCAACAGTTTGAGGGACTGTGACCTGGCACTCTGTTTAAAAAGTTTGAGGATCCCTGTTATACAATATGGTTGGGTCACTTCCTGGTGAGAATTATGTGAGGGTTGGTAAATGTGTATAAGCAGAATAAGTAGAAGCTTTACCACAGTATTTAAACCAAGGTATATCGTGCTGTATAAAAAAATGTCACTCAGGCTTGTGAAACAAAATAACAGTATATTTACTTTAGTACAAAGGTTCAAATATGGTAACAATAAATACATCTGTCTCTTTGAATTCAGGCAGGGAACAGAGGAATAAAATTGTCTTTTAAAATAGTCTTTGAAATATGCCTCATGCCATAAAATGATCAGCCCTTAAGATAGTAGGCAGCCAGCACTTTCTCTTCACTGTCCAAAGAGAGAACAAGTGGCAGAGCTTCTCACAACCTCTGAGGATGCCTGCCAAAGATGCAGGCGAAACATCAGGAGAGAATGCTTCTGGAACATGGCGATACAGCCCGAAAAACTTACAACAACCCAATGATTCTGGCCATGAAAGCCTTCGACAACACATTAAATAATATATACTATAAATTGCTTATCCATACCCTAACCTGGCACATAATGAATCCAGGACACCCTTCACAATTATTTCCTGACCATCCTGTTTGAAACATTTTATCTGGACCTGCCCGTGATTTAATCTGGCGCCATCTCCTTGGGCAGGATTTGCCCTGCTGCCAGATTATGGGCCCAGCCTCATTGGCCATGCTAGTATTAATTAATCTGATGCAATTGCCGCAGGCCATGAAATGGAACAGGAGTCTTTCTGCAGGATACAGCTAAACAAATGAGCTCAGAGCAAGAAACCTCAGAGGAAAAACAAAGCTCCCTGTAGATTTCTTTGTTATTCGGCCAATACATTCCAACTACTTTGACAGGCTGTCTGTAACTAATTCAAGTCTATTAGGTGTCTGTTGCCTTACATTTAAGTCTTCCAAGAGAAATAGCATGCTGTCTCTAGAAATCACTTTGGTTTGGAATTAAAAGATAAACTATAATAGTGGGTCATCCCTGAAGAAAACTCAGAAATTAAACACATCTATATGCACTCTCGCCTAGTTGCTAACAGCCGCTTTATTGATCTGCGGTTCACCATCCCCTCTTCCAACAATTTTAGCTCAATCTTAGAGATTTTAAGGATTTGATATGTTTGTAACTATATGTATTGTTACATATGGTTTTCTTAAGTTGTTTTATAATGTATTGAGTTGTTTTTGACTTTGTTTGTTTATTATTGATGCAGGCCCGTAGCCAGGATTTCGTTTCGGGGGGGGGGGGGGGCTGAATTTTTTTTCAGGGGAGGTTTCGGGGGGGGGGCTGAGCTTCGGGGGGGGGCTGAGTCTGAGTGAAAGAGGGTCTAGCCTAGCAAACCTTTTGTATCATTACCCCAATACCCCCATGCATATGGGATATATTGAGTATGGTGATCAGTTCATTATATGAATAAACATAACAGTTTAAATAATGCACCAATAAGGCCTTTTCGCGAACCACCATAAAAATTTCGGGGGGGGGCTGAAGCCCCCCGAGTCCCCCCCCCCCCCCCTGGCTACATGCCTGTATTGATGGCACTGAATGTTTGCCTGAATGTGTATTTATTGTGAGCCGTTGTGAGTCCCTTTGGGGAGATAGGGCAGGCTATAAATAAAGTTTCATTCATTCATTCATTCATTCATTCATAGCTTAATTCTCTGAAAGTAGCCATGGGAAGCCTCTGAAGCATAATCTTCCTCTCTTTAAACAGAAGACCAGGTCACAGTCACTCAAACTGTTGGAGGGCCAGATTATAAATAGAAAAAAACATGAATGAATTTCTATGCACACTGAACATATCTTATTTGTAGTGCAAAAAACATTTTTAAACAATACAATAATTAAAATGAAGAACAATTTTAACAAATATAAACTTATTAGTGTGGGCCTGCTTTTGGCTGATGAGATAGGATTGTTGTTGTTGTTGTTGTTGTTGTTGTTGTTGTTGTTGTTGTGTGCTTTCACGTCATTTCAGACTTAGGTTGACCCTGAGTGAGGGCTGGGTAAATTACCTTGGAGAGCCGTATCCGGCCCCCGGGCCTTAGTTTGAGGACCCCTGATCTAGACACTATCTAGACACTATACTCCTATTTATGCAAGTCAAAATTCCATTGGCTTTTTTAGCTGCTGCATGACATTGTTGGCTCATGTTCATCTTCCTGTACGCAAGTACTCCAAGATCTTTTTCACACGTCCTGCTCTCGAGCCACGTGCCCCCCATTCTGTATCTTTGTATTTCATTTTTTCTGCCTAAGTGGAGTATCTTGCATTTGTCCCTGTTGAACTTCATGTTGTTAGTTTTGGCCCATCCCTCTAATCCATTCAGATTGTTTTGAATTCTGCTCTTGTCTTCTGGGGTATTAGCTCTCCCTCCCAATTTGCTGTCATCTGCAAACTTGATGATGTTTCATTTCAAACTGGTATTAGCAACTATCTCAGGGCTGCAGATGTTACTCATCAGGTTTGGAATGCATGCAGTTCCATCATTCAGTCAATCTCCAGATATCTGAAACAAATATTTGTGAAATAGGGATAATGAAGGATTGAAATTGCCAATTCATTTGGAAAATAAATTTTCTTGAAATTATATTCTAATTATTTTGGAAATCACTAAAGGATAATTTTCCAGGGTCAGCTTTCCTAAGAAAGAGTGAACATGTAAGTGTCGTCAGTAAATATCAACACACTTCATATTGTAACTTTGTCCATTTATTTGAACCAAAGTTTTGTTTTCGGCACTGTGGCAACTACGGGTGGTTCTGCTCATACACTATAATGCAATTTGAAGCCGACTTGGAGGCAGGCTGTCCACAAAACCTATACCTCCAATGCACACTGCAGCACGCATCAAGCAATAAACAGCAGATTTTTAAAAACTCACCCAAAGGTCTGGGACAAGGCAGATAATGCACTGCAGCTAATCAAAGTACATACCATGCAGGGTCCAAAACCGGGACCCGAAAATGGAGAGCACTTATCAGGATACTGTTAGCACTAAAGCACTTTTAAAAATGTCAAAACACAGTTGGCCAGAAGGAAAACAATTATTCCCCCTGGAGAGGAAATCACATCATTCCCATGGGGAATCTCACTCCCCTCCTTCCCACTTCGTTCTCATTTCCTGTTCCCTGCCGTGGTCCAGCACCCATCCTCAAGAGACATGGATATGCACATCAGTGCATTTCAACAGATTGGTTTAAAAAACCTCTGCATTTTCCAGCAGGTGTTTAGCTGTGAATATTGCGGTTCCTGGATTCACTTCTGATCCGCAGTCAGGGAATACCGTGGCCACCATCTCAGCCTCAAACTGGTTCCTATGATGTTCGTGTAGGTACTGAGCAGTAAAACCAGTTTGTTTTAATGTGTTTCCAAACTGCATTCTAGTGTCTCTGTATCACCCTAAAATGCAGCTCAGTACAGGCAGTCCCTGAGTTACAGACATCTGATTTATAAACGACTCATAGTTACAAACGGGGTGAGACAACAGAAAGTGAGAGAAATATAACCCTCAGAAGGGAAATTCACTCCTGGAAGAGTTATCATGCTGAAAAGGTGTCTTCACTGAAACTTTATCACCAATCCTTGTTTCCACAACAAGTCAAATTTTCCAAAATCCAGTTATCACAGGGATAGAAAGTGAGATGAAATCCTCTGAACAGGGGCAAAGACAGCAAAAGAAACACCACGGGTGTTAACCCTTCACTGTGCTATCCAACGTATGTACATGTGCGCGCATGTGTGTGTATAAAGATATATATATATATATATATATATATATATATATATACACACACACACACACACACACACACACACATATACACACACACATACATACACACACATATATACATACATATATGCACACACATGGGTACTGCAGCAGATTAAACCACTGAGCTGCTGAACTTGCTGACTGAAACGTCAGTGGTTTGAATCTGGGGAGCAGGGTGAGCTCCTGCTGTTAGCACCAGCTTCTGCCAACCCAGCAGTTTTAAAACATGCAAATGTGAAGAGATCAATAGGTACCACTTTGGCATGAAGGTTGCAGCACTCCATGCAGTTATGCCAGCCAAATGACCTTGGAGGTATCTACAGACAATGCCAGCTCTTCAGCTTAGAAGTTGTGATGAGCACCACCCTCCAGAGTTGGATGCGACTAGACTTAATGTCAGGTGAAGCCTTTCCCTTTACTTATATGGAGTTGCACTTAAAAATGTACCTGCAAACAAATTCAACTTACAAACAAAACTACAGGTCCTCTCTTGTTCACAACTCGGGGACTGCCTGTATATTAAACCAAATATATAAAGTGGCTCCAGTTCAAATCTTTATATTTATAGGAGAGGTGCTAATGACATCTAACAGAGTGGGGTCTTAAAACCCCCAGTAAATTTCAATTCCCAGCGAGTTTAAAGAATGCCATTAGAATTTTATAGCAACCAACAGACGTCTGTAGCGTCAGTAAACTCCAGAATCCAGTTTCCACCTCCTGTCAGGGACAGAAACTGTAGCTCAGCAGTGCTAATGCTAGTAATAAACATGTTTGTCTCCAGTGGAAGCCAATTTGAATTAGAAGACACACAGGAAACAAATCTGTTGCACTGTTATTACAGTGTCTTTCACGCCTACAGCTGTACTTTGAAGGAAAAAATTCTCCCACATGGATGTCTGCTGTTAAAACGAATGGGCAGACTATGTTTCCCGCCCAGAGAATATCTTTTTTATTTGTATGAATCATTAGATTTTTTTAAAAAAGAAAAACTCTACAAGATACAGGTCTCCATTATCATTTGACTCTACACACACAATTATGTATCTATCGACATAGATCTTTCCCTTCCTACAGTTCATTCCATTTTTCAGCTGGGCTCCTGTCATGACTTGTTAAGAGACAAAGGTTGCAATAAATCCTGCTTTGTGTACTTAGTTGAACACCACTCATCAAGAAGCTCCATAAACCCAAGAAGACATAAAAAGGATATAATCGTCCCCTTACACGCACATGCATACACACAGACATACACACATGCAAACACGCCCCACATACTGTTTCCCACACCCTTCCATAAAGTTTCTTTTCCTGAATGTCTTTAATCAGAAAGGAACTTGAGATCACAGGGCCAAGGGAACAGGAGCTACCGGGGAGCTGGTGGATTCCTGCTGGGCAGGCTGGATGACTAGCAGTCCTGAGCCAAGAATGGAAAGGTGTGTTTGTCGGGCTCAGAGAGTTGTGATGGACACATATCATTCTGCTAGCAAGGCTCCAAATGTAACTGCCACAGGACCAGAGCGTGGAAAGTTACTTTTTTTTGTACTGCTTTCAAAGAAGTAGCCATGTTACTGCACAAAAAGATAGAAGGAAGGTGGATGACAAACAGAATGTGGCAAACCTTTAAGACTAACCAGTTTTGATTTTAGCAGGAATTTTTCTGGATAAAAACCCATTTACTCAGATTCAGTATAGAGCAATGTTTAGGTCTCAGGCATTAGTGTGCCGGCAGGACTGCTGACCAAAAGATTGGCGGTTTGAATCCGGTGAGTGGGGTGAGCTCCTGTCTGTCAGCTCCAGCTTCCCATGCGAGGACATGAGAGAAGCCTCCCACAGGATGGTAAAACATCATCTCTCACACTAGAAGTGACTTGCAGTTTCTCAAGTTGTTCCTAATACAAAAAATTAAAAAAGCAAAACATACACAATTGTGGGAGTGGGATGGAAATGTAGTAGGATCCATAAGGAAGAAATCATGTTCCTGGTCCTAAAGAGCTATGCGAAATGATCGATCCAAAAAACAGAGGCAGTTTACTTAAAATGATGTCCCCCAATGAAGGACAAATGTCAAATTAAAGTATGTGCATGCATGCATGCATTGATCTGTTCCTTCCTTGGATTGTGCTTTAAATATGTACTAAAGTGATTCTGAACCATTCCAAATAGAACACTGAATCTAAAAAACAAACAGCCATCATCTCTTCTCCTAATGCTATATCAGGTATGGGCAAACCCAGGCCCAGGGGCTGGATGTGGCCCCTTGGGCTCTTTTCTCTGACCCTTTTCTCTCACACCATTCTATCCTTCCTTCTCTCTTTCTTTCCGCTTCCCCCCCCCTTCTGTCTTCACTTCCTTCTCTCTTTCCTTTACCCTTCCCTTCCTTCCTTCCATCCTTCTCATGCTCTCTTCTCTTTTTCCTTCCCTTCCATTCTTTCCTTCCACCCTTTCATCCTTCCTCCCCTTTTTCCTCCTCCCCTCTCCCCCTCTTTCGCCTTCCATTTTTCCCTTCCTCCCTTTTGTCCTTCTTTCTTTCTTTCTTTCTTTCTTTCTTTCTTTCTTTCATCCTTCCCTTTCTTCCTTCCATCACCAAGTAGCTATGAGGGCAGACTGAAAAGTAATGCCTCCACATTCATAACTCCTCAAGAGATGGCAGTACTGGTATGCAGCAGGTACTGGTTTGTTCAGTAGACTCTCTTCAACAGTTCCATTTTGGCAGGAAGCCTTAGCATTGAATGGTTGTGTTGCTAAAGTGAGAAGTATGGAACCCTGTGCAGACGGTCAGTCAATGTGACTTAAGCAATGTGCAGTAATTGAATTCTTGACAGCAGAAGGTGTCACCCCAAAGGAGATTCATCAGAGAATGCAAGCTGTTTATTGTGTTGATGCAAGTACTGTGCGTTGTTGGGCGAGTAAGTTTAAAGATGGTGAGGTGGGAACATCTGACTTGCGTGACAAAGAGTTAGATGTCCTGTGATGGCAACCACTGAGTTTCACAAGCAAAAGGTTGACAGATTAATTGATTCACTCAGAGAGAAATTTCAACCATAATCGGCATTTCACAAGAATGTGGCTATTGGAAGATCTATGCACGATAGGTAACCAGGATGCTGACGCCTGTAATGAAAGCGCACAGACTTCAAACTTCAGAGACTGGATCTCACCACTGTACAACATCCTCCATACAGTCCATATTTAGCACCGTCTGACTTCCATCTGTTCCCGGTAATGAAAGATCTGCAGGGACATCATTATGCTTCTGATGAAGATGGTGAGAGAACTGTGAGACACTGGTTGCGGAAACAGAGTGTCAACTTCTTCCGTGACAGCTTCAGAAAACTTGTTCATTGTTGGCAGAAATGCATCCAATTGTCTGGTGATTATGTGGAAAAGTGAATAGTGGTAGTTAAAGAGCACATTCTAAGGATTATTTCTACGTTTGATTTATTAAAGTATTCCCATTCAAATCCAAGTAACGAAGGTGGAGGCATTACTTTTCATTCATCCCTTGTAGTTATCCTAGTAGGGGAGAGCTAGCATATGGCCCCCAAGTTAGAAAGTTTGCCTATGCCTGCTATATATAGTTTAAGAAATCTATTATACTTTTAATGAGATGGTGTTTCTAAGCCATTCTTACACGGTTCCACAATTTCAGAAGGCCACCTGTATAGAATAAGTGAGAATGATAACTTTGCATATTTAAAATGTATGTGGATTTTAAAATCTATTATAAGTCTAAGCCCAAAGCTCTTGCTGCTTGCTAAACTCCATTCTTTCCCCACCTCTACTAAAAATTCACAGTCACTCTATTATTCTAATTTGCTTCCTCTCTCATTACACTCTGTTCCCTTCCTCTGACCTCTGAAACAAAAGCAACCAAGACTCATGTGGCACCTTAAAGATAAACAAACTTGCTTTTAACCTGCCACTTCCAGCCTTGTGGCTTACAGTCTGCTTTATGAAACTCAAGAAGCTCTATTATCAGTTGGCAGGTATATGCTTACATAGGTCTTCTTAACCTGTTTTGTTCCATGCACCCCTTTGCCAGTCAGGTGAAAACCACTGATCTCTTCTCAGAATGTAGCAGGCAATAGTTTTATGATTCTCAACATTGACATCTTTGAATTAAACTTTTAGAATTATTCAACGCTAGCTGTCCCCTGCCATGTGTTGCTGTGGCCCAGTCTGTGTATATGTGTTTTGTGTGTATGTGTATATATGTGTGTGTGTATTTGTGTATATGTGTGTGTTTGCATATATATATATATATATACACACACACACACACACACACACACACACACACACAAACACACATACGCAAACCCACACATATATATGTGTGTGGTTTTGAGCATTCGTTGTAATGTGTTTTTTTTACTTTTAAGTCTCTTCTGCTGTGTTTTTCAGTGTTTTTATGAATGAAGGTCACTTGTTGGCCTGATAGGTGTATTATGTCCAAATTTGGTGTCAATTTGTCCAGTGGTTTTTGAGTTATATTAATCCCGCAAACGAACATTACATTTTTATTTACATAGACTAGATGGACCCGCCATGTGTTGCTGTAGCCACCCTTTTCTCCCTCTTTCTCTCCTCCCATCTTTCTCTCCTTCCTTCCTTCCTTCCTTCCTTCCTCCCTTCCTTCCTTCCTTCCTTCTCTCTTTCTTTCCCTTCTTTTCTTTCATTCTCTCCTTCCTTTCTTCCTTTCTTCCTTCCTTCCCTTCCTCTTCCTCTTCCTCTTCCTCTTCCTCCTCGCCTTTCTTTCCCTTCCCCTTTCTCCCCTTTCTTCCTTCTCTACGTATTCTTGGACTACAACTTCCAGCAGTTCTCCTGATTGATCTATCTACCTATCTATCTCTATCTAATTTATCTATCTGGAGGATTGCTGGGAGTTGCAGTCTAGGAGTAGGAAATTGGAAATATGCAGGGATTGGGATGCTTTCAAAGAAATCCAAGAAGAAGAAAGCTTTCAGCTTGGAAGCAGTGCCTTGGATCATCCTCCTCTCCTAAAGGGCCTGATCTAGGGGATGCTGGGAGCTGTAGTCTGAAAGAGAGTGTGGATATACTATGGTGTGGTGTTTTGTTTGCCAGGTGGACCCCTAGTTAAGAACCCCTGCTCCAAAGGAAACTTTGCAAAACCAAAAGAAAATGAAATACCCCCACTCCAAAAAGCAGACTGTGGGTATTGCATTAAAGATTAAATGATTGTAAAATAACCAGTTGCCATTGACAAAGTGTGAGAATAAACCCAATTATCTCTATTTAACCCACAGGGGGTAGAACTGTACTTCTGGATAAATTGTAATGTAGGGTTTTCAATGACAGTTAATAGTAGAGTATTATGACCCAAGTGGCTGAAGTACTTTTTCACTGGTTTCTTTAAAGCATCAATTTCTTCTTTTGAGCACTTGTTCAGCTATTTTTCCTATGCAGACTGTCAAATTGTACAGGTTATACCATGCATAGATGAAGGCAGCAACAGGGCTAGTGAGAGTGGAAGCCATACAGTGACCCTTTTCCACGTGTGATGGGGAAGAGTCACTGTGGGTGATGGGGGGGGGGGGCATCGGATGATGGGATTACCCCCTGCTCTGCGGATTCACCACGGAGGCTAGCAAATCCCTCTGCTGCCCCACACTAATGTGATGAGGTACAAACTTACATCACATTCTCAGGTGAAGAAGAGTAACCTATACTCCCTTGGGAGGAAAGGAGTGACAGGAATGCAATGAAATAAACCAATTGCAAAGTACTTATACATTCAAGATTTTAAATGACACACTGACATAACCAGTTTGCATCTATAGTCTGTCAAGCTTTGAATTATGGGTGTTAATTTCTGTTAAATATTTATAATTAAATATACTATTACATTTTAATTGAATCTTTCCTCCGGAGAGATTGAGGTGGCACATGTGGTTCTTTGATATCCAGTATTGTCCTCATTATAACCTTGAGAATAGGCCAAGGGTGTTATCTACTAGGGATGTGCCATTCGGCCAAAAGGCATGCCATTTCAGGGTCCATTGTTGGCTAACTCCTCATTCTGTTTACCAGGAAGTTACTCAAATCGGGAGGGGTGTTGCCGTTTTCATTTGGCAAACATTCGACCCATTGGCTATAATGGGAAATTTTAAAGACTCGAACCTCAGTCATTTTAAGGCCTATCTGCATGAAACCTACCTCGGTTTTAGACCTCATTTACAACTGCAGGTCTGCCAAGTTTCAAAACATTTCACCAATCTACTGATTTTTTAAGAATTATTTTAAGTTTCAACCATAACCTTTTTTAAAATAAGACAAATTGCAAGAGGGGGTTCTGAGAATTGTAGTAGCCGGTTGCGTCCCTTCTCAGCCAATCAGAGCATGGACACAACTAGGCTTTTTATTGGCTGAGAAGCAAAGAGAGAAAAGCTTCAACTCCTATCATGCTCCGAGAGGACACTTTTCAGTGCCTGCCCTATGCAAGTGCTGCTGGGAAAGCAAGTTCCCAGGAGAACCCTCTCTGGAGATGGAGCCTAGGAAACTTTCCAAAAAGAAATAGACGGATGCTGCTGCTGATGGGGAGGGAGAAAAAAACAAAGCAGATCCCTGCCTCAAGTGTATTGCAGACTTAACTCCTTCCTATCCAGGAACAGGATAAAATCCTTCTCCCTTAATCCGTTTTACCGGGCTTTGTGGCTCCCTCCTTCCCATTCTGTTTTCGGAAATTATATAAAATGGATCACCGAATACTACAAATCATTTTTGTTCAGACTGATTTCAGCCCAAGCCTATTATCTATACCAGGCATGTTAGTACAGTGTAAACTTTTCCCTGAACAGTTCCGGATTCAGCTCATTGACCAGATTCTCGAGGATCACATTTGCTCTTCTGGGCTATTTCTGTGTCATTCCACCACTGCTCCTGGCCAGCTCTGTCCAAGCTCCTGGCTGATACAGGCTTCTCAGCTGATATCAAAAGGGGTATGACACAATCAGTAAGAAGGAGCTCTATGGCTGGCTAGAAGCAGTAGTGGCAACATGGTCACAATCCAACAAATGTGCCAAGGGGGAGGCATGTCAAGCACACCACTGTCATGAACAAATTCCATCTGGAAATCTATGTTCTCAATGTAAAATGAGAAATTAATTGGAATACAATATAACTTGAAACAAGCCTTGATAGAAATATGGAAAGAAGATTTAAATAATAAAGTTTTAGAAATAGAAAATTGGATTGACTCAATTAAAAGTCTTAAGCATATAAAGATCAGAGAAACGCAAAGGAAATTATTGACTAGATGGTACAGAACCCCAATTAAAATAGCCCAGATGACAAAAAACACCACAAAACTTTGTTGGCATGGATGTGGGAAAATTGGATCTTATTCCCACATGTGGTGGGAATGTGATAGAGTACAAGAGTTCTATAGCAAGGTAATGAAGGAAATGGAGGAAATAATAGGATATAAACTGGCTTTGAATAAAATAGAACTTTTTACAAAGAAATTAGACAAAAAAGATAACTGCAAAGACTGGGAGGAAATTATAAAATACATGATATTAGCTGCCCAAGCAACGGTAGCGTTGGGGTGGAAAGATTATAGAAAATGGGAGGTTAAAAAATGGTATGAGTATTTAGCAGAATATATGCTCCAGGAGTACATCTACGAAAAAAGAAGCAAATACACAACAAGCCGTCTTAAGAAAACTTGGTTGCAGAAATGGGAAAGACTGATAGAAAACGTGGAAGGAAATGAAATATATAAGGTGCTAAACCATTCTCTTTATACAATTGTTCTTTTAAATTAAGTTCTGAATTAAGGTATTTACTGTTCTCTGAAGGGTGGGGGAGGGGGGAGGAGGGGTGTAAAATCGTAAGACACAAGGGTAAGGTGAAGGGGAGACAGATAAGAGCATTAGAAAATTATAATGTGATATGTGTTATATGGTATGCGATATGTTCCCAGAATGTAATTTAGTAACTGAATTTCTAACAATGAGTGGAGGTGATGGTATTATATTTGTGTCGGAAAATTCTAATAAATTTTTTTAAAAAAAAATGTAAAATGGCATATGAATCCAGAATAGGTATTTGCAGTCACTTACAGACTCTACCTTTGGAAGACAATAATCTTGTCCATCAGTGATCGCCTATGATGATAGTCCATTCCCCTTTTCCCTTGCTGATCAGTGCAGGGAAAGGGTGGTGGTTGCAGGGTTCTATCTGGCCAGCTGGTCTGCTCTCCAGACTGCTTTAAAGCCCAGGCACACTGATCAATCCTGGGATTTAGGAACAATGGGTGCTTAGGTGCACAGATGAGCTTCACTGATCTGACAAAATGCAAAGATGTGGGTTTTTCAGTTCCTGCTGGGCTTGGGAAGTTTGTGATTTGAGAGAAATGGTCAAGTCCTATCCTTACTTATAGTGATGGTGCAGATACAGGGCAATGTGTGGTGCTTATGCAGACTTGGGGCTAGACCCATAAGGGAGGCTTCATGTGGTTTTGGGATTTGTGAGAAAGACAGAGTGGGACCTCACAAGGCAATTCATCTGTTCCTCGATTTTGGGGTTCATTTTCAAAAACATACAGCTGATTTTTAAAAGGTCAGAGCAAAGCATTTAAAAGCAGCGGCAACCACAGACAAGACTTTTGAAGTTATTATATAGGATGTGTGAGCACATTTAACTAAGTAAACATTCCAGCTTCTGCACCTGCTGTATGGTCTTTGGGGACATTTCTAGATTTGTGCCTCATCTCCACATTTTCAGTGTGTCAGCATCATTTATGGAACTACTTAAAAACCATTTCTGAGGATCAACTGCAAGTGGGCATAAATGTTGAACAAAACTCGATTGCTAGAATTATTAGGAAAAGTGCTATGTAACAAAAGTGGTCATTTTGCAGGAGAGGGAGGAGATTGGAAAAGATAGTTTTGGAATTGCAAACTTCCACTCACTGTACTGACTAGATCAGTGGTCCTCAACCTGTGTGTCTCCAGGTGTTTTGACCTACAACTCCCAGCCAGTTTACCAACTGTTAGTGTTTCTGAGAGTTGAAGGCCAAAACATCTGGGGACCCACAGGTTGAGAACCACTGGATTAGAGGACTCTGGAGCAGCCCCCGGTGGCGTAGTGGGTTAAAGCCCTGTTCTGGCAGGACTGAAGACCGAGAGGTCACAGGTTTGAATCCGGGGAGAGGTGGATGAGCTCCCTCTATCAGCTCCAGCTCCTCATGCAGGGACATGAGAGAAGCCTCCCACAAGGATGATAAAACATCAAAATCATCCGGGCGTCCCCTGGGCAACGTCCTTGCAGACGGCCAATTCTCTCACAACAAGACACTCCTGACACGACAAAAAAAAAAAAAAAAGAGGACTCTGGGACTTGTACTCCAAAAAAGAACTTAGTTCACATATATTTAATACCAAGATAATAATAAAAATGTTATTCTCACTTCACACCTAACATCAGCTGCAGGGAAAAGTACCAGGAAAATAGTCTCTAGTTAAGCAGGTCTGCCATGATTCCCCTGCAATGATTAAAACTGAAAGCCCTGCACAAGGCATCCATATGTTGTTTCAAATGCACACAAGGCGACATCAGATCTTCCATGTAATGTGCCAGTTAACAGTAACAAGGGCGAGGTGATTTCTGTTAAGTATAAATAAGCTACGTATGTGGGCCCACTTGGAAAATAAACAATGTATTAAGAAATAAACGTTCTCTAGTTTTGAATGGGAAATGCATCTCCTTCCCCACAATGAAGCATTTATCTACCCTAAGATAAGATTGACTCCCATCCCATGTTGTAGGCATGGGTTATAGTGCTATTGGTTCTTGCTGCTGATTTGTTTACATGGGACAATTAACATAAACCACTGAGATTCTGAAATTTTGAACAACAAAACTATATCTGGCCATGAAGTTTGCATTTAAAACTGTGCACAGAGGAGAATATAGAATGGGTATAGTAAGGTAAAAGTGACAGTAAATAAGCAAAGAGCTTATCTGTCTTTTTTATTAATTCTAACTTTCATATTATGCTTTCTTTATCAGGCCCATTATAGCACCAAAAAAGAGTACTGTATATACTCATTTATAAATTGAGAGCAGGGTTTGTGGGCCAAAATTATTTTTATATGACCCACAGATAAGTCAAGGGTCATTCCATGGAGAGGGGAAAGCACCAATGCTACTACAGGGCACCAGCCATTCATGGCCTCTGCTGCCACTTTTCTACTCAGACATTCCTGGATTACCAAGTGAAAAGAGGAGATTGGGGCTTCTTTTAAGATCTCTCAGGAAAGATTATGCTCTTGACAGTTTACATCTACTCAGAGAAGGGGATGGTTACCTTTTTCATAAGAGTTAAGGTACAGGTCTTCCACAGATATGTTTGCGTCGATTTTTCAAACTAACATTTCTAGACTTATACACAAGTATGCAGTATTTTGCTCACTTGCTCACTTGCTCTTGCATTCGCTTTGTAAGGCTTCATGTTAATGTGAATCTCTCCCTCCTGTTTTCTTCCCAATGCACAGTGGAGTGAGACACAGTACATGATAAACGGTACGCCTGTGTACATGTACCAGGATTGCAGTGTCCTCTCTGAGGGAGACACGGACCACTGGCTTCGCACCAACTGGATATTCCGCGGTGACACCGCCTCCAACATCTTTGTGGAGCTGAAATTCACCATTCGTGATTGCAAGAGTTTCAAAGGAGAGGTGGTGAGCTGCAAGGAGACATTCAATCTCTACTACATGGAGTCAGAACACGATGTTGGAATCCAGTTCCGTCGCCTGCTCTTCACTAAGGTCAGCAGGATTAACAAATATTGTTAAAGAGAAGTGCAGCGACCGCTGCACCCTGTTATGTATAGGCTTTGCTGCATGTTACGTGTCCCTCAAGTTGCCTTTAACTTGTGGGAACCTTATCATGAGGCTTGAAGGCAAGAAAAGTGAGGTATAAATAAGCAATAATATTTATTTATTTATTTATTTATTTATTTATTTATTTATTTGCTGTATTTGTATACCACCTTTCTCAGCCTTTCGGCGACTCGATAATGTGTTTTTGAATGCTTTCTTGGCTGGAATCACTGGTTGCTGTGAGTTTTCCTCGTATCCCCGTATCATGTTAGAAAACAAGCGTATACAATACGAGGATTTCTACATTGAACTGCAGAAACTTTGGCACAAGCCAGTAAAGGTGGCCCTAGTGGTGATTGGCACACTCGGTGCAGTGCCTAAAGACCTTGGCCTGCACTTAAAAACAATCGGCGCCGACAAAATTACCATCTGTCAGCTGCATACAATATTTATATCATACTTAGAATTATTTATTTGAAAATTGAGCAAATTAGTTTAAAGCTGAAAGACTGTGGGGACTGTCATTTGTTTTGTTGTTATTTTTTAAAAGTATCAGCATGTCATACAAACAACACTTTAGACAATTAAACAAAAAGTGTTGCAAGAAGAACAAAATGCGTGGGAAAATTGATATCCTATGGTTATTGGTGAAAGATCAAAGTGAAGATTTTTTTTAAAACCAAGTATATAATTCATTTTAAAATAAATGGTTTATTCCTATTTCATCAGTGTTCTAAATTCATTATCCTACATTTAACGTTTGTATGGAAATTATTTTTAAAAAGGTGAGAAAAAGGGAGGTCTTTTGTTCATGTCTCTTTTTATGAACATCTCCATATCTCCTAAGGAAAAAATTGCTTACTCACTATTATGTTACACTAGGGGCCCACAATAATACTTTAAAAAAATGTTTTTTTCCGATACTGAGTTGCTCACTCCCATTGTCTATGCTGCCAGCTCTTTTGTTACAGAAGCCATACAGTCTGGATTGTGGTTTCATGACTGACAGGGTATGAGTATTTCCCAACATCACTATATCCCTAATTAAAAGCTACATATCTGTCCCTTGCTCATGGTATCCCGTTGTTCTTTTCTTTATCCTTGTATGACACAGGTTCTTTCTTAAGCTTTGAAACACACACACACACACATCTTTTGAATGAACAGTTGCCTCCTCCTACTTCAGCAAATTCCTTTAGCAGCTGCAAAGGGCAAAAGAAAGTTGGGAAATTCATCAACAAGGAAGATTTTCTTGGCCGGAATCACTAGGTTGTTGTGAGTTTTCTGCACTATATGGCCATGTTCCAGAAGCATTCTCTCCTGATGTTTCGCCTTCATCTATCGCAGTCATCCTCAGAGGCTGTGAGGTCTGTTAGAAACTAGGAAAATTGTGTTTATATATCTGTGGAATATGTGTTCAGGGTGGGCAGTAAGAAGCCAGACCTTGAAACTGCTAGGCCATTGAATGCTAATCAAGGTGGCCAATTGCAACATCCACACCTACTCAAACAGGCAAGAGTTCTTTCTCCCACCCTGGACATTCCACAGATATATAAACCCAATTTTTCTAGTTTGCAACAGACCTCACAACCTCTGAGAATGCCTGCCATAGATGAAGGTGAAACATCAGGAGAGAATGCTTCTGGAACATGGCCATATAGCACAGAAAACTCACAACTCAAGATTTTTTAATGTTAAGAGCGACTTGAGACACTTCAAGTCACTTCTGGTGTGAGAGAATTGGCCGTCTGCAAGGACGTTGCCCAGGGGACGCCCGGATGTTTTGATATGTTACCATCCTTGTGGGAGGCTTCTCTTATGTGCCCAGTGCCCACATGGGGAGCTGGAGCTGACAGAGGGAGCTCAACCTGCTCTTCCTGAATTCGAACCGCTGACCTGTTGGTCAGGTATCCTGCTGGCACAAAGGTTTAACCCATTGTGCCACCAGGAGCTTCAACAAGGAAGATGAGAAGGCAGGTATTGAAGGAATGTTCTATGCATACAACTAGGGGACTTACTCAAATCTTTAATATCTGAAAGTTTGGTGTACATCATCCCATCCCATCCTTCAGATTTAAAAATATCTGAAAACATAAAGAAACAATGCTGGTGGAGCCATGCTGTCCATTTAGCAAAATCTAACCTCCATCATGCACAACTCGTGCTTCCCAATTGCGCTGATTTAGGAGGGATGATCCTATTGATTCTTTTAATATCACATTTCAGCTGATTTTAAAATATCCTAGGCCCAACCACATATTAGATGCCCCTGGTTTAGAGTGTGGGGTGAGGGAAATGATGAACACAGAATAAATTATCCCCTGCGAAACCTCCCCCCCCCCCCCCCCAAAAAAAAAAAGACAGATCAAATCCTTCCTGCAACATGTTCATTTTCTAAAGCTAAGATATTTTGAATATAGTTGAGCATTCAAACCCTCAACTACAGGCATAGGGGGTTAATTTGAGAACAAGGCAGGATTTGATTTTGCTGACTGCTTTAAGTATTAATGATTCTCTTTTCTTCCAGATCAACACTGTGGCCGGTGATCGTAGTTTCACAGCCCGGGACCTTGCATCAGGTGCCATGCAATTGAACATGGAAGTGTCCTCTATAAAAAAGCTGCACCAACGTGGTTTCTATCTAGCCTTTCAGAACTCGGGAGCTTGTGTGGCACTGGTTTCTGTGAGAGTTTACTACAAGACATGCTCAGAAACTGTGCGCGGCCTGGCCCACTTCCCAGAGACATTGGCTAGTTCAGAGGGAATAGAACCAGTATTTGGCACTTGTCTGAAGGATGCAGCAGAGAAACCAGGCTTTCCACCCAAGATGCACTGCAGTTCCAACGGGGAATGGCTGATACCAATGGGGCAATGTACATGCATCATTGGCTTTGAAGAGGTTGAAGGAGGATGTGTAGGTAGGTACTCAACGGGGCAAGACAAGGGATGGTACTCATAGCAGGTACCTGATAAAGACATAGCCTATCTGACTCCTGTTGCTGTTTATACATCTAATTCACCTGTTCTTCCAGATTCACGGGAAGGCTTTCTGTTTCACTGTTATTCTGTGGGTAAAGTTAAACAATTCAGCATACCTGTCCTTCCACACCCTCTTAGTTCCTAGTGAGTTTTTATCCGGTTTCTGGGATGCAGATCTGGCTGTCAGATAGTAGTACAACTGTCTCCAGCTCTTAAAGTCATATTTGTGGCAGCACAATCTAGCTAATTTAAAATCATTGTCTAGGCCACTTGAGAGTCAACAATGAGAATAATGTGTGGCCCCAAATGTAATTGTTACCCTCACAGCCAAACAGTAGTTTCAAGCATAGATCATGAGGAAAAAAATGAATACTAAATACAATCACAACCCTTGAAGGCTTTCTAATAAAACATGTTTGCCCTCAAACTTTCTAACATAAGTTATTTTTTTAAATGTAGAACAAAGGGAAATCCGAGTCATTCTCAACACTGAGCCCCCATCTGCACTCCAGTTTCTGAGTCCAGATTATATGATTTGAACTTGATTATATAGTAGTGTAGACTCATATAATCTAATTCAAAGCAGATGATCTGGATTCAGAAACTGGATTATACTACCCCCCCCCCCCCCCCGGTGGCACAGCAGGTTAAACCGCTGAGCTGCTGAAATTGCTGATTGAAAGTTTGGTGGTTCAAATCTGGGGAGCGAGGTGAGCTCCCGCTGTTAACCCCAGTTTCTGCCAACCTAGCAGTTTGAAAAAATGCAAATGTGAGTAGATCAATAGGTACCGCTTTGATGGGAAGGCAACAGTGCTACATGCACTCATGCCAGCCACATGATCTAGGAGGCATCTACAGACAATGCCAGCTCTTCAGCTTAGAAATGGAGATGAGCACCACCTCCCAGAGTTGGCCATGACTAGACTTAACATCAGGGCAGGCCCGTAGCCAGGATTTCATTTCGGGGGGGGGGGGGGGGGTGACACTGAATTTTTTTCAGGGGGGGTTCGGGCGGGGCTGAGTTTCGGGGGGGCTGAGTCTGAGTGAAAGAGGGTCTAGCCTAGCAAACCTTTTGTATCATTACCCCAATACCCTCATGCATATGGGATATATTGAGTATGGTGATCAGATCATGATATGAATAAACATAACAGTTTAAATAATGCACCAGTAAGGCCTTTTCGCGAACCACCATGAGAATTTCGGGGGAGGGGGGGCTGAAGCCCCCCGAGCACCCCCCCCCCCCCCCGGCTACATGCCTGCATCAGGGGAAACTTTTACCTTTACCTTAGATCCAGCATGAGTCCCAAGATTTTGTTGGATTACACTAACCATGGTTCTTGGAAATGGTGGCAGTTCTTGTGTAACAACAACTGGGGATTTTTGCATGGGAACCATTGTGTAGGAAACCCTTTTCTTCTCTTATCACTAAGAACAAGAGTGGTTTACCAGGGTTTCAGGTGTGCCAGAATCACAGATATACACAACACATTAATAAACTGCTGTTGGCAAATTTTGGAAAGTTACTTTTTAAAGGCAATTCATCTCCTTTATAACAGTATTTAAAGTAATTGGCTATATTTACTCTTTATGGATATAAAAACAAGTAACTAATTAAGTTGCTTCTTGCTGACTGGTCTTTTGAAACCCTCTTATAGTGCCGAGGCTTACTAAATATGGTTTTCTGTGGGTGAGCAGATGGCAACTACTGGATGGCATATGTTCTGTATCAGAAACTAGAGTTGATGTGGTCTATCCAATGCAATTTTCTGAATCAGCACCCCCAATAACCAAACCAAATCTAAAGTTGACCAACAACTGATTTGTAACCCTTTTGGTACTAATGTTGGAAAGTGGTTCCTGGTCAAGTGATCTTTGGTTAAAAAAAAAAAAAAAGGTGGGGAACCGCTGCTGTAGGGGCATCTACATCATCTTTTTTATATAAAACCCCCTTTTGCAAGGAGGTTTTGAATGGAACAGCAATCAGACTTGGCAAAACAAATAGAAATGGGACTGAAAACATACCATTTAATTGTTCCAATTTGGGGGATAATCCCGACTAATCTTCTGCCTGCTCACTGTTTCAGGTGCCATTAAAATGCCTCAGTGTCTCATCACTTGCCCACTTTGTCGTCAGCTAACTTCATTTGCTGCAAACTATGTCGAAGTGTAAAAGTAGTTTGCACTCCATTAACTTGGTATTGGGAAAGGGAGAGGAGAGGGTGAAACCGAACCCTTCCCTGTACGTTTATGCAAAAATATATTGCTGCAAGCTCTCCTAGCTTGTGTATCCTTCCTCATTCATAGCTTTACTCATCTTGACCATACTCACAATGGGTAAAGGTCAGCTCCACTGGCTTTAATGGCTGGTTTAGTAAATAGATAGATAGATAGTGCATTGGTTCGAAGAACACCTGGAAGCTAGGCATTCAAGAAACAGGCGATCCAGGCATTTTCCTATTGTTATTGCTATTACTGCCACTGCCTCTTAGTACAAGTGACATATGGACCCGTTATGCAATGGTTTTGTTGTTTTAGGGTCCTTCCATACAGCCCTATATCCCAGAATATTGAGGCACAAAAATCCCACATTATCTGTGTGTGGACTCAAATAACCCAGTTCAAAGCAAATATTGTGGGATTTTCTGCTTTGATATCCTGGGATATAGTGCTGTTTGGGAGGGCCCCTGGTGTCCCATCCTTTGCATTCTCATGACCTTGGCCTTTTTATCACTGTGCATGGTAGATTTTGGGCAGATCCAGGGCAATTTCTTGAAGTTGGAAGCCCTTATTTTACTTGGCCTTTCCTGTCTTAGGTGACAAATTAACAAAATTTCCCAGCCTTGAATTGCTGCCTCCTTTCCTGCTGTTCCATGGCTCAGCCAGTTTTTCCACTTAGCAGCTACTATTATTTTTTTTTCTCCCCACCCTCTTGGGTTGTGAACAGTCCCCTGGAATGGGAGAGGGAGCCCATCCTGCCCAGGCAGGTCCCAGCTGCACTTGCCCAGGTAGTAGCTGCCATGCTACCTACTCCCATACCTAGTTTAGGCATAACTGCAGACAGACGTATCTTCAGACAGTGACTTCAAAGGAAATATCTGTTTCTAAAACTGCAGGGACTTGGAGGAAGGGGAATGCAAAATGGGGGCCTTACATAAGAGCGAAGTCATACCTGGAACGAAAGCGATTGCCAACCCAAGATGGGTGCAGCATGTGATCTACATATTTTCTTCAATAATACATACATAAGCTTATCAAGTGAGCAGCCTGCCATATGGCATGCCCTTGAAGTAGAATAAGACCTACTCTGTGCTTGTCCTTTCCACCTGACACTTTTCCTATAGTCCTTTTTCCAGTGTACCAGCAGGTCATCCTAGGACCATCTCAGGTTACCAGGTTTTTCAGACAACAATATGAGATTTATTTATTTATTTTTGTGTCAGGAGCAACTTGAGAAACTGCAAGTCGCTTCTGATATGAGAGCACTGGCCGTCTGCAAGGACATTGCCCAGGGGATGCCCGGATGTTTAAATGTTTTACCATCCTTATTAGAGGCTTCTCTCATGTTCCTGCATGGGGAACTGGAGCTGACAGAGGGAGCTCATCCACACTCTCCCCGGATTCGAGCCTGTGACCTGTTGGTCTTCAGTCTGCCAGCACAAGGGTTTAACCCATTGCACCACTGAGGGCTCCTAGCAGTATGAGATAGCCTGCTCTGTTGCCAATACTGTCTAGTCCATGTGACACAGGACTTCAAGGACTAGAGATCTCACAGGAACCCAGGATTCTTGTCAGAGGCCCTCCTTTTGTGAGACTTGCTACAGCTTCATCATCTCAGCCTATTGAGATGAAAGTAGGAAAAGCAAGTGCCAGCTGTGGTTGCAACAGGCAGATTCCCCTCCAGCATTAGTTATGTAATTGGAGGCCATTTTCCTGCACACTGAATGCTCATAGGTTGGTCTGTTGGAAGCACAGTTGGCCCTTACTCTTCCCACCCTAGATATAAAAATAATAATAAAACTGGATCTTCTCTTCTCCAAGGACAAACACATCTTAAGGCCCTTGCCTGTTGGAACTCAACCATATCTTGCACAAGGTTGTAGTCTTCATCTAGGACTTAGATATCTATATTCACTGGCAGGGAAAGACCCTTCCCCTTTTGGACTTTCTGTCTGCCTGTCTTCCTTTCCCTCCTCATTTCTCCTTTCTTGTTAGACTGATACATCTCAGGAACACGATTCCTTTTCTGAACACACGGCAAACCTCTGAGTCCTTCATTTTGTTCTTCTTCTCCTGTGAGCATGGAAAGACAAGAGGGGTAGTTTTTAGAATAAAGTGTGTGTGTGTGTGTGTGTGTGTAAGCTTTATTCTGTTCCTAAATTGCTTAAGCTCAATTGCTCTACTTCTGACACTAGAAGCTTCTGATCTGCCGAAATGTTGCTACTGCTGTTTTTGCTGCTTTTCTATTTTAATTTTTTTTTTCCATTCTGCAAATTACCTCCCTCCAACATTGCTCCCCCTTCTGAATGGTTGGGCCTTGGTTACTTAACCACCTTCTCCCCACTCTTGTCAATCCTGCACACACGTCTGCATACATACACACAGAAAGAGAGCATCTATCAAAAGGGACATATTGATGGTGTCTTTTAAGTTATCTCTCACTTCATTGGTAGTAGCCTGTGGTCTGAGCAGGGGGCTGCTTGAACTAAGAGTCTCCAGTGAATCTCTTCAACGTGCATCTCTGAGCACACAATAATTGTTATATTTGAGCTTTAATAGTACTGGTCATGTTCCCTTTTTAAAACAATTTCTCACTCAATTGTGGGAGAGCCACGGTGGCACAATAGGTTAAACCCTTGTGTCAGCTGAACTGCTTGCCTGAAGGTCGGCAGTTCAAATCCATGAGATGGGGTGAGCTCCCATCTGTCTGCTCCAGCTTCCCATGCAGGAACATGAGAGAAGCTTCTCACAGGATGGTAACACATTTGGGCATTCCCTGGGCAATGTCTCTGCAGACGACCAATTCTCTCACACCAGAAGCGACTTGCAGTTTCTCAAGTTGCTTCTGACATGATAAAAAACCTCAATTGTGGGGAAAGACTTTCTCATTCAGAAAGAATTCTCACCTTTCTGGATGTTTTGAAGCTTCCCAGCACCTAAGGACTCGCAATAAAAACCATGCAAATCTGGCAGCTCTCCTGCTCAATCTCTGTCCCAGGCAACCTAAGTTGGCAGCAGACCCAAGTATGCTTTCAAAATCAGGGCTTGATCCAAGGCATTTACTGCACCCACCCAGTGTTGGGCAAGTGCCAAAAGTACACCTTTGGGCCTTTGTTCTAAGATCAGGGTGGGGTCCCTTCAAAATGGGATCAAGAAAAGGTCTAAAGGGGAAGGGTTGTACAGCCCTGATCTTTTGCTTGGACTTTACTTTGAAAGTAAATGGCAAAGTTTGCTAGAGTGGCTGGGCCTACAGTGCTCATGGTTGTGTGCATCCTAAATCAGAGTTTTGTAAACTTCATTGTGTGGGATGCATCCTTCATTTTTCATAAACCATTTTGGGTCAGGTGTTCATGGAGAAAGCTATGCTAAGCACAGTGGCTTACCATCTGGAAAACCAACTTCTTGTATCCACAGACCAAAGTCTTTAAAATATCCCTGGCTGTAAGTGATACTCTGCCGTTCTCTCTCTGTAAGAATGCTATAGGTCAGTGGTTTTCAACCTGTGGGTCCCCAGGTGTTTTGGCCTATGACTCCTAGAAATCCCAGCTAGTTTACCAGCTGTTAGGATTTCTGGGAGTTGAAGAACCACTGCTATAGGTGCAAAATTTAAGCTGTAGCAGAAAGCTTGAGTAGGTGACATCCAAGATCCCTCTCGGGCCCCTTCCACATCACTGAATAAAACCCCACAGTATCCAAATTTGAGTATAGTGGGTATTTGCGCCAAATTTGGTTCAGTGAATGAAAATACATCCTGCATTTTTATAATATTGTAATGTAATGCAATATAATACTAATACTAATAATATGATACTATAATTATATATTTATATTACATGGAATATTACTAATAATATTACAGTATAATTGATATAGTGCAATATAGCAATATTTAAAACTGATATTGTAGTACGTTAATAATATATTGTATGTATATATACCTTGTAAGCCGCTCTGAGTCCCCTTCGGGGTGAGAAGGGCGGCATATAAATGTCGTAAATAAATAATAAATAAATATCAGATAGTTACATTATGATTCATAACAGTAGCAAAATTATGAAGTAGCAATAAAAATAATTTTATGGCTGGGGTCACCACAACATGAGGAACTGTATTAAGTGGCTGTGGCATTAGGAAGGCTGAGAACCATTGCTTTAGGAGGATGCCAGTTGCTGGCAGCAACGTATCAATTGGTCCATTGATGGTGCAGCCAGCAAATCAGATCCGGCTGTCTAGACCTCCAATGCGGGGATCACTCTGGAGCTTCCAGGAAACCAGATTAAATCCCATGTCCCACTATGGCTGGGTGCGATGGGTATGCTCTGAATCTGACCTGAAGGTCCACATTCCCATGAGTGATGGGGGGTAGCATCACCGTGAGGGAATGGATTCGCCCTGCTACTCCTCTATGTGGCGGTGAAGTGGGATGCTTCACCTGGCTGATGTGATAAGGTCATATGTTTCATCCTTCCACTTAGTTAAGGAAGCCACCTGTGGCCCCTTCCACACAGCTGTATAAAATCTTCATTGAACTGGATTATATGGCAATGTGGACTCAAATAATCCAAAGCAGATATTGTGGATTATCAGCCTTGATATTCTGAGTTATATGGCTGTGTGGAAGGGCCCTGTGTGAAGGTCACACTTTCACCTTAAAGAGGAAGGTAATGGCAATCCCCTTTGAATAGATCACGCCAAGAAAATAGTAAATTCTATATATCAAGTCCCACAATGGTACAGTAGCTGAAAAAGAAATATGGATCTTGTTTTGCTCCTTCCCTGGTATAGCAGTAGATGGGGGGACAATTATCTTGTTAAACTACCTTAGATTATCTTGTGTTTTTGGGTCTGTTGTGGAAGTTTCTGGTAAATTGCATGATTATGGTTTCTGAAGAAGCAATTCGAACAGAGTTTTTTTATATATATTTATTTTTGTATTTATTACATTGAGCTTCAGAAGGGATCGACTTCAAATTTAGGAGTTGCCCAGTTAGGGAAGAGACCAAGGGAGTGACCTGCTTAGCTTTAATAATGTAGTGATCGCTGCAGGTACTTCCCAGAACACTAAACAAGGGGAGTGTCATTTCCTTCTTTTCTATCTGTGTTTCCTCTTCTTCTGCAAGTAGGGAACAACCTGATGACAATATACAAGCAACTGCATGGTGGTTGCAGGGGAAAATCCCCACCAGCCTTGTCTGCCCTAACGGGGGACTTTCTGCACTTCTGGGTGAGTTAGGGTGGAAGCTTCTTTTCGTTTCCTTCTGTTTAACAAGCTCATGTAGGCCTTGTTAAAGATAATTGATGGGTGGTAGTGATTGAGCTGGTGCCACTGTCTGCCACCCCCACACAGGGGAGGGGTGTCTCGCTGCTGGTTCTCTTCCCTCCCAAATTGCATCCAGTTTTTCTGCCTGCCTGCCTGCCTGCAAGCTTCAGGACTGGGAAACAGAGTTGAGCCCAGTTGTCTAGCAGCCACTGTAAACAAGCAGATTTGGTGGCTCATATATAGGTACTAAGATACCTCCTAGTGTGGAAGACCATAGTAGGTGATGTTTGTTACTCTACTTCTGTCTTGAAGACTTTTCTGGAGGCGTTATTACCCTATATACACATAAATGCATCTAGAAATTTTAGTTCATAAAATCTAAATGAAATTAATTTATTGCCTGGTCAAGAAAAGGAACTGCGCCCATCTCTGGACCTCATTACATTGATGAGGTCCCACGTTCCAATTTGGCAGCCTCCGTGACGAATCAGCAGGGCAGTTAGGCAATCCTAGCACCCAGCGCCCTGCCTCACTAACAGCAGAACTTCCCCATCACACATGGAGATATGTTGCTGTATGGCTTCCCCCGGCACTAGCCCCATGGTTCCTCATGGAACATGGGGAGGTGCAGCACTGTAGGACACTTGTACCCCAGTTGAGCCATGGAGCCCTGCCTAAAGTGACCCTATGTTATCTGATGGGTGGTGTGGGGTGCATGGCTCAACTGGGTCAGAAATGTCCTGTGATGCTGATATTTACACATATGATGAGGTCCTCTGAGTAGAGCAGTGAAAGGCAAGATGTAGTCCATTCCAGGATAACCTTTTTTTAAGGTTCTCTGCCATAGTACTTATTTTTGTCATTTTGAATGCATTAACAGCAGTGGTCAGGGGTCGGTCCCTGAGGGGTTTTTTTTTCCATGTCAGAAGCGACTTGAGAAACTGCTTCTGGTGTGAGAGAATTGGCCATCTGCAAGGACGTTGCCCAGGGGATGCCCGGATGATGGATGTTTTACCATCCTGTGGGAGGCTTCTCTCATGGCCCCAGAATGAGAAGCTTGAGAAGCTTGAGCTTGTCAGACAGGAGCTCACTCCACTCCCCAGATTCGAACCACCAACCTGTCGGTTGACCAGTCCTGCTGGCACAAAGGTTTAACCCATTGCACCACCAATGGCTCCAGTCCCTGAGGTGTCTTTGACATTTCCCCTCTCCACAGAATGACCTACTTATCCACAGGTCGCATCAAAATTCATAATTTTGGCCCCCAAACCTTGACATATCCCTAATCATGCCACAATCATGTCTTCAGACGCACTCATCAGGTCTCCATCAATGAGTTGCAGCTAACTTGAGAAGTGTATCTCACAGACTTCTCAAAAGCTGGCACTCACTAGGACTGCCAATCCTCAGTCCTGGCTAACATGGCGAATGGGGAGGTTTCACAGGGGTTGAAGTTCAAAGGTCTAGAGGCCACCAGGTTAAGGGAGGCTGGTAAACTCTGTGGGAAACCCAAAGTGGCTATTGTGTGATGTGTCAAACAGACCTGTGAGGCTTATTTGTAAAAGCTATTACTCCCTTCAGGGCAAATCGAGCTTAGACATAACACCCAGCAATTCATGTTTCCTCTAAGGAAATCACCCCGTCTGCTCTGATTTAACTCATCCCTGTTTAATCAGAAGTAATTATCTCCTGTATTCCAAGACAGAATAATCCCAGAATTGTCGGAGGCCACAAAAGGAGGAGTTGGGCTACAGATGGCCTTTTGCACTCTGCTTCTTTCCGTTTTTACAGCATTGTTCATAGTATATAGTGTTCTGAAACCATTGCATATTAGAAACAAATCCTTCAGGTGTGGTCTCATTACAGAGATGCTCAATCTGTGGGTGAACTCTAATACCTCATACAGCAGGTGAAGGCTTGCATGATCAAATACAGGTCAATCTAGAAACAAAATTTCTTCATAGCAAACTCATCTGTTCAGCAGAAGGACTCATCTGCCTGACACTACGCTTTATTTCCTGTGAAGGAATAGTCAGCTGTGTTGTCCCAATCTGATTTCCGAAGTACTTTAACATCTTATTGAGACCATTTGGCTTCAAACAATCCAATTCATCATGCAATTCTGACGTATATATGTGTCATTCTGGAG
Organism: Anolis sagrei; assembly: GCF_037176765.1. NCBI lineage: Eukaryota > Metazoa > Chordata > Lepidosauria > Squamata > Anolidae > Anolis > Anolis sagrei. The sequence continues at coordinate 196,372,444 of NC_090022.1, forward strand.
GTTTGGAAAAGTTAGAAAGGATTTTCTACCTTTGTATAGTGGCTGCTGCCACCTGCTGTCCTCTGTCTCATTCCTAGTGTTCTTTTTTAAAAATCTTGCCATTCCATTCCCTTCTTGTGATGACATAAACCAGTTGGCGCCTGTTGCCCGTGTTCCTTTTTCGCCTTTGCCTCATTCCCCAGTCACTCCCTTTATACCTCCCACGCAATAGTTTCCTTCTCTGTTTCCTTGTCTGCAGAAGTCAGAACAACTCTATCATGGTGGTAGCTCTTAGCTAACGTGTGAAACAATACACCAGAAGATTTAGGGAAGAATGAGGGTAACGGAAACATGTTCCCCACTAAAAAAAGGCCATGTATTTAGGCCCTTCTGACATGGGTTAGTTTGAAAAAAAAAAAACACTGAAAAGATTTGCGTGGTGACCAAAGTACTGGCAACTTCCTACAGCTGGGGACTAATTTAGTGACTAAACCGGGAACCAGATTCTTTCCCCAAGGCAGCAGCTGCTTTTACAAGAATTTCGTTGAGACACAGATATAGGAGAGCCAATGCACCAGACCAGCCTCCTCTTGGAAACCCAGGGCCCTTCCAACCAGCCCTATATCCCAGAATGTCAAGACAAGTAAATCTTGCCAAGTAAACCCTGTAATAGGGTCACTATAAGTAGTGAATGACTTGAAGGCAGACAATAACAATATTATTTTGTGCTCCTTAAGGTGTAAAACATTGAAGGACTTCATCACCTGAAGGTCCTTAAGGCAGGGGACAGCGAGGGCATCTTTGAGGCAGCAGGGTGAATCTGTGGAGCAGTAGGGTAAACCATCAGGCAATACCCCAAATCGACCCCTTAATATCACATGTGGAACCCCTTCTATCCTCAGCTTATTCTATGAGAATAAGGGTCATTTCATTTAAAACAGATAATGGGTGTAGCAACACTGTTTTTTTCTTATAGTCTGATCCCATTTTAACTGTCTTAGCACCTGGCCTACCGAATCCTAAGATTTGTAGTGTGATGTCAGTACTTAGTTAGGGTGACCTTATGTTCACCTTTTCCCTGACTTGTTCTTTTTTTCAAAGATAAAATTTCTATGCAGCGGAAAGGGGGGAGGCTTTTTCCAATGGGTGTTTTTTTACAATTCCCACAGTAGAGCTCTCTAACAGAATTCTCTCCCAAAAACCTATCTTAGGGCCCTTCCACACTGCCCTATATCCCAGAATATCAAGGCAGAAAATCCCACATTATTTGAATGTGGACTCAGATAATCCAGTTCAAAGTACCTTGATATTCTGGGATACAGGGATGTGTAGAAGGGCCCTCAGAGCTTGCATCAGCAGAGATATCATAGTAATGTAACTGCTATTTTGATGTTGCACATGTTTTGAGGTTGCACGACCATTGTCTGAAATTGCCCAGACACAGTTTATACCTTCAACCCCCAAATGGCCACTGATTGTTCTTGAAAGATGGCCCACTGCTTCTGTCAGAGATTGTACTCAGGACTTCATCATACGTGTCTTCAGCAGCATTTCAGGATGCTTTCACCCCAGTTAATCCACAGAGCCCATCATATGACGCATGCTCACTTCTGGCAGGGCTCTGTGCATCAATTGGGGTGAAAGTGTCCCATGACACTGCACCCTGAACAAGGGAGGCTTCCCATGCTCAGTTGTAAACAATGGAACCAATGCTGGGGGAAGTTGCGTTTAGATTCTTCCCCACATGTGATGGGAACACGTAGCTGCATGTGAGGTGGTGTGTGGGGCACCAGGATTGTACCACTGCCCTGCTGATTCATCACAGAGGCTTGTAAATCATTCTGCACAACCTCATCAATGTGAGGTTGTAAATCACTGGCTGAAGCCTACTTCTGGTCCTTATAATGGCTGCCTCATGTTGAACCATTCCTCTCCTTGATTGCAAGGAGCTCTCCCCAGTAAAAAAGGTAAGGTACAGCTTGGCTGAATTTGTCTCAGACTGGCTGGACCATGCAGATTGTGCTCCACCACTGCTGCAAATTGGGAACAGAGTGTGTGGCTCCAAGGCTTTTAGACTATTCCCGACTGGCTTCTGCAACAAGTGGCCAATGTAGCTGGATAACCCCACTCCCTGCTTGTGAGGAAGGGTGCCTCAGATTATGCTGGCATGTGACACCCACAAAAGCTACTTTGAATCTCTGTGGCTATCTAGCAATGACAACACAGGCTCAGTTCATTCCCTTTTCTATGTGCTGATGAGCACAGGGAAAAAGAGGATTGATGGTGGTTGCCTGGTCATTCTGTCCACACTGTGTTCAAACTGCAGGGTTGCTCTGGAATTTCAGCCAAACTCTGAAGTACTCCCTGGCTTTCCTTCACGTGGGTTTATCTGGTTTATCTTGCAATAAGAACTGGAAGTTTCGGAGGTCATGAAAACAGTCAGGATCGACGTCATGGTCGATATGAGCTAGTCAGCCCACATCAACAATCCTTAGGTCTGAAGTGGAATGGTAGGGATGGATCTCATCTGTGAAATTCTGTGAAGTCAAAAGAATATATTTTGCAAATCTTAAGGAACTGCCTTTATGTTTATACATGGATATCTTGATGGTAGTTATAATGGACATCATTCCTAAATTTGAGGTGCAAGGGGTGTATGTAAGGACCCCAGAGAATTTGCTTCCTTCACCCACGGATTAGATTTCATGCTCTGCTTTGCTCTTCTCACAGGCTGCCAGCCAGGATTCTATCGTCACTCACTGGAAACTGAGCAGTGCCTCAAATGCCCACCCAACAGCTTTTCCAGTTCTCCTGCAGCCACAGAGTGCCCCTGCCACAAGGGCTTCTTCCGGACATCCACTGAGGATGAAACTATTGCCTGTACACGTAAGTCCTAGATGAAAGGACAGGATATACACAGAAGGGAATTTGGCTCTTTGGAGTGTGAAGACCCTTTTATGTCCTGAAAAAAAATACTTTTGGGAAGTAAAGCTTGGAATTTTGGGGATTTTGGCTCATAAAGCTACATTTGTACAACAGTTTTTCTCCAACCACAAGATGGTGTCTTGGTTCCTTTTTACTTTTTCTGCAAACAGACCTTGGGTCCTTCCACACAGCCCTATATCTCAGAATATCAAGGCAGGAAATCCCACATTATCTGAGTGTGGACTCAGGGTCCTTCCAGACACCCATATATCCCAGAATATCAAGGCAGAAAATCCAAGACTAACTGGGTTTTCTGAGTCCACACTCAGATAATGTGGGATTTTCTGTGTTGATATTCTGGGATATAGGGCTGTATGGAAGGGCACCAAGATAACCCAATTGAAAGCAGATATTGTGGGATTTCTTGCCTTGATGGGATATAGGGCTGTGTGGAAGGCCCCCCAGTGAGAGAGAAAGAGTAGCTGAAAGGGACTACCTCAGTGACTTTAATGGTGTAAACATTGTATTATTGCTTGAATCTGTCCATTGTAGCCTCCCATGCCATGAAAGTGTTATGAAGGTGATATGAAGGCTGACCAGTGGTTGTTTTGGTTTCGGCAAGGGAGGGCTGCACTGTGGTACCACTTAGCAAAATCATTTTGTATACACCATATTTCTGCAGTGCTGGGGATTTTTTTTTCCAGTTTAACCACCACCCCACTAGTGGAAAGCTTCCAACCTCAGTGATTTAAATGGCATTGATGTCATATTGGACCTCATCACATTCTGTCTATTTCTCAAGTCACTTCTGATGTGATAAAAAACCTATCATGTAGAGAGTTGGAGGTTTATAGGTTTTAAAAATAGGTTTTTTTAGTTGTAGATTAGTTATAGTTGATAGTATGTAGTTGTGCAATTTGGAGAGTTTTTTTATATCTAAAATGTTTGTGTTTTTTATTTTGTCTCTTCCTTGAATAAAAATTATTATTAAAAATAAAGTGTTGGTAGGACTAACGTGTTTTGAATTCACTTTGGAGGAATTATACTGTAAGCAGCAATGCACTCTCTCGTTTGCCTTTGCAGGTCCTCCTTCTGCCCCACACAATGTTACCTCCTCCCTTGTGGGGAGCCAAGTCTCCCTTTCGTGGCAACCACCCATCGATCAGGGTGGGCGCAGCGATCTCTCCTACAACGTCTCCTGCAAACGCTGCAACTTCCTGGTGTGTGAACCCTGCGGGAGTGAGGTGGTTTTTTCTCCCCGTGCCTTAGGCCTCACTAGAACAAATGTGGTTGTCGATGGCTTGGAGTCTTACACCAATTACAGCTTCACTATACGGGCTCATAATGGTGTGTCAGGACTTAGCTCTGCCTCACACAAAAGTACCAGTTCTCCCATCTGGGTGACTGTGGGCTATGCAGGTGAGTCACTGGGGTGAACCCAGGAAAGGGATTTTTTCAGCTTATGGAAGTAAGCAACCAAAGCAAATAAAAGTCTTAGTAATACCTGCACTTTCATTTTCCCTTGTTGTGTGCCTTTATGTGTTTTCTGGCTTATGGCACCTCTAAGGGGGACATTTCATGAGCAAGATTTCTTCTGAGTAGGCTTGCCCCTGCCTTCCTCTGAGGCTGACAGAGTGTGACTTGCCCAAGGTCATCCAGTGGGTATCCATGGATGAACAATGATTGAGCCCTGGAATTCAGAATCCTAGTCCAACACCCAAACCACTATACAATGTGGCTCTATATTATTGTATATGCCACCTTTATTGACTAAATGCGTCCAAGTCTTTATGTGTGTACATATAGTCAATTTGGTATTATTATTGGTATTATTAGACAATTCTTGTGCATAATATCAGAGATAGTGGTGAGAGACTACATATAATCTTGGCTAAGAATATGGATCTCTATGTCAAATCTTAAGTCAGGGGTACCCAAGTTAAGGCCCGGGGGCCGGATATGGCCCTCCAAGGTCACTTACCTGGTCCTCACTCAGGGTCAACCTTAATCTGAAATGACTTGAAAGCACACAACAACAACAACAACAACAACAACAACAACAACAACAATCCTATCTCATCAGCCAAAAGCAGGCCCACACTTCCCATTGAAATACTAATAAGTTTATATTTGTTAAAATTGTTCTTCATTTTAATTATTGTATTGTATTGTTAAGTGTTTTTTGTACTACAAATAAGATATGTGCAGTGTGCATAAGAATTCATTCATTTTTTTTTCAAATTATAATCCAGCCCTCCAACAGTTTGAGGGACTGTGACCTGGCCCTCTGTTTAAAAAGTTTGAGGACCCCTGTCTTAAGTCAACCACATGAAGCCCTAAATCAATGGTTCTCACCCTTTGGGTGCCCAGATGTTTGGGCCTACAACTCCCAGAAATCCCAGCCAGTTTGCCAGCTGTTAAGATCTCTGGGAGTTGAAGGCCAAAACATCTGGGGGGCCCACAGGTTAAGACCCACTGTTCTAAAGCAACTGTTTAGGGCTCCAGTTTCCATCAACCCCAGTATACATGACCAGTGGATTATAGTACTACAACCAGGGAATCATGGGAGACTCCAGCCTTCCCCGAGAGTAATCCTCTCTCTGTCAGCCCCTTCTTGTCATCTCATCTCTACTGCCATATAGCACAAGCTTCCTGGAGTGCCATACAAGGTCACTGTAAAGATGAAGGTTGCATGTGGATGTAGGTCAGCATAGGCTGCCTGTGTCCCTTGACACCCCAAAGTGTGGCCCCTGAAATCCTCCCAAAACTCCAGAACCCCATGTTTTAAAAGTGCAGACTCATGGAGGATTTTTTTCTCCACGAACCAAGCCAAACTGATGTCATAAAGTGTCATAGATGTGACACTTTACTTCCCCACTTCACAGCCACCCCATCTTCCCTCAAATCCCCTCAAGTCCCCAAATTTGTCAAAATGCTGGTTAGAAATTTTGCTGAATTGAACTTGCAAGAGGGAAACTGTGGAAAAACAGTCATTTCTCTATTTGTAGTTGCTCATTCCTTGCATCACTAATGGAGGAGTTACATAAAACATGAGAGCATTCCTTTGGGGAATTTTTCTGTCATCAGCGACATCATATTTTCAGGACATTTAAATGCTAGTAACTTGTGAAGAGGGGAAGGTGCAGTTCTGCAACAGGTTAGTAACATTTAAATGTTCTGAGAACATGATATCTTTGATGACAGAAAGATGTCATGTGGAGCGAATCTACGATGATAAGCCAGTCTGAAGATGAATTCAAATTCAGGGGAAGCCATCTGTCCTTAAATTAAATGCAAAAATCCTTGATACAAGAATGTTGGCGTGCTAAATTGCCATGGCATTTACTGCTTAATTGTATTAACTTGATGGGGGTGAGGATGTAGTGATGATGACAGAAAAGCCCTTGGACTTTTGCATCACCATTTCAGGCAACAGCAGCAGCATCCTAGTTGCTCATTAAAGTCCTGTGTTGGGTGTTGTAATCCATCATTTATTTTAACTTAATCCAACATAAGTGTTTCCTTACACCCTGCTATGCCTTTCCCACCCCAACACTGTCCCAAACCTGCAAAGCCCTCATCATGGGGGCCTTCATGGGAGAGAATTAGGAGCTGTTGACACTGCAGCAAAATCTTTCTTAGCATTATGATTCCATGTTGCCATGCTAAGGCTGGGGAATGTTCTTTTTGGATTGCAAGGGATTTGCTTCTTGTGCTTGAAATATTGGCTTATAAAGAAATCCAGTCTTTTGGAGCAGGCAGTGGTGCTCAACCTTCCTAATGCCGCAAACCCTTTCTGCAGTTACTCATGTTGTAGTGACTCCCAAACATAAAAGTATTTTTGTTGCTACTTCATAACTGTAATTTTGATACTGTTATGAATTGTAGTGTAAATATCTGATATACAGGATGCATTTTCATTTACTGAACCAAATTTGGCACAAACACCCGATATGCACAAATTTGAATATTGGTGGGGTTGGGAGAGGATTGATTTTGTCATTTGGGAGTTGTAGTTGCTGGGATTTATAGTCATCCTACAATCAAAGAGCATTCTGAACTCCACCAATGATGGAATTGAACCAAGCTTGGCTCACAGAACTTCCACGACCAACAGAAAATACTGGAAGGGCATTGACCTTGAGTTTTGGAGTTCTAGTTCATCTACATCCAGAGAGCACTGTGGATTCAAACAATGATAGATCTGGACCAAACTTGGCACAAATTCTCAATATGCCCAAATGTGAATACTGGTGGAGTTTGGGGGAAATAGATGTTGACATTTGTGAGTTGTTGTTGCTAGGATTTATAGTTCATCTACAATCAAATAGCCCCTTGAACCCCACCAATGATAGATTTGGCCCAGACTTCCCACAAAGAACCCCCATGCCTTGGTGTGAGTGTCCCTCCAGTCTCATCCTCCCTCCAGTCTCACCCACTCTCCCTCACCCTTGCATGTGCACCATGCTGCTATGCACTGAGCATGCCTGCTCTCCCCTCCCCTTTTAAAGTCTCAGAAACAACCCTTTGCTTGCCTGAGAGGCTAGCCAATCACAGGAGAGAAGGGCTTTTGGTGGGAGGGTTTGCTGTCTGTTTCCAAAAAGGAAGAAAAGGGCAGGCAGAAGGATCTTCAGCCTTCCCTATCTAAGGGCTTCCTAAGACCATCAGAAAAATGTGTTTTCTGATGGCCTTTGGCCACCCCTCTGAAATCCCCTGGTGACCCCCCCCCCCCCCGGGGTATCGGCCTAAGGCAAGCTGAAGTACCAAGAAGGCTGTGTTCCAGCCATTTATGCTGTCGTTATATGTCCTATGACTATGTTATAAAAGCACTTGAATACAAAGCTCTGTAATTTTTACAGAAGGTCTGTGAGGACATGTTAAATATTTAAAGGGATGTCATGTAGAAGATGGAGCAAACTTGTTTTCTACTGCTCCAGAGACTAAAATGGGAACCAATGGATTCAAAGTGCAAGGAAAGTGATTAGGAAGACATTCCTGCAGTAAAGGCTCTTGAACAATAAAATAGACTGCTTCAAAAGATGGTTGGAACCTCCTTCTTTGGAGGCCTTTATTCAAAGAGTGAATGGCCATCTCTCAGGGGTACTTTAGCTGTGCATTCCTACCTTGGCTGATGTTGAACTAGGTTAATCTTGGGATCCCTTTCAATGCTATGATTCTATGTATTTCTAATGCCAATGAAGCTCTGAGTTTAAAACAATTCCACAACAGTGATGGAAAATTTTATACAGTAAACACACACACCTTTCTCTTTTCTGCCTCCTTGTGTCAGGTGGTGAGTAGTATTCCAACAAGGCCCTTACTTAGCCTGCCTATGGCATTTTCCAGCTTTCTAGTCCCACCTCTTGCCTTTTCATGGGAACAGGTTGCCTCTCTTACTGATTCTTCTCTCCAAACAAGACTGTCCAGTCTTTATCATGTTTGTATCCCATTTTTCGTCTGGGACCCATGGGCATTCCTGTTTTATTAACACAGCTTCCCATTCTGGTAGGTTAGGCGAAGAGAAATTTAATGTGAGGCTAACAATAAAATAAGATCATTCTGTTTCAAGAAATGTAATGAAGACTACTAAACAGTTTGTTCAGATAAAGAATGTAAAAGTATGGCCTGATCAGTTAAAACTAAAATTAGCAAATTTGCTGGTTGTTTTATTTTAAAACATGGAAAATGACAAGGTTTTTAAAGCATTTCGTTTTGTCTTCCCACTTTAAAGTGGATGCAATTAGTCAATGTGGAGACTCTTCCTCAGCATATTTAATCCAAAGTAAGCCACACTGATTCATTAGGGCAGGGGTCCTCAGACTTTTTAAACAGAGGGCCAGGTCACAGTCCCTCAAACAGTTGGAGGGCTTGATTATAATTTGAAAAAAAACATGAATGAATTTCTATGCTCACTGCACATATCTTATCTGTAGTACAAAAACACTTTAAAACAATACAATAATTAAAATGAATAACAATTTTATCAAATATAAACTTATTAATATTTCAATGGGAAGTGTGGGCCTGCTTTTAGGTGATGAGATATAATTGTTGTGTTTTTTTGAGTCGTTACAGACTTAAGTCAACCCTGAGCAAATGACCTTGGAGAACCGTATCCAGCCTCAGGCCGTAGTTTGAGGACCCCTGCATTAGGGTGACCAAATAAGTGTCCACTGTAACTGGAAACTTCAACATAAGGAAAGTCTGAATTTGTAACTTTTTATTAGACTGATTTGGAGTCAAAGAAAGTATTTTTTTCAGATTTGGAGATGAAATAAGAGTAAGATTCAGTGCTCTGAAGGACATGAGCCGTAGTCAAAGGGCTATGTCACAACAAAGAAAGCAGTGAAAATGGCTCTGATATTGGAATGGTCTGTCCATCACTGGTGGTCCTTGGCTGCAAGGATGGACAGTTATCTCTTGAAGGTGCTTTAGATGTAGACCTCTTGCACTGAACAAGGGAATGAACTGGACCTACAAGCCTGTCATTCTATGGTTCTGTTGTCATTTTGTATACTATACAACAGGCATCCTCAAACTGCGGCCCTCCAGCTGTTTGGGCCTCCAACTCCCAGAAGCCCCAATGAGCTTGTTCAATTGTCAGGAATTTTGGGAGGTGAAGGCCCAAACAGCTGGAGGGCCACAGTTTGAGGATGCCTGCTATACAACATAGAGTTGGAAGCTGTAGAACCAGGAGTGGGCCTAAGACAGAAAACCCAAATGCTTCATCTCCTTCTCCTTCTTCTCCTTCTGCTTCTCCTTCTCCCAACTCAGTTCACCACATAGGCACAGTGACATTCTTCATCTGCTAAATATGCCTGCCTATGGTTGAATATGTGTTGTTATCTCAGCTAGCTGGGGAAGAAAGTCTAATGGAGGAGAAAGGGATACAGAGATAATGCTGACATATAGTGGGCCATGTGTAAGATGAGTCTGTCTTGCATTCCAGTGCCTTTATGGCATTCAAAATTTGTCATTTGAAACAGCTGCCTCCCCTGGTCCTCTGGTTACTGTAGAATTTTAAAGCCAGTTTAGCCAGGGTTGCACTGTTTGAGCATAGGCAGGAAAAGCAAATAAATGCATGGTTTTGTACGAGAATATGATAATTGAATACATTACTTCCAAAAAGCATCTCATACTTTGACTAATTCTCCCCTCCCTGCTTCACTTTTTAAATCTGCAGATCCTATAATAGTGACAAATATCAACCTGGACAGTCAGAATGAGAGCAGCCTCTCTGTGACTTGGCTACCGACTCGGCATCGAAGTCACATCCCCATCAGCTATGAAGTCATGTACTTTGAGAAGGTGAGGTGTTTATTGCTTGCAAGTGCCACAAAATCTTCCTCTTAGGCTGGATCTATACTGCCATAGAATCCAGTTTCTGAGTCCAGATTATCTGCTTTGGAATGGATAATATGGGTCTACACTGCCATATAATCTAGTTGAAAGTAGATAATCTGGATTCAGAAACTGGATTATATGGCAGTGAGTGATCCCTGGTCAAAGTGGTCCCTGTTCAAGTGGTCCCTGGTCAACTGGTCCCTGGTCAAAGTGGTCCTTGGTTAAAAAAGGTTGGGAACCACTGGTCTACACTGCCATATAATCTAGTTCAAAGTAGATAATCTGGATTCAGAAACTGGATTATATGGCAGTGTAGACCAGTGGTTCCCAAACTTTTTTTAACCAAGGAGCACTTTGACCAGGGACCACTTGAACAGGGACCACTTTGACCAGGGATCACTCACCAACATTGGTACCGAAAGGGTTACGAATCAGTTTTTGGTCAACTTTAGATTCAGTTTGGTTATTTGGGGTGCTGATGGGTAGTCATGGGTAGTCAACCTCTCCCCTCCTGACATCCCCGTTGCCTCGGCACTATAAGAGGGTTTCGTGCATGGTTTCAAGGCAATGGTGTAGTAATGGTGAGGCCATGGATCATATTTTTATTCTTGTAGACCACTGGTGGTTCACGAACCACAGGTTGGGAACCACTGGTGTAGCCTTAACTTTCCCTGATTTGTCCAAATCTTGGAAGCTGACTCAACTGTTTAATTTTGACAGGGAGAGGAGAAGCACTACACTGTCCAACATCTCAAGGAACCCAAAGTGACCTTAGGAAACCTGCAGCCCGACACATCCTACCTGCTGCGTGTGCGCTCCGTCACACCATCCGGAGAAGGGCCATTTTCCCAGGAGCAGGAATTCCGCACTCTTCCCCAAGGTAGGCCTCTCAGGATGGGGTGGAGTAGTGAGCAATCCAGACTGGGAGTTTGTTACAGAGCAGATGGAAATTTGCCTGTATGCTGTTTATCCATCTTGAATTATATGCAAAGAAGGGTGAGCCCAAAAACATCAATACATATATCCATGTATGTTTGTATCTTGGCCTGGCAACATCGGATCATCCCATGAACTCTGCAGGATTTTATTAGGCAAGAAACATTCAGAAGTGGTTGTACCAATTCCTTCCTCTGAAATGTAGCCTACAGCTCCAGGTATTCCTTGGTGGGCTCCCATCAAAGTGCTAACCAGTGTTGATCCTATTTAATTTCTAAGATCAGACAGGATCTGGTGACAATCGCATATTTAGGCCCTCATATATAATACATATGTGTAATTTCTTAGTGTAAAGTGATCCTTTTCTGTTACTGCTGTTTATAGTAGCAGAAAGAACAAGTCTTTTGGAAATAGTCTAAGTAAAATATGGCTAGGCTGTGTTACAGAAGATTGTGTTGAAGGACAAAATAAAATTACCAGGAAATAAACAAGCAGATAAAAAGTGCTCACATGAATGGAATGATTCCATGCCTTTATTGCAGAAGTAAAACAGAATGCAGTTGCCATTCCTTTTTTTAGTTAAGATTATACATAGCAGCCATATTTGCAGCTGACATCTATCCTGGTGTTACACCAGCTAGTTTCCTTCAATAAAATCTAAAAGATGTGTGTCTTAAAGCACCTTGGAGATGCACACCAGGTTTTTTGTGGTTTTTGGATGCCTGCCTCCTGCAAGTTTGGGCTGTTCACAGTTTTTCACACTGTATATTTTTCCTTGACAAATACAAATGCAACAGTCTGTGCCAAATGCAAGGTCAGCAGAGACATTTGGGAATCAGGAACAGAGGAAACTGCCAACTGTGGTTTCAAAGAAAGAAAGAAAGAAAGAAAGAAAGAAAGAAAGAAAGAAAGAAAGAAAGAAAAAAGAAAATCACCCATGCAACGATCTGTGTTATTTAGAGTTGGAATTTGGCTAAACCATCTACTTACAAGTAGTTCTCAAGGCATTTTAAATATCGTATTTTTGATATACATTTATATGTTGAACATACACTTCATAACTGTCTGTCTCTACCAGTCTTTCTAATGTCCTTATAGCTAAGGAGCTGTTATTGACAATAGGAGAGAAAGGACATGCCCCCAAGGCTTTGTGTTGGGCTTTTAATATTATCACAGTGGAGACAACTGGCTGTAACTTTTCTGAGATCTGCTTGTTCACATGTATATCATTTGGATCAGTGGTTTTCAAACTGTGGATCCCCAGATGTTTTGATCTTCAACTGTCAGAAATTCTAACAGATGGTAAACTGGAGGGAATTTTAAGAGTTGTAGGCCAAAACTCCTGAGGACCCACAGGTTGAGAACCAGTGATCAAGAGGTTCTTATGTTTGCATTGCCTAGTTCTAGTTCACTTAGAATCTTGAAACACAGAATGTGATTCACAGAAGCCAAAGTCCTTACTCTGAGTACAGGAAGTTGTGAGTCATGTATCAATATATGCTGGGTTTTATGCACCAAGAGCTCTTCCACATTTCTGCAGAAGTAGGTCACACTGCCCCTTATATAGTGATTAAATGTGCTTTCACACATGGGCATAAACAGAGCTATCCTGGAAGGATAGCATTCCGAACGTATATCTCGTTATGAACCATCTAGGACATAAAGATCTTCTGGGGAGACCCTGCTCTCGGTCCTGCCTTCCTCACAGATGCATCTGGTGGGGACGAGAGACAGGGCCTTCTCAGGGGTGGCCCCTCGACTGTTGAACGCCCTGCCTACAGATATAAGATCAGCTCCCTCCCTCCTGACTTTTCGAAGAAAGGTGAAAACTTGGCTTTTTGAGCAGGCCTTCCTAAATACGGCATAGTTATATGAAATCATGGAACTACTTGATGACGCAATTGAAAAATGACTTGACATGGAGATGCTCACAGCACTGTTTTAAGGCTTTGTACGGTTTTATATTTTTATATTGTATGTTAATGTTTCTAATAGTATTTTTATGATTGTTTTACTTTTTACTTGTTATGATTGTTGAAGCATCGAATTGTCAGTTGTGAACTGCTCCAAGTCACCTCTGGACTGAGAAGGGCAGTATATAAATATGGTAAATAAATAATAATGAATAAAGGGTATCTGTAACCTGTTCTTTCTACTTTCAGACACTGGAATGCCTTCTGGAGGAACGATTGTCTGCATTATCTTTGGAATTCTTTTGTTTATTGGTCTGGTTGGAGGAATCATCATTTTCCGACGAAGGTAGAGATAGCAGTTTACAAGAGTTGAGACAATATAGAAGTGGATTTGGTAGCATGTTCTCCTGATACTGGTGTGTTGCAAGGTCACTGCCTTCATACTCATATTTATTCTTGTTCCTTTCAGACAAGCACATCGTCGAGCCCAGCCATGCCAAAAGCACTCCGGCTACAACCGAGGTAAGGCTCTGAACTCAAAGAATGGCAAAGGAGCAGCCAACTGTCTTAGGCAGTTGAAACAATATGTTGCCCGCAAATAAAGCTAGAAGGTCCTTGGGAATAGCAAAACCCTCCCCTGTGCTTGGATAAATGAGAGGTTTACACTTTCCCAACTGCTGCCTTTTCTCCTCTGAACTGTGTTCTCTCAAATAAAATATGCTCTCTCTTTGCAAACAGAAATACATATTGAAGATGTAACCCAAAAAAGGGCAGGAGAGTTGGTAAAGTACAATGGACAGTGCCACTTGGCTCAACCGTAGCCACATCTGCTTTCTCAAACTCCTACCATTATGGTCACAGGTTGTTTGGATCTTTCATCTGCAGCAAAATGATCAAAAATTGAGTAGTCAGTCTATTTCATAGTTCAGTACCAACTATCAAATACAGATAGTCCCCAAGTTGTACACATCCAATGTGCATCCAACTTCTAGTTACAAAGAGAGGACAAATGGGACACAACAGGAAATGAGAGGAAATCTACCTCTCAGGAAGGAAAATTCATTCCTGGGGGAATCATCATGGGAAAATGGTGTCTCCACTGAAGCTTTATCTACAATCCTTGTTTCCGTGACAAAAATTTCAAAATCCAATTGTCATAGGGACAAAAAGTGAAGTGAAATCTTCTGAATAGGGATATGGACAGCAAAGCAAACATTACAGAGGTATTGTCAAAGGCTTTCATGGTCAGACTGACTGGGTTGTTGCAAGTTTTTTGGGCTGTATGTTCTAAAAGCATTCTTTCCTGACGTTTTGCCTGCATCTATGGCAGGCATCCTCAGAGGTTGTAAGGTCTGTTGGAAACTAGGAAAATTGGGTTTATATATCTGTGGAAAGTCCAGGATGGGAGAAAGAACTCTTGTCTGTTGGCGATAGGTGTGAATGTTCCAATTCGCCACCTTGATTAGCATTTAATGGCCTAGCATTGTAGGGGTGTTAACCCCTCCCTATACTATCCAAAACAAACAAAAAATTGGCTGGAGTTACACTAAAAATGTACCTATTATGAATTACATGTTTGTGACACAGGGACGGCTGCCAATACTAGGCAGGAGTGGGAAGGTTGGTGTGCTGAAATTGAAGGATTTTTCTTTAAAATTGTTATGTTGCTGATCCTTAACCAGAGAAATGATGGTAGTAGTTTACCAAAAGAGACACTGGTTGAAATGAAAGAGGTCATCCTAATTCAGTGTGAAAAATGCAAATTCTTAAATATAATTAATCTAGTACATTTAAATAAATATAGTAATGAAATTATGTCAAACGGGAATGTATTGTATTGTATTGGTTTTATTGTGAGCCACTTTGAGACTTTTTAGAGATGATGATGATGATGATGATGATGATGATGATGATATTTACAATAATAATATGCAATTTTGAAACGTTAAATACTAGATAACTACTAGCCATTCTGAGCCCCCAGTGGTGCAGCGGGTTAAACAGCTGAGCTGCTGAACTCGCTGATCCAAAGGTCGGCAGTTCGTATCCGGGGAGCAAAGTGAGCTCCCACTGTTAGCCCCAGCTTCTGCCAACCTAGCAGCTCAAAAACATGCAAATGTGAGTAGATCAATAGGTACCACTTCGGTCGGAAGGTAACGGCACTCTGTGCAGTCATGCCAGCCACATGACCTTGGAAGCATCTATGGACAATGTCAGCTCTTCGGCTTAGAAATTGAGATGAACACCACCCCCCAGAGTCAGACATGATTAGACTTAAGGTCACGGGGAAACATTAACTAGCCATTCCAGTGCATTTAAGGTCGTTCTACTGGACAGTAGAAACAACTGAGTAAATTATTATCTATACACATTCCTTACATAGAAATTCTAAAGACTTAACAAATAATAATAAAAGTTGCATGTTTTGGAAAGATGCCTGGATTTTGCCAATTATTGCAGTGAATTGACTTTGTCTCTAATATGATCTGGACCAGGATTTGGGGTTTTTTCTTGTTTTGTCAATGGAGCCAACAAACTTTTCTTCCTCATCAAAATCTTTGTGCTCAAAATCCTTTATACCCATTTCATTGCAGATGATATCTGGCTAAAACCTTATGTAGACCTGCAGCCCTATGAAGATCCCAGCAGGGGAGTCCTGGAGTTCACGAAAGAGCTAGACCCATCCCTTGTCAACATTGAAAACGTTATTGGTGAAGGTGGGTACCATTAGGCATTAGCCTCTCTGTCTCAGGAAATTCCACGTCTCCATTTTTATGCATACGTTGTCTTTCCTTTTTAACTTCTACAGGAGAATTTGGGGAGGTTTATCGCGGGTCTCTGCGTTTCCCAGGAAAGGACCCTATTGTTGTGGCCATCAAGACATTGAAGTCAAGTTACTCAGATTCCACATGGTGGAACTTTCTACGTGAGGCAACAATAATGGGCCAGTTCAATCACCCCAACATTGTTCGCTTAGAAGGAGTTGTCACAAAACGTAAGAGCTCAATGGAGGCAATGTATTGACAAAATCTTGAAACACCAAGGAGCAAGCATTACTGGTATAAAATAGCATCATTTGGGCAGGATACAAACTTTACACACAGAGTGTCTTGAACAGTCAAAGGTATCTCAAGTTGCAGAGCTGGCAATAAGTCTCATCCATGAGAGGTGACCTTGGAGAAATACTGCTAAGGCAGAAGGCCACATATTTTGATCCTATGACAAGTAGTTTCATTAGCATTATGTAACATGAGTTTTGTTCCTGAGTTATAAATGTCATCCATTTTCTCCCCCCTTCCAATTCCAATTCTATTAATTTAGCGATATGGCATGTCTCATAATACAGCTCCAGGGATGGAGCTCCCCATCCCCCCATTTCTTGTGTGCCATAGAATATAAAATTAGAAATTCTATTTTTATTCCCTCCCACTACCCATTTCTTGATGGAATTGTCCCACTTCTTAAAGAGTTTTGCCGAGATGTTTACTGGCAGACTTTGAAATAAATATAAGAATTTGGGTAGAATCTTCATTTTATAAATTTTAAGTCTAGAAGTGATGTCCCGAAAATTCTTCCCCCAGGTTTTAAGTGCTTTGCTTGTAGATTTCCATAAATGGTTGAAGTTTGATTGGATAATATTATTTAAATTCTTTGGAATTTCTACTCCTAAGTATTTTAATGACTTCTTTCCCAGTTTCACTCCTATAATATTTTGGGCGATTTTTAGTTCTTTCGATATTAAATTCTTATGGAGAATTTCTGTTTTACCTAAATTAGTTGCAAGCCCTGAGATTTCCCCAAATTCCTTTATTAATTTGACCAATGAACTTAGCGACTTTCACGTCGCTTAAAATTATTATAACATCATCCGCATAAAGGTTTATTTTTATTTCTTCTTTGCCCGCCTTGTATCCTTTGATTGTTTGGTCCTGTCTAATTAAATTTGCTAAAGGTTCAATGGCCAATGCAAATAATAGTGGAGAGAGTGGGCATCCTTGTTTAGTTCCACTCTTTATACTAATTTGTCTCGAATCAACCCCATGAAATTAGAGAAAGAATTAAACGATTGGAAAAAGGGCTCATTTATGGGAGAAAAAATTGATGAAAAAGAGCTTAATAAATTAAGAGAGGGCCCCCTCTTCTCAACATTGTATGTTTGGAAGAAATGGCAAAATAAATTACAAATAAATAAAATAGATCCCTTTCCACTAGAAACCCTAGAAAATAAAGATAAAACATTTAGGAATTTAATCAGGTCCCTGAAAGAGAATGGAATAAAGAAGGTAGGAGACCTCTTGAAACCTAATGGAGATATTAAGAAATGGGATGAGATAAAGGACAAATGTGGTTCAAAGTACTGGATAGCTTGGTTGGGCTTGTCGAAAAGAGTACAAGAAATAAAAAAGAAAGAAACATCAGAAGCTCCATTGGATAGAATAATAGGTTGGAAAATAGAAAAAGAGAAAGGCATTATAGGGGAAATATACAAGGAACTAATAGCCTTATCCTACAATACAAAACATACTTTAGTAGAGGCCTGGAAACAGGATATAAACTTTAATGAAAACTTAGTAAACTCCTGGATCAATAAAACTCAAAAAATTAAACATCTAAGAATCAAAGAAACACAAAAGAAAATAATTTCAAAATGGTATAGGACTCCCTCTCAATTGTCTCACATTATGAAAAACACTTCCAACAAATGCTGGCATAAATGTGGGGAGACTGGTACTTTCTCACACATGTGGTGGGACTGCTCTGAAATCCAAAAATTCTATAATACTGTTAGAGAAGTAATAGAGGAAATAATAGGGCAAAAACTACATTGGGATAAAGCTCGATTTCTGTCCCTCAACATAGAGGTAAAGGAGGGAAACAACGAATGGTCAGAGATATTGAAATTTATGATAGCTGCTACACATGCCACAATCGCCAGAGGTTGGAAAGATAAAACAAGGTGGGACATGAAAACTTGGTGGTCTTATCTTTCTGAATATTTAATTAGTGATTTCATTTATGAAAAGAAAAATAAATATTTGAATATTCAGTCAAGACAAGATTGGTTTAGAAAATGGTCTTGTTTAATCGAAAAAATGGAAGGAAAAGATAGGTACAGAACTTTAAATCAGGCCTTCCAGACAATTAAATCAATGAATTGATTCAAGTAACCCAGATGGGGGTGGGAGGGAGGTGAGGAGAGGGTGGTAAGGGTGAGTGGGTGCGGAGGGGTTTTTAAAAGGGTGATTAATCAAGATTTATGGTTAAGGGAAGCACAATTGGAACCTGTATCCTAGACATAAAAATTGTAATCAGTTTTTGATATTGTCTTTTGATGCTAAGGTTCATATTGTATTGTTTTGTTATCCAAAATAAAAATTAAAAAAAAGAGTTATAAATGTCATTTCCTAATTGGTTCTGTGACAAAAACATGGAAAATGTTTATTAAACTGCAAAAACTTTTTTTTTTTTTTTGCGGGACATCCTGTGGCACATTTTGCTATAGTTTTTCAATGAATATTACATCGAATCTCAGCCAATTCAACATAGTTTGTGTCAGCCCCAAAGTGAAGTTTCTGGAGTATAACAACTGCTTTAAAAGTAAATACTGCATAATTAAACAGGAAATAATATTTTTAAACTAGGAACACTTTTTTTTCAAATTTTGTTACATTGTGTAATTCAAAAAAAGGAACATTCCATTTCGATTAGAATAAAATTAAAGAGCTTAAAACAAAGAGAAAGGAAGACAGATCAGAGCCATATAAAGGAGGCAGAAGTAATTTGTTTTTCCTCTGTGTTTGTGTTCTAGGAAACCCAATGATGATCATCACAGAATACATGGATAACGGAGCCCTGGATACCTTTTTACGGGTGAGAGGCTGCCTTTTGAATTGTTGCATAAATTTGTCAGCAATCTAGACTTATTTTTCTCTGATCTGGAAAAGCCTAAAGGTGTCAGATCCTGTATGATCTTGGAAGCTAAGCAAGTTTAGTACTTGTTGGGAAATCACCAATGAAAACCAGATGTTGTAAGCCAAGAATTGACTTCCACCCTGGTCTGGAGATTGTGAGATCATAGGTATAATTCCATCTCTTCTACTACACTGCAGAGAAAGAGGAAAGTACAATAACTCTCTTCCGCTATGGTCTCTATACTACATTATAGAGATTGTGAGTGGTATATTCAATTGATATATTTCACCTCTGTCTTTATACATTATAACCATAGTCTCAATTTGCGTCTGACACAATAAATAAAGAAATACATCTGTCTTCAATGTTTTTTTTAAAACCTGTATTGGGAAGTAATTACATTTCCTGTTTCTCATTTTTTTAAAAAAAAAAAATCCTTATTCCAATACCCCTGCAACAATATGCTATTCCGCTGTTAACCTTTTTATAGCTCAATTCTTGTTTAAAGCAATATATCATATTAGTAAAATATCATCTTACAAACTGTTACCATCAACTATTTTTTTGTTTCCTTTGAAAAAAAATTAATTTGGTGGATGGTAACCCAGGTTTTTTAATGGATGTTAATTTTTTTTTTGGATGTTAATGCATTTTCCTAATTCTCAAGACTATTTTGTGTTACTTTGATACTTGTTGTTTTTGATTTAGCACTCTAGGGAGCTTCTGTGTTGAAATAATTATATCTATAAAAGTATAAAGGAGTCAAGGAAGGAAAGTTCATAGATGATATCTTTATGTGTTGAGACCATCAGGCAAATCTAGCACACAGCACCCCTATTAAAACAGCTCCACTTGCTGCCGATAAGTTTCTGGTCCCAATTCAAGTTGCAGGTTATGACTTACAAAGCCCTAAACTTACAAAGTTTGGGCTCCACTATCTTTGTGACTACATCTCCCCTTATGAACCATCACGGCCTCTGAGATCCACCAAGGAGGCCCTCCTCTCGCTCCAACCAACATCACAAGCATGCCAGGTGGGGATGAGAGAGAGGACCTTCTCGGTGGTGGCCCCCCAACTTTGGAACATCCTCCCCAGGAAGATGAGGCAGGCCCCTTCACTGTACTCCTTTTGTAGGGATCTGAAAACATGGATGTTCCAACAACCATTTGAGAATGACTAGTCTCTACTTATAAATGCCAAGTCCCTTGCTCACCAGATAGTACTCTGTTCTCTGCACTTCTTCTAATCCCCCAACGCTATACTATGCTGTTTTGCACAATCCCAGGCCCGATTCTCTTTATACCCTGATCATGCCCATCTTAGTATTTCTGGTTATTGGTTTTTGTTGGGTGAGTTTTAATGCTTCTGTTTTATACCATTCTGTTTTATTTAATTGTGTTTTATTGAATTTTTATGCTTTGCTGTGTTTTATTTTAATTGTTTGTTTTTTGGTTTTTTTGGTTATGTTTTGTTTTGTTTTTTGCTTTTAATGGATTGTTTTGCTTTGATGTTCTGTGGACATTTTATCTCATGTGTAAACCACCAAGTCCTTTGGAGAGATGAAGGTGGAGTATAAAATAATAATAATAATAATAATAATAATAATAATAAGTGTATCAGCCATGTAGGATGGCTCATCAAGGGCTCTGTAAAAATCCCAGATTTGCAGTCTGACTATAAAAATAATAGACTGTCAGTCCACATCCAGTGGTACCTTGCGGGACTCCCTTAGATGAAATAATGGTGCAAGGCTGATCATTCAAACTTATGCATGAAAGAACTGGCAGTTCTTGGCAAACATTGTATTTCAGTTTCAGTTCTTTAGGTGAAGACTCTTGACATGTTACAAACTAAAGCTTAAAACCCACAGAGTACAATAAGGAATAAAATAATATAAACATATTTTACAACAAAAAAAACTCTACACAAAATGAAGTCCAGCAACAGGGCAATATCTTTTTTGGAAAAAAATTGAATAATTAAAAATCCAAGAGGTTAAAAAGATGAGAGCATCTTTGGGTAGAGTATTTCACAGCTTAACTCCTCCTGCCTTCTGTACATCACCTGATTAATAGTGATTTCAAGATCCCTTTCTGAGCTTCTGAGCACAACCAGAAGCCTCACCTTTTGCCTCTTCTGTGCCTTTCAGGAGAACATGGACAAGTTTAGTGCTGTGCAGATAGTGACAATGCTGCAGGGCATTGCCTCAGGGATGACCTACCTGTCAGACCGCAACTACGTACACCGGGATCTGGCTGCTCGCAACATTCTGGTATCTCATAGCCATCAGTGCAAAGTGTCAGATTTTGGCCTTTCTAGGATATTGGAAAATGACGTGGAAGGAACTTATGAAACAAAGGTAATGAGGAAATAAGCCAAAGGGGTTTCTTCTTGCTGAAAATAACATTGTTAACAGGAACATATGGCAAGGGTTGGAAGGAAGGAAGGAAGGAAGGAAGGAAGGAAGGAAGGAAGGAAGGTAGGTTAGATGAAGATAGACTGAAAACCACATAAGTTTTATAAACAGACAGGCTCTTCAAGCATTTAAGAAGACCCCAATAGAAGACCCCCCAACAGAAGACTGGTTTATTCACCAACTTGAAATGAGATTTTTTTTCCTCCTGTCACATAGATCTTTTATGTATTGGAGAGGCATCCCATCTGGTTCTCTTTCTATATATGTGAGAAATCTTTTTATAAGTAAGGATTGACATCAGTTTTGGAACTGTGAAGGCACCTTATACTGAGTGAAACTTAAAATGAGGTTTTTATCCCCTTGTGTAGATTATCTTTCATATATTGGAGAAGCATCCCATCTGGTTCTCTTTCTATATATGTTCTAAATCTGCACAACTAGTATTTTTCTTGGTTTCAGCCTTTGAGATGTCTCATTCCTGATACATGAGATGCTGGAGCTTGAACCAGGCCTGTGCTTCAGCCACGTAGCCTCCCCCATCTATTGTAAGGACAGGCTTTGTCTCTCAGTACTGGTGGAGGAAGCACAGCTTCTTTGGTTCAGCCTTTGACCAATCCCTATTATTTTCTTCCCTGGGCATTTCTCATTATCAAAATTGTTGGACCTTTATGTAATTGGATTGAATCTGTTTTATCCCTGTGATTTGGAGAAATGTACTGCAGCATATGTTGTCCCCCTAAAGGTATAAAACTCCATCTTATTAGAACAGTTTGAGCAGCACTCAGAGAGAATCTAGTAGAAATCTTACTAAAGATTTTTTGAGATATAGAAGACTTTTCAGCTTGTGCACCAGCATCCTAGCAGCTGAATAGGCAGATCGTAGTACCAGTTTCCTCCCTGATCCAGTTATAATAGCATCCTACAGTGAAGACATCATTCTGTTTCTGTGTGTGTTTTCGTGCCTGCTTTGTTTCTGCTACTATTTTTTCCCAAAGGCTAAGTTGCTATTGTTATCTGATTTCTAAAAACCTGCTCTTACATTATTTTACTATGCTGCTCTTCATGATCCTTTTCTTTTTTGCTCACTTAATGTTGTCTATGGTATCGCCTCCATCTTGGGCATTATATATGAAAAGGTAAAATGTTAAGGTTTCCCCTGACAATAAGTGTACTTGTGTCCAACTCTGGGGGGTGGTGCTCATCTCCATTTCTAATCCAAAGAGACAGCATTGTCCATAAACGCCTCCAAGGTCATGTGGCCAACATGACTATATGAAGCACTGTTACCCTCCCACCAGAGTGGTAGCTATTGATCTACTCACATTTGTATGTTTCAAACAGCTAGGTTGGCAGAAGCTGGGGCTAACAGGGGGGCTCAACCCACTCCCCGGATTTGAACCGCCAACCTTTCGGTTTAGCAAGTTCAGCAGCTCAGCTGTATAATCCACTGTGCCACTGGGGGCTCTCATAAGGAAGGCTGAGTGAAGGAAGACAGATGCTTTTGAACTGTGGTGTTGGAGGAAAATTCTGAGAGTGCCTTGGACCATGAGAAGATCAAACCAGTCCATACTTCAGGACTGCTCATTGGAGGGAAGGATATTAGAGGCAAAGATGAAGTACTTTGGCCACATCATGAGAAGACAGGAAAGCTTAGAGAAGTTAATGATGCTGGGGAAAATGGAAGGGAAAAGGAAGAGGGGTCGACCAAGGGCAAGATGGATGGATGGGATCCTTGAAGTGACTGGCCTGACTCTGAAGGAGCTGGGGGTGGTGACGGCCGACAGGGCGCTCTGGCGTCGGTTGGTCCATGAGGTCAGAAGCGACTGAATGAATAAACAACAACAAACAAACAAATAAACATAAAGAGAGAAATGACAGCAGATTATCCTGAGCTTGGGAAAAGATTTGCTCCCTCCTGGTGCTGTTTTACATTCTGTGCCTTAGGTGAACTTCATGCTTTCTTTCCTTTTTAAAAAAAACTTGGAAAGCAATATGATTTCTAAGATATTTGTAAGTCCATTAATGCCTTACAAAACTACTCAGAAAAATTGTGGGGGATATACAGCCCAGCCAAGAGGTTCCTTCTGTAAAATGTTGTGCATTTATTTACCAAGCAAAATGTTTCCCTTGTTATTTTGTCACTAAATGTAAAAAAAAGTCAAATAATTGCATTTCAGTTTGGATAGAAACAGCTTCCCCTAAATTCGTAGGGGCCACGTAGACATTTAATTTTCATTTGCAAGTTCTCTTTTCACAGGGTGGCAAGATCCCCATCCGCTGGACAGCTCCTGAAGCCATTGCCCATCGGATCTTTACCTCCGCCAGTGACGTCTGGAGTTTTGGCATTGTTATGTGGGAGGGGTTCTCATATGGTGACAAGCCATATGGAGATATGTCCAACCAGGAGGTGAGAAACTAAAAAAAAAAAGAGAGAGAGTGCCTGGAGCATTCGCACTGTCAGAGGAGGTCACCCAACCTTTCAGGGCAGATAGGGATCTTTTTTGGAAGAGAAGGGATAAGGAACAATGGTTCAAACCCTATTGGACTTTAGGACTCTAAGATTGTCCGGGGAGGCCCTGCTCTTGATCCCACCTTCATCACAAGTACAGTTGGCGGGGACGAGAGACAGGGCCTTCTCAGTGGTAGCCCCTCGGCTATGAAACGCCCTCCCTAGGGAGATCAGATCAGCTTCCTCCCTCTTAACGTTTTGGAGAAAAGTCAAACATGGTTGTCTGAGCAAGCGTTTACAAATGTAGAGTAACTGACATAGGAACTGAATGACTAACAATGGAATTGGATAATGTTTTTATAATAAGGAGATGCTAATGATATTGGGATTTTTTTTGTTTCTGATGTGTTTTATATTGTTTTAATGTTTTAATTCGTATTATGATATTATATGTACTGATTTGTTGTGAACCGCATTGAGTCGCCGACAGGCTGAGAAAGGCGGTATAAAAAAACAGTAAATAAATAAATATTGCTAGTCCTAATTGGCATAGGCCCATTAAATCAATGGGATTTGCCTATGTGTTTAATAGCTGGTTGAATATATTTACTCTAGCTGAGATAACCAGCAGCCCAATCTCTTCCACACTCAGCCATTGGAAGAACTTTACTCGATCAAGTGTTTTGCAGTGAGAAAGAGCCCATTCATCTGCAGCCATGTGTTGCAAGATTCAGTAGTAGTGAAGAAATACACACAAGCACTTACTTTGTTTATAAAAGAAAGATTAAATCATATAATTGGAAGAGAACACGAGAGCTAATCTTATTCTACCATGAAAGAACTCCTGAGAGACGCCCATCCAGCCTCTACTTAAAAGTCTTCAGAAAAGGAGACTCTGGGCCCTTCCACACAACCATATAACCCAGAATATCAAGGCAGAAAACCCCACAATATCTGCTTTGAACTGGGCCAAGTCTACACTGCCATATATTCCAGTTCAAAGCAGATAATGTGGGATTTTATTTAGCTGTACGGAAGGGGCCTCCACTGCACCCCCAGGCAGCATATGCCACTATCCTCCTACATGTATTTCAATAGATGTCATTTTGAAAATGGTACTTTTTTATACCCAGTTTGGGGGATTCCCCCAAATGGTATCACTTCTAAACTGAAATCCTATTTGTATGAAAATGAGAAAAATTTAAAGTATAATGGGCCGTTGCCTGATTCAAGGATTTGAAATCATTGATCTGATTAGCTAAATGTTACAGCCCTGATTCCAAAGGATCCATTTTATTTAGTTTTAACTCTTTAAGAAAGCGAGCCTTTTAGGAATTCTTCTTCTAACTAAGGCATATATTTTTTTGCAAAGAGAATCAGTTGAACAATTTCTTTTACCTGGGCAGGTGATGAAAAGCATAGAGGATGGATACCGGCTCCCCCCACCTGTGGATTGCCCATCAGTTCTGTATGACCTTATGAAAGCATGTTGGTCTTATGATCGGACACGAAGGCCCCGCTTCCGGGAGATCCATGCTCAGCTAGACCACTTCATCTCCAGCCCACATTTGCTTCGAAGTGTGGCTGACTTTGACCCCAGGTAAGTGATAACCAAGGTTGTCAGAACTGTAGGGCTTCCATACTCGATGGAGTGGGTGGGGGGAGGCGCAGATTAAGCTGTTCTTACCTGCATTTCAATGTTTGGAGAAATTATGTGTAATTTTAGTTCTGCTAGCAGAATTCTGTACACAAAACTTGTGTAGAACTGTGCCCTGTTGGATGCAACTCTGCTTTCAGCATAAAGTAGAAATTCGATTGTCCTGGGTCTTCTGATGCAAAGTGCCTTTTCTCAAGGGTAACCTAGGAGGGTATCAAAGAACCATGAGCACCATGGACTTGAAAAGAGCAGCCATTTCTCTCCATATCCAGCTGGAGGGGATCCTGTTCCTCTTAGACACAGCAATTTGAAATCTCTAAACTCCATCTTTCAATTCCCCAGGGTGACTCTCCGCTTGCCCAGCTGCAGTGGGTCCGATGGGATTCCCTATCGGTCTATCCCGGAATGGCTGGAATCCATCCGCATGAAACGCTACATCCTTAACTTCCGCACAGCTGGCCTGAACACCATGGAGTCTGTTCTGGAACTTACTGCTGAGTAAGTCTGTGGCATCTTGACTTGGTTCTGCTCAAAGAGCAGGGAAATAGGAGAGGCAGCTATAAATGGCCAGGGCAACCATTGAGCCCATACCAGGAAGCATGGAAAATCTTTCTGTCCTGGGCCTAGAACTGCAACTTCATTGCTAGCTCTTTAGGAGCTCTTCAGCCAACTTTTGCTAGCTTTAACATGTGATAAAAAGTTATAGTTCAAGAAGAGGAGATAGTCTAGCATGTGCATGCATTTGGGTGGAGCCACACCTCTGTAAACACACACAATCACATGTGATGCTGCTTTGATCAGAAAGACTTTTCTATTCCATTTCTATCCCAACCTCCTTTTGTCAGTGAAGTGGTAGAAAGGCAGAATAGTTTTCATTCTAAAGAGTAGAATCATAAGGCCTCATGGCCACAAACTTATCTTCTCCACCCCTGGTTTTCTCTGGTTAACCAGTTTTTCCAGGTTTCTGTAGAACTAAAAAACCTAGATAGCAATGACAGGGGGACAGAATAAGAATGTGTACAACAGTAGTAAATAATAAAGATTGAGCATAACTTATCTGGAATTCCAAAATCCCAAACTGTCCGTGCGTGGCTGAATAGTGATCTTTTTTTTCTGAAGGTTCGAAATATACTTTGTTTTATGCACAAAAATATTGGAAAACATTGTGCACAAAGGGTTGTTGTGGGTTTTTTCGGGCTATATGGCCTACAACAACCCAGTGATTCCGGTCATGAAAGCCTTTGACAATACATTGTGCACAAAATTACTTTCAAGCTATGTGTATTAAGTGCATATGAATCATAAAAAACTTTAGTGTTTAAATTTGAGTCCCATCTCTAAAATATCTCATTAGCTGGATGTAAATATTTTTTAAAATCCAAAATATGGAATACTTCTGTTCCAAAACACTTTGCATAAGGGATACGCAAGCTGTACTTACGCAGTAGTGTTCTAAATACTAAACTGAGCAAACAGGAAAATACTGTGACAGAGGCCAAAAACATCCACATATTACACAATCCTGTGCTTTTCTGTAGATGTGCCATCAGCTTCTGAGATCCGCTCAGCAGTATCACATCAATCTAGACTAGATCTACAGCTTGAATTGCATTATATGGATCTACATAAGACCATATGCTGCAGTTCAAACTTAATTATTTGGCAGTGGAGATCTAGCCTTAGACAACTAACAACACTTTCAAACAGTGAGACATCTAGCACAATGACTTGAAGACGTATGGCCACCGCAGGCATGGAGACAATTACATTCTATGATTTTACCTGAACAGAAGGAATTTTGTTTTGTTTTGTACTTCAATATAAAAGAAGATAAATTCAAGTCGATAAAGCTTTTCCCCCAGTGGATGAGCAATCCTTTATTGGATCTGTTAAATTTCTATTATGTGTTCACCAGTATTGAATTGTCATCTTTCCTTTGGGAGATAGCACCGTGAAAGTGTTATTTCTAAGCTATTCCTTGATTTTAGTTGTGTTCTAGGAATTGACTAGAGCAGAGCGGTTCTACCTGAAATTTTAGATGGGTGGAAAGGAGATTGTATTTCTTGGGATGCTAGTACTTTACAAAATCCACCATTTGGTAGCTGTCTTGTGCAGTCACCTGACTAAACTTTTCTCCCTTTTTCTTCCAAGGGACTTGAAGCAAATGGGAGTGACGAATTCTGGGCATCAGAACCGTATTCTGTGCAGCATCCAAGGTTTCAAGGAGTGAGCAGCATTACACCACTAACCCATCACTGGGCTTGACCCCTCTGTGCATGACTTTGCGCTATGTCCAATAGCACATGGAGAGCTAGTCGGGGCTGATGGAACTATCCTCGCACCAACATCACAGTTGTTATTTGTGTTGTAAGCACATCAGGAGAGGTGCCAAAAGCCAAAGGCTATTACACTGGATCCTGCAGAATTCCATGTCCCCCAGCATGCAGGCCAGGACCTGGACTAGACAAGGCAGAAGAAATTTTCCAAGAAATGCCTTGCAATACTCAACAGGACCACAGATGCTTATAGAATCATAGAATCATAGAGTTGGAAGAAACCGCATGGGCCATCCAGTCCAACCCCCTGCCAAGAAGCAAGAAAATCACATTCAAAGTACCCCTGACAGATGCTTTATGAAGCAGAGTGTAGCCCACCAACCCCAGTCCATAGTCTCTTGCCTGCTTTCCCATCAATGACCTGTTCATTCCTGTTTCCCCGGTTGTTGGAGCCACTTGGACTTTCTCATTTCATAACTGTAAAGACACTACATCACAATAATTTAAAGCGGATGTTAAAGCCAGTCTGCCAGTAAAATCGTATTTAGCTATAAGGGACCTCGATCAAGACTGAAACTGCGCCAGGAGAATTACAAGCAAGCATCCCATTGTTGTTTGCACATTTGAGGAGGGAGATAAAGCCATTAACTGCCTTTTTGACACAGTAGATGTCATCAACTCAAAACTGCCTTTAGCCCTTCTTCCTCTGTGTTTTTTTTCCTCCTAGTCCAAAGGGTGGTAACAGTTTGTTTACAGCAGGGCATCACTTGCTCCTAGGAGTTTTGTCTCCTCAAGTTGAGGACCTTAATATATATTTAAAATTTGGGGGATGGGATGGGGGAGGGGGAGGAAGAATGATCTGATATACATATTTTGTAAATAAACTCACCATACGAATAAGATATGGCACTTCATTTTCACTTATCAGTTGTAGTTTAGTTTTATCTAATATTTATCTGAGATTAGTTTTCTCTAATATTGATGAGTGAAGAATCCACCTAATACTGTATCTTTCTTTTTAAAGAAATTGTAGAAAAAATTGAAAAGTCAAACCAGATCATAGAATCATAGAGTTGGAAAAGACCTCATGGGCCATCCGGTCCAACCCCCTACAAAGAAGCAGGAAAATCACATTCAAAGCACCCCCGACGGATGGCCATCCAGCCTCTGTTTAAAAGCTTCCAAGGGAGCCTCTACCACACTCCGGGGCAGAGAGTTCCATTGCTGAACAGCTCTCACAGTCAGGAAGTTCTTCCTAATGTTCAGATGAAATCTACTTTCTTGTGGTTTCAAACCATTGTTCCACATCCTAGTCTCCAGGGCAGCAGAAAACAAGTTTGCTCCCTCCTCCCTATAACTTCCTCTCACATATTTATAAATTGCTATCATGTCTCCTCTCAGCCTTCTCTTCTTCAGGCTAAACATGCCCAGCTCGTTAAGCTCCTCATAGGGCTTGTTCTCCAGACCCTTGATCATTTTAGTTGCCCTCCTCTGGACACATTCCAGCTTATCAACGTCTCCCTTCAATTGTGGTGCCCAGAATTGGACAGAGTATTCCAGAGGTGGTCTAATCAAGGCAGAATAGAGAGGTAGCATGACTTCCCTGGATCTAGACACTATACTCCTATTGATGCAGGCCAAAATCCCATTGGCTTTTTTTGCCACCGCATCACATTGTTGACTCGTGTTTAACTTGTTGAGTCAACAATGTGATGCGGCGGTAAAAACGATTTTGTATGTTGATTTGCACAAGTGACAGTCTTAGGAATATTGAAAAGGTAAACCTGGTGTCATCTGAGACCATATACTCAATGCAAGATACTCCACTACCAGAGCTTTCAACCCCTCATTCCAACCCCAATCTCCACCCAAGGACCTCATCCTACAAAGGGAAGGGGGAACCGTCCTATTAGTGTTGCATTTTGCGCCTTTGTTTTGTTTAAAAATTAATAATTTAGTCGCCCTCATCAGACATAATAGATTCCTTCAATTTCTACAGCAATCATCTGCTTCATTTGCCATCTCACAGGGAAATATAGTCTCTGCCCATATTACTTTTTTCTTTAAAAATGAGAACTTCGTAATTGCAACACACAGGCACAACTATAATTTTAAAATGCCAAGTCTGCAAAAAAGGAAAAATTTAATATGGCGAAATGGAAGAATTTCGAAATTCCATAGTTTCAAAAATACAAAAAAATAATTAAAATATTACCAATAAAGACAGAGAAGTAGTTGCAAAAAAAGGGGGGAGGAATGGAGGCACGATTAAAGATCGCCCATATGAATGCCCACACTTTCAAGTCAGAATACGAACTGAACATGGAGAAATAAGACAGCTATCACCTCACAACTGCATAGTGATCATTTGCCATTTCTATATGAATGGAGAGCACTGGAACCACTTGCTCTCCAGCTCAATCCCCCTCTCCCCCACTTCTAAATACACTTGGCTAAATCTGGTCCAAGTATGATTTTTTTCTTCAAGTTGTACATTTGACAAATATGCTTTCATATGGGTCTTCCCATATTTAATGGTCTTTACAAACGAAGTCCCACGGGCCACCAACAGAAGTACTCCTGCATCACTGGATGGCCTCTGTGGGACTCCATCTTCAAAATGCCTTTTAAGTGTTCAGAAAGTGGGGAAGGCAGCATATGACGAGGTCCCACAAAATAATCCTACTATTGGGGGGAGGGAGGCGGCTGGGATATGATAGGGATACCTTTTTTGCCAGGAACTCAAGAAGTATTAAGCTGGCATACCCCTCCATTCAAGTGTATGCATTTTTGGAGAATTTATCCTGCACTACCATGTGCATTGCCAGGCACCCTGGTGGAACCACAACCAAAGTTAACCAAGATATGGGATGGAAGAATTGGGAATTGTAAAAGGCATTACTCCGAAGAAGAATTAGGTGGTAGGATGGGAGAGGTTGTTTAGCTTTCAAGCCACAAGAGCTTGAAAACAGGTCCAAATGCTGTACCTGGCTGGCATCACCTTGTCCCCTTCCTCCCCTCTGCATAGTTTTCTAATACACCACTTCTACAATCATCACGACAGTAACAGAAAATTGGAAAATATTAAACAAGGGAATAATAGATCCCTTGTATTGTTTTATTTTTGGGCAAGACTTAACTATGGTGAAGTTTTCACTTCCTTTTCTGTCAGTTCCACTCTACAAGTGAATTGGGAAAGCTTTCAATAACACAAAGCTTTACAATCTCTTCCTGTGTTTATGCATTCAGAGTAAGTCCTGCTTTGTCAGTAGGTCTTACTCCTGGGAAGACATCCATAGTTGTCATGCAACTGGAGAATCCATGATTGTAGTCCAGACTCTCCATGCTGGAGAAGGCTACATGGAGGAACTCAACAACACAGGAAGAATCCCTCGGGTTTTTTCCGTGGACTAATAGATGACAACTACTAGGATTCTTTGGTTTAAGTGATCCCCTTGGTGCAAAAATCTAAAATAGAGTCCCCTTTCAAAGCAAACCTACAAATAGTATTCCTCCACTCCAACCACTTTCAGGGATGTTGAGCTCCAGAAAAAATTCTGCTCATATTTAAGATGTGGCATTAGAATGTAACATTGGAATCTCAGTATTACATCAACATTACCCCCCCCCCCCCTCCCTGCTTTCTGTACAACAGGCCTTGACCTCTTTTCTACCAATCTTCTCCTCAATCCACAAAATGTGAAATTTGGCCTCCAAAAGGGACATTCATTTTCTCCAAGGTGCATTTTTTGGAAATGGAGGTATGGCTTTTCTTGTTATCTTTGGACTTATTGGAGCTAAAGGACTCCAACTTAAGAAGTGATTAACAACTTGATGCAAAAATGACAAGGGCACTGGAAGGTTTTGGTTTGTTTGGGGTTTTTTTTTTTTTTTTGGCAAAAACCCTGTCAGCTTCTTAAAAGGCTTTAAAATGGATGGGGTTTTTTTGTTTTTCTCAATTTTAAATATTATTACTTATTTTTAATAGGTGTGCTGAATATTCCTGCTTCTTCAGAGTTGTTTCATGTAATAGCCTGAAGCAAAACAGGACATTAATTCCATATCTGTCTCCAGTTCAAAGGGTATACCCCAAAAACAGAAAAAAAATACTTCTTGAAATTATACTTCAGCTGGTTGAATATTAAGTGAACATTTAAATGTATACAGAGAAGAAACTGGCTTTGTAAAGGAATGTGTTCCTTGAGTGTTACAAGTGCCTTGCACCAAGTTCTAGTACTAGCGACAAAGTAAATTGATTACAAGGCTAATGTGTTACTGGCAAGTGATGTCCATTAGGATTGGGAATGCAGGGTAGCCCACAACGGGCGAAGCTGAAGTCAGCAGGAGGTAAAAAAGGTAAAGGTTTTCCCTTGACATCAAGTCCAGGGCTCATCTCCATTTCTAAGTCAAAGAGCCGGCATTGTCCATAGAACCCCCAAGGTCATGTGGCCGGCATGATTGCATGGAGCATCATCACCCTCCCACTGAAGCAATTCCTGTTGATATACTCACATTTGCATGTTTTCGAACTACTAAGTTGGCAGAAGTTGGGGCTAACAGCGGGAGCTCGCCCCACTCCACAGATTCCAACCATCAACCTTTCAGTTGACAATTTCAGAAGCTCAGCGATTTAACCCACTGTGCTACCAGGGCAGAACCAGCCTATCTAGGTTTGTTCCCCTTCATCTGTCATTATAATAATAATAATTCAGTGCTCCTTTTTAGTATTTCATATCTCACTAAACTAAAAAAATGGTGCTTCCATGTTATCACATGAACCTCCAGTTGGGGAACCTATGAAACTAGCCATTCATACAATCCCGTTAAGCCACCATTACAGGCTAAAAAAATGGCACCCCAATAGGTAGCATGTTGTCACTTCGAAAGGCATGTGGTCCAATTATGAAGCTGCATGTCTCACCTCACCTCAAAACAAAAGGGGAGGGAGGGATACCTCTCGCATCATCATTTCTATTGCAGCATCAATAATGGCTGAATCCCTTTCCTGTCACCATGGCTAGAGGATGACATTTCCTCTGTACTGAACTGCAACATGGGGACATAATGATGGCAGTCTGCTGTCCGTTGTCCTCCTCATTTTCCTCTCAGCTCTGGGGAAGAAGGAAGACCCAAAGCCAATGAAGAATAAGGATCAACACTGGAGGGCTGTAATATAACATAATTGGACAAGTCCAGTTCTAGTTCTGTGCCTCTCCTAGGTCCAAAAATCAACTAATAAGCCAAAGACAAAATTGAGAATAATTTCCCATTTTCAGACATTTTCTTGATTTTCTATGAGTATCAGCCTTTGGAAAATATCCCGTCCACAAAACTAGAGAATGTGAGGGATGCAAAAAAAGCCATGATCTGCCACAGTACAAAGTCTTTGAGAATAATTTTGTAAACCAACTATTATGAGGGGAAAACTGAAAATAAGGTTGCTAAAAAACAATTCTCAAGAATACATATATAGATTGATCTACACAGTGATAAGAGATTGTCAGATTCCCTGAAAGAAAAACAAAATTGTAACATAGTGGCTGCTTATCTATTCCCTCTTCAGAATAGGCCTAAGAACTGGATGCAACTGTTGTCTTGTTAGTCAGCGGTCTCAGATGTATTTCTAGATGCCCAGCTGACTAATTTCAATTTTAAAAGAGCAACCAAATTCTCCTGCATACTTACACACACCTCTGACCCAACATACAAACATCAAGTCAAGAGACAAGAACTTATGGGACTTAGGCTTTCCACTCCTCTTCCGTTTTTAGAACTTCTAACTCTCACGCCATGACCAACTCAAAATACAAGCGAAATAAGCTGTTATTTGGGGCTTTTTCTGTCTGCACCCATGAACTATGTACGAACAGTTTCTTCTCCTCTATTGCAGTGGCGTTTCAGCAGAACAAATGATCCACCCAGCCAAAAGCTACCCACAAAATGCATGACATTTGACATCCCCATTGTGGACTTTCAAGTAGACAGTAAAACCAGATTTTATATTTCTCAAGGTGATAATTTTTTGGCATTTTCTTTTTTCCTTTCAAATAAGCACATGGACATCCATCCTGCATTCTATGTATTCACTCAGTGGTCTAGCACCCCCTTGCTGTCCTCCCTCATCAAAATGATTTTTTCCCGAGGGTCACATTCATTTCAATTTAATTCATCAAAGACTGCATGCCAGTGAAGGGTTTGTCAACAGCTCAAAGTGGAGCTGTTTTCACTATCAGTAATCAGTTACTCCTCTCCTCCATCAATTTAGGCTGAGGATTGCTGGTTCTTCACGCTGGTCTACATGAACACTGACTCAAGACTTAGAAGTTGTAGATCAGGTATGTTTCTTGGACCCTTCACTGGGAAAAACCAAACTTAGAAAGAGAGAGAATAACTTTTCAAGAGAGGACTTGGGAAAATTGGCAACTACAGGGAACTTTCGCCATGAGTATACTTATGTGCAAATACACCACCATCCTCTCCCCGTTCCCCTGAAAGACTGAAGATACAATGGGGGGGAAACCCCATAAAGGTTATTGATGCACAATGGGAAACTATCCAAGATGTCTGTCCAGCTCAATCAGAAATGCAAGGGTCCAAACAGCTGATTTGAAGAATTCCTGAACAAACATTTGTAAGACAATGTCCGAGAGAGGGCCCCAAATAGGGACCAGAAAACAACTATAAGGCACAAGGGAATAAACTTAAGCCATCCTAAAACCACCAACCTTTGGCCTTAACATTACCTCTGTTCCCTAGAAACCTTACAGTTCCTCTTCCTCTTTCGATAGTATGCTATGCAGAGGGGGCTTGAGCAAAAACCAAAGCTATCTTCTCACTTGAGGGCAGAGAAAGGAGCTAGTTTTTTAGCCCATCAGCCAAAGTTGAGAAACATTCAAGCATGCAAGCCCAGGACAGAAAAGATAATACATTAAATGTATACCAGCAACCTATAGAACAAAGATTCTGTCCCTCCCATTAAAGTCAAGGACAAAGGCTCCAGTTAGCAATTTCATGTTCCTATTCTGCACAGAGGACAGCGGAAAGTCCCCACTTTGCAGAGACACAGGAAATAGCAGGTTGGAAAGACTCCAGCATTTGTCTCCAGAATTATTTTATTAGTAAGACAGACAACTGCAGTACTTATTGCAAGACATGCTTCCAAGTCACTTTCTGCAGTATCTAGAATAATATATTGTGGTCAGAGTAAGTGAGGAGTTAAGGAAGAGCCTGTAAAAAAGGCAGGTATAACAAAGAAAGGAGGGGAGCCTTGGGAGGAAAAGGAGAGATGCTGCCAGACATACATGTTCTAGGTAGAAATGCACTATGTTTTTGAGAAAAGGGGGTTGTCTCAGGAAGAACACAGAGAACATCCAGCTCATTGCTTTCTTCGGTTGTCAGCAGGGGGAGGGGGTACACTGAGAGTGCATCCAGGTGGAAGAGCTTCAAACTGCAGCTTTGGCACGTGTGGTGTGACACTTCTTACAAAGCACATGGCCATCCAAAGGAAAACAGCCGTTGTCATCCGCTTCAATGGAAAGGGGTTTTCCACAATCCTGAAAGATGACAAAAACACAGTAAGAGTGAAAAGAATGAACTATGTTGAAGAAGCAGCAGTTTGCCAGTGAGGACCAGAAAGGGAGAAGCGGAGGGGAGTTGCTCACCTCACATTTGTAGCATTTCATGTGGAAGTTCTTCTCCAGGGCCACCACACGAACCGTCTCATCCTTCCCAGGCTCTGGCATGATGGGCTCACTGCAGACTGAACAGCGTGGGGCATATTTTCTGCAAGCACATAAGAAGAAACATGGAGTACTCAGATCCTTGGATTCAGCATTTTAACTTAGCAAAAGTTTAAGGGAAGAGAAAGGCTAGTGGAAAAGGGTGGAGAAGGGAAGCAAAAAGGAGAAGGAAAGAGTGCATTGTGAGGGGGAGGGAGGGCACACCTGTGATAATCATCCACACAGTGTGGCAAGTTAGCCTTGTCCACAATGAAGGAAGCTCCCTCAAGGGGTTTGTGGCACACCACGCACGTGAAACACTGGGGGTGGTATGAGTTGCCTGTGGCCCTCAACATCCGGTCTGTGATTGTTTGCTTGCATACACAGCACTTCTCAAGGGTGCCCTGAAGAAGAAGAAAAAAATGTGTCAAAGAGGAACACCTGCCACCCTGAAACACAATAATGGTGAGCTGTTACTCACACACCACCTGCACTCTTGTGACAGCTACTTCCCTATAGCAACTTTCCATATCCTGTGCTTTAATGTGGAAACACTGGGCCTTTTGTGTGGAAACCGATAGCCATTAAAGTTTCAGGCCAAGACAACAGCAACAGCAACTTTATTCTTATATCCCACCAGCATCTCCCTGAAGGGACTCGAGGTGGCTTACAGATGGCACAGTGTGCCTAAAAACAAACATAAAAGTGAACATAATATAAAATACAATAAAATAAAACATATGCACATTAAGTTCAGTCATGTCTGACTCTGGGGTGTGGTGCTCATCTCCATTTCTAAGCCGAAGAGCCAGCACTGTCCATAGACACCTCAAAGGTAATGTGGCTAGCATGACTGGATGGAACGCTGTTACCTTCCTGCTGGAGCGGTACATATTGATCTACTCCCATTTGCATGTTTTCAAACTACTAGGTTGGCAGAAGCTGGGGCTGACAGTGGAAGCTCACCCCGCTCCCCGGATTCAAACTTGCAACCTTTCAGTCAATAAGTTTAGCAGCTCAGTGGTTTAACCCACTGCACCACTGGGGGCTCCTTATAATATTATACAATACAATAATATAATAATATTAATAATATAAACTATAAACTTCATCCCACAAGCAGGATAACTATAAACGATAAACTTCATCCCATGATTGGGGAGAAAGCGAAGGAAAATGGAGGGAACCATCTTACGCAGTTCCCTTCCAGATCTGTGGCACTACCGAGAGTGTCAAGCCCAGTTTTGATGCAACCTTTATAGCCAAAAGGACATTCACAGAGAGTCCAGCTTCATATTTGGCTGATCAAGTAACACTTGAAAACGGGGCAATAACTATTGATGTAGTTATTGATTAAGTTTGTATCAACAGTCACAGGATGAAAATCACAACACCTGTACTCAAACCAGCTTAATCCCTTTCCGTTCCATCAAACACACACACACACACTTTGGACCAATGCCCTAATGCCCCAAATACAAAAAACCCCAAGATTTTCCTATGTTGCTTTTGAAACTGGGCATTCTTTCCTTTCATAATGAAAAAAAACCCCATCTCTTTGAAAACGTCATTATAGAGAACTGGATGTTCAAACAATGACAACCCTCTCCAACACACACACATGCATACACTTTTCAATTAGGCAATTGGCCAAAATAATGAAATTCTGACTTGACCAACTGGAAACATCTTAGACTAGAAGTAACCACATGATTGCAACCCTCCTGGGTAGCTGTAGTATTCAGACATTACAGAACAATTTGGAAACAGCAAAGCCTTGTGTTGCCAAGGCAAGAACTGAGCCAGACCTCAGGCCACAACATGTGTCCTCCCCACTGCACTGCATCCCAACTTTGCTCACCGCATAGCACTCCTCACAGAAGGGCTTTTCATCCACATTATAGAACTGCTGCCCCTGGAGTTGCCTCTCACACTTGAAACAGGTGAAGCATTCCACATGGAAGAATTTGTCCAGGGCACGAACTGCAGGCTGTGTCCGTGACAGGGCCTTCTTGCACAGGCCACAAAACTCTGTAGTGACAGAGAAAGGAGAAAGTGGGGAAGGATTAGTACAGGTATTCATTCAATGCACATCAGATGTAGGCAATCTGGTGTTTCCTGGATATTTTCAATTATAGTTCCCATAGTGAGAACTCCCATTTGAGTTCTAATGTTGTTTTTATTTTGTTACATTGCTTTTGTTGGTATTTTAATGTATTATGTTTTAACTGTTCTGTTGGGCTTAGCCCCATGTAAGCCACCCCGAGTCCCTTTGGGGAGATGTAGGAGGGTTATAAAAATAAAGTTGTTGTTGTTGTTATTTTAAATTAGAAATGTATCAAAGTTTGAGAGTGGGGATTAAACAGATTTAATAGATTTGCCTCCCCCAAAACTCAAAAGCTCTATACCATCCAGTGATGAAGCAAGGAGCCCCCGGTGGCACAGTGGGATAAACCCATGCCGGCAAGACTGAAGACTGACAGGTCGCAGGTTTGAATTCAGGGAGAGCACAGATGAGCTCCCTCTATCAGCTCCAGCTCCTCATGTGGGGACATGAGAGAAGCCTCTCACAAGGATGGTAAAAACATCAAAACATTCAGGCATCCCCTGGGCAACGTCCTTGCAGATGGTTAATTCTCTCACACCAGAAGCGACTTGTAGTTTCTCAAGTTGCTCCTGACATGGCAAAAAAAATATGGTGAAGCAGCTGCAGTCCCAGTCATCAAGGGCACCAGCTTGCCTGTGGCTGTGTGGTTTTGTATATGAAGGTTGTTCCTGGCAGGGAGTCCAGTAATGAAAAATACATTACCACCTAAATGTTTATCTTGCTGGTGCCAAACGTTATGATGACTGTTTAAAAAGTAAATAAGACCAAAATCCCCTTCTTCCTTCCCTGTTCAGTTGTCACACAGACATACCAGTTGTGGAGGCTTCTGCCTGGGGTGGATGGTCCATATCCTTCATGAGCTTCTGGGTTAACATCTCCAATTCCTCCACCTCCTTCATAGTTAAAGCAGAATTGATCCTGGGTGGCTCTGACCGGGTGTTTGGAACTGACACTGGATTGCGCTGGACAAATAAATTAGGGTCACTGAGACAAGGACAGTCATCCTCTTACCTCCAGGGCACATATTTAAGGCACACATTTAAGATGAACAATTAATGCATTTGAGCAGTGGAGAAACCCCTTCACTTTCTGCTCACACGTGGACTTCCATGATAAATAGCCTGCACTCTCTCTCCTGGAATCATATCCTATTGCTAGGATAGTTTTTAAATGTTTCTTTTTACCTTAATAGCTATACGAAGAGGAAATTTTCTTTTGAAGAGACCTATTCCTTGCTGAATGCTGAAAAGGACATGTCAACATCCACAAAGTTAGCATTCAATTTTCATTTTTAGGTTTTCTGTTCTACAGGGCTCGTGAGAAATTGCAATGATACCACCCTCTATTGCAAGAGGTCACCTTAATTGTTAAAGATAACCAAACTGTGTGGAAGACTACATCCCTTTTGAGAAGGTGAAAGCTGGGCTTCATCTTTCTTTAAAAAAAACCAAATCCAACTCCTAAACTTACAAATACTACTAAGGCAGAGGCAAGTTTTAGAGCAATGACAAGATCCCTAAGCACCTCACCCGCTACAGTGGCCTTATACCTGATACCATGGTTGTGGTGCCTAACATCACTGAGTCCTTGGTCAAAGAGTTGGCTGATGCTTCAGCTAGTATCCTAACTTTGCTTCCTCAAATCAATGCCAGGTGAAATCAGCTGGTACTTTAAAAGACCCACTCTACTGGTGCTTTGAGAACTGTTTCCAGGATCAATTTAGCTTGATCTCAAAACACTACAAAAGGGGGACATATTGCTTACGCCTTCACAACTAAAAGGGTGAGGAACACACCAACTTAGAAATGGAAGTTCAGGAAGGGAGCATTGAAAATGGGCAACTTCAGTTGGTCAGATAGAGAACCTAAGGCTAGAGTAAGCCTATGAGTTCCTGTTATATCAATACTTTAAAATGCCCATCAGAAATTAACTGAATCAGTATGGTGCTCACCTACATTGGGACAAACAGATGATCAAAAGCTAACACCTCCCAACAAAGGATTCCCCAAGGCAGTAAACTGCCAGACCCTGAAGCTGAAAGGCTATTCAATATTAATCAAGGTGGCCAATTGCAACATTCACACTTACCTCAAACAGACAAGAGTTTTTCTCCCACCCTGAACATTCCACAGATATATAGACCCCAATTGCCTAGTTTTCAACAGGCAATTGAGGATGACTGCCATAGATGCAGGTGAAACACCAGCAAAGAATGCTTCTGGAACATGCCCATAAAGTTTAAAAACTATCCTAGCAATAGGATATGATTCCATACAGCCCAAAAAACTCATAGCAACCCAGCGATCAAATACTATTTTGCAGATTTCCTCCATCTGCCCACTTACCGTATCTTGTGAGGCGGGCGGCTGCCCAACGGGAAGTGGCTTCTCCTGAACCTGGGGTTTTTCCCGATGTTGTGCATAGGTGAAGGTGGGAGGCTGTGGCTTTGGGGCTGGACCTACACCAGAAGAGCCTGATGTGAAACGAGACTGGACAGGGGCAGGCTGTCTTGTAAAGCTTGATGGAGCCCCTGCAGTTGACTTAGGTACAAATTTGGGACCAGTAGCAATGGCAGGTGGAGTGTATTTGGGAGCTGGAGGAGCAGGAGCTGGAGGAGGGGAAGCAGAGGATGGCATGGGAAGCTCAGCCGATGGCAAGTCTCTGCGCTGCTTCAAGGCAACCCATGGTGGAGGAACAGGAGATGCTTCAGCTTGTGGCTTAGGTGTGTAGTTTCCAATGGGATGAGATACAGCACTGGAGGAGAAAGAGGTAGGAGCTGGAACATCTTTAGGTGGTGCGATGGCTTCTGGGGATGCCCTGGAGCCAGATGCTACAGTTATGGGAGCCACAGATCCCAGGTGTACCTGTAACAATAAAGGCTGTTATGGGAGAATAACAATAACCTGTAACAATAAAGGTTGTTATAGGAGAATATAACAGGAGAAAGAGCACATAATGCATTGTTTCAACCTGCCCCTCAGAGTAGAGTCAGTTTGGAGAGGAGATTTGATGATGTGAGAAGTAGGTGATTATAACCC
The DNA here is from genome assembly GCF_037176765.1 of Anolis sagrei. Lineage (NCBI taxonomy): Eukaryota > Metazoa > Chordata > Lepidosauria > Squamata > Anolidae > Anolis > Anolis sagrei. The sequence continues at coordinate 196,413,116 of NC_090022.1, forward strand.
TTGTAGTAAAATCTTCTGTTTCAATTGGCAAGCAGACTGAAGACTACTCTGGAGTAAGTGGGGGCTATACAGATTTAATTTGTCCCTCTGCCCTATGCAGAAGTCAACTCTTTCACACATATTCCAGCACAGCAAGCCTGGTCCAATCCTCTTTTTCTGAACACTATTGAACAGGTACCTCATGATTCTCATCAAGATGGCTAACTTCTGACCTGGAGAAGGATCGTATATAACCAAATGTTTTACCATTAAAAAAAACCTAGCACACAGGAAGTTAGATACTAGCTTTCTTTTTTCTTCATACTCTTCTTTATTAGGTATGTAAAAACTTCTGGATACTATACAACCATGTAAGCTTGTATCAACAGAATGAGTGGAGAATGAGTGTAGATGCTGGACTATAATTCCTATCATCTCTCTCCAACAGTTATGCAGCTAAGACTGATGTGCACTGCAGGCCAACAAGATCTGGATAGTCACAAATTGCCCAGCCTGGACCGCAGCCTGAGGTGATGTGACCAGACATAGATTGACCACCTCAAGGCATAATGGGCCTTGGAAAGGCTGTCTTGTATTGCAGCTCACCCGGGATTTGAAGGGATCATTCTTCTCCATGTCAGCCAGCACTGAGGACAAAGATTCAATCTCCAAATCAATGCTGCTCATCTTCCCACGGCCCTGCCCCTTCCATCATGGAGGAGAAAGGAAGTTACATGTTAGACAGGACACTAAGCCTTTTTTGAGGCAGAAAAACCATTATATCAGTCAGCATCGCTTATCTACATTAGTGAAGTCTGCAAGCGTAGTTTGTCAAAAATCTGCAAACTATGTTTGCCAAAAGAATAAGGTCAAAGCGTGTGGACATTAAGCAGTGGAATTCAGGGTTTGAATGTAACTAGTTAAAATGATACGTTATTGCTAATACTTACTTTTTTCATTAAGAAAGGTATAATTAAGCAACATTGTATTGTGTTGTGATGATATCTTTCTGTTAAAGTTACTTTCATAGATTTGAGATGCACCCATGATCTTTGCCATTTGATATTTCTTTCCCTGTATGGAATGCAGGCTTGTTGCTGGAACAAGATCATGTGCTTCTAAATATGTGTTTTTGTGTTGATTTTGCCACCCCACAACTGGACTGAGTTCATTTCTCTACTGTGACTATAGGTTTGCAAAACAAATCAGATTCCTTTAAAAAAATTCTGAGCAGATTTTTTTCTGGTGTCACTTCTTACTATCTCCTCACTATAGTACACGTAGAAAAGAAGAATACTGATTTCTGTATAATGCTTTATTTGGGGGGATCCTATTTTCCAATCCTGTGCTCTTTGACAACTGGATCTTCTGAGGCAGAATAATAATAATAATAATAATTATTATTATTATTATTATTATTATTATTATGAACAACATCCCGGCTTCTCTCCATACAGAGACTCAAAGTGGCTCACAATTAAAAGTATTACAATACAACTTAAAATATATAATATACAAATATTAAAACAGTATTAAACATCATTAACATTCAAAACAATTCAAGTTAAAACCATTAGAGGCATACAAAACCACAGCACCCCCTGACTAGATCTTAAACACCTTCATCTTTAAATGCCTGTCTGAATAAAAAGGTTTTAGCTTGCTGCCAGAAGGACAGCAGGGAGGGGGCTGTCGTGATTTCCCTGGACAGGGAGTTCCAGAGTCGAGGGGCAGCCACCAAAAAGGCCTGCTCTCTCATTCCCACCAACCAAGCCTGAGGTGGAAGTGGGACTGAGAGAAGGGCCTCTCCTGAAGATCTCAGGGCTCAGGAAGATTCATATAAGGGATTCGGTTAGCCAAATAGGCTGGACCTGAACCATCTAGGGCTTTAAAGATCATAACGAGCAGTTTGAATTGTGCCCAAAAACAGACTGGCAGCCAATGGAGATGCTTCAAGAGGGGGGTTGTCCACTCCCTGTAGCCAGTCCCGGTGAGCAACCTGACTGCAGCTCTTTAGACCAGCTGAAGTTTCTGAGCACTCTTCTGAGATAGCCCCACATACAATCCAGACAGGATGTAACTATGCCATGTACCACTATGGACATGGCAGGTGCACACGTTTTAATTGTGCAAAGGCTCTCCTGGCCACCTCTGACACCTGGGCCTCCAGGTTTCGAGCCAAGTCCAGGAGGACACCCAAACTGCGGACAAGTGTCTTCAGGAGGAGTGTAACCCCATCCAGCACAGACCGGATCCCTATTCTGCCTCCAACTGACCAGGTCTTGTCTGGATTAAGCTTCAATTTGTTTACCCTCATCCAGTCCATTACTGATGATAGGCATTGATTTAGGGTTATGACAGTTATTTGGCTTTAGGTGGAAAGAAGTAGTTAGAGTTGGGCATAATCTGCATATAGGTCACACCATACTCCAAAGCACCAGATGACCTCTCCCAGCAGTTTCATGTATATGTTAAACAGCATGGAGGACAAAATGGAACCCTGAGGAACCCCACAGGACATCAGCCAGGAGTTCGAACAGGAGCCCCCCAGCACCATCTTCTGGGTACAGCCCTCCAGGAAGAACCACAGCCACTGTAAAGCAGTGCTTCCCAGTCCCATCCCAGCAAGACAACCCAGAAGGATACCATGGTCAATGGTATCGAAAGCTGAGGGGTCCAGGAGAACCAACAGGGACACACTCCCCTGTCTAGTTCTCTGTGTAGGTCATCCACCAAGGCAACCAAAGATGTCTCTGTTCTATAGCCAGGCCTGAAACCATACTGAAACGGATCTAGATAATCTGTATCACTCAGAAATCCCTGGAATTGCGAGGCCACCACAAGACTATTTATTTAAATGTTATAGTTTTCCATTTTTAAAATAATATATTCTGCATTACTCTGAAAATTTATATTGCTGGTAGTTCTGACGATTCCGTTATGTCTACTACAATAACAACAAACTCCTTTGGTGAAGCTTAGAACCAGTTTGAAAATATTTCCTCATGCTACAAGTATGTCAGAGAGGCCATTGCTTAGGGGTCAGGACTTCAGACTATGAGTTGTTGCTCCTCCTCACATGTTACAAAAGCAGAAAAATGCAATCAAACAAAAACAACAATCATTAAATGTATGCTGCAAACATTACTGTATGTGCATAACCTATTTATTTCCATACTTCTTGGGGTAGAATTTTAGCTAAAGAAAGTAGCAACAGAGAACCTGAAATCCTGAATGAACCCAAAGGTGGCAGCATGTTGTCATGCTGAGAGTACTGCCCGGTTGTTTCACCACAGATACTGTTCCTTCAAGACTGCATAACAGGACACCAATGGAGCCCATATGGAGTGAAGAGCATGATGGAAACAGGATGCCAATAGAAGATGATCCCTGTTGATAAATCCTCCCCCCCCCCCCCAACCCCATTATCTGATGTGAAGACTCACTTGTGGAGCAGGCAGTCCACTTAGAGTCATTGGTTCATCCTCCAGCATGGGGGGAGGAGGAGAAGGGAAGACGTCTTCTGGAGCAGGAGGAAATGGCTCCTCAAATGGAGGAGGAGGAGGAGGGAATGCACTGTTGGGGGAAACAACAATTTCTTCCCCTGGAGGAGGCGGGGGTGGTAGTGGAAGTTCTGCAGAGAAAAGAAGAGACACAAATTAATACTATAGTAATCCTGGGTCACAACCTACAATTGTTTTAAATACTTGATTTCTTTTATGCAATGGAGAATAGACCATAATGGGTATGACTACTAGTATTACGCAGCACTGAAAAGCCATGAATCTAAACCAGTTGTTCAAAATGTATGAGATGTAAATTTTCCAGGCAAATGTGGTTAGTATCCATGCAGCCTGGACTATCGGAGCAAACTCAGACAAACCTGGAGCATCCTCAGTTGGAAACTGCTATACTTTTTGTCTTACGCAACAGCAGCACTCCCAGCATTACATGAGGACTGGATGTCCAGTGATGGGAAGGAGGAAGGCAAGAGAGAAGGAAGGAAGGATGAAAGGGAGGAAGGGAAGGATGAAAGGGTGGAAGCAGGCTCGTAGCCAGGATTTCGTTTCGGGGGGGGGGGGGGTGAATTTTTTTCAGGGGGGTTTGGGGGGGGCTGAGTTTCGGGGGGGGGGCTGAGTCTGAGTGAAAGAGGGTCTAGCCTAGCAAACCTTTTGTATCATTACCCCAATACCCCCATGCATATGGGATATATTGAGTATGGTGATCAGATCATGATATGAATAAACATAACAGTTTAAATAATGCACCAGTAAGGCCTTTTCGCGAACTACCATGAGAATTTCGGGGGGGGGGGGGGGCTGGCTACATACCTGGGTGGAAGGGAAGGATGGGTGGATGGAAGGAAGGAATGAAGGAAAGGATAAAAGGAAATAGGGAAGAAGAGAAGGAAGGAAGGAAGGAAGGAAGGAAGGAAGGAAGGAAGGAAGGAAGGAAGGAAGGAAGGAAGGAAAGAAGGAAGGAAGGAAAGAAGGAAGGAAAGAAGGAAGGAAAGAAGGAAGGGAGGAGGAAGGAGAAAGAGGAATAGAGGGAGAAAAGAGAGAAGGGACAAAGGAAAGATGAAAGGGTGGAAGGGAAGAAGGGAGGGAGAGGGAAGGAGGGAGGGAAGGAGGAAGGAAAGAGAAAAGGAAGGAAGGACAAAAGAGAGGGAAGGGAGGGAAGGACGAAAGGGTGGAAGGGAAGGAAGGATGGATGTATATGGATGGAAGGAAGGGAAGGAGAAAGAGGGAGGGAGGGAGGGAGGGAGGGAGGGAGGGAGGGAGGGAGGGAGGGAGGGAGGGAGGAAAAAGAGAAGGAAGGATAGGATGGTGAGAGAGAGGAGGGTCTAAGAAAAAAGCCCAAGGGCCCACATCTGGCCCCTGGGCCTGGTTTTGCCCATACCTGATCTAAAGTGACCCTAACCACAGGGTTTTCTTGGAAAATTTGTTCAGGAGAGTTAGCCTTTGCCATCCTCCGAGGCTGAGAAAATGTGAATAGCCCAAGATCACCCAGTGAGTATTCAAATTGTGGTCTCCCAATATCATGAAGCTAATACTATTGGTGTCAATTTTTCCACTGTCTTCTTATTCTTCAGTGTTTGTCCCGCTTGAGGCAGATGCTTTACTGATTTGTTGGTGTCATTTCACCTGGTCGTGCATCTGATCAGGGTGTATGCCAGCAGTCCACAGATTGTTGTGCTACCTGTCAATTCTTCCACTATCAAGATATTTCAGAACCACTGGAAAAACCTTTGTTTATGTGATGTTTCAATATGTAATGTTTTAATATGTTTACATGATGGCGAAGCAATTTGTACCTGATGAGATGGGAAGTTATAATTTATTCTAAACATTATATACTGTACTTAGAACAGGAGCATTTTCTAATATGCACTGACCATTGCATTCAGATTTTACATATTTTTAGTACAAAAGAATTGTTGTGGGGAATAAGTACTACATATGAAGACAAGAAAATGCAGGGATAAGAATTATATATAACAATTATCATTAATAACATTTTAATTTTCTTTGCAATAAGAATGGTGCTATTTCGTTGTGGTTCTGTTTCAAGTTGCTCTTATTAAAACATTTTCTACCAACCCAATTCCACAATATTCTTTTAAAAATCCTATAATAGCATGATGGCAGACAGGGGATGTTAAGATAGCAGTGGCTGGTGCTTTTTCGAGAATCCATGATTTTACACAAAAACATTATGGAGAGAAAATTCAGGCACACTTAAAGTCCAGACAAACTGAACAAATGGATACACACAAAATGTATTATTCTGTTGACCGCCCAGAAGTACAGCTAAACAAGACTGACAACATTCCTGTATTGGCCTGGGAGATAAACCATCCATGCCCTTTGGGGATAAACACTGGACCTGCCTACTCTCAAAGCATTAATGGAGATTATAATCAGATATGAACAGAAATGCAACATTGCTGGAGATTTTGCAACCATGAACAGGGGAGGGAGGAACATTTCCCCTGTTTTGTGGGAGGGAACAAAAATGGAAATTGAAATATAGATAATACTGATTTTCATATTAAACCTACATTTATTTTACTCCATTATAGCAATAGAAATGGTTCTATTCATAACGGGGTCAGCATATAAAATTATACTGTTTGGTATATTAATGATTTAAAATATACAAGCCTTAATCTTCTAGAAGGAGAAAAGGGACTATTACTCTGCACTTAACAGAGAGCTGCAAATTGCTCCCGCCTATGCTACCTAAGATCATGTATCTTAGTTTGGCCATGTGAGAAGCAGAGAGGAAATGAAAACAGAAGCCACAAATCTTGCAATCAGCTAAATAAAAGTGTATGATTTGAACAGAAATAGATTTATTGCAGTCGCTATCTTAAGGACTCAATTAGTATATGGTCACCATTAGGTAAACCTTGAAAATATTCAACTCTTCTACAGTGTACTATTATCATAAGCAAAGAAGGCTCCCAACATGCTCTTCTCATACAAAGGGCAGTACACAGTCAGTGCAGAAATGCATCATCATTGATATGAAAGTTTGATCTGTTTACAAGAACACAAAGAAATTAGTGTTCTGTAACATTGTATACTATCTTATGTGTAAGTTTCATACTATGCCGTCAGTCCCTGAAACTGGATTGAGTTAAACTTTGTCTTTCAAAAAAGAAATCACTCATTCCAATAGATTTCATTTTTGATATTTTTCCTAGGCTCCTCAAATACACACCTTTTTTTTTTTTTTTTAAAAGAAGAGGTCCTTTGGGAGGAGGGAGGGGTTTCTCCACCCTATCTTTTTCCATTTTTTCTTGCTAGACCTTGACATCTCTAGATATTAAGGGGTTGGTTCAAAGAGGCACTCTTCCCTTTTGTCTGAATTGAGACATTTGGAAACTATCTCCTTATCAGCTCCCCCCCACCTCTCTAACACACATACACACAAAGCATTCAAAGTATTTCACATCCAAACTCCTAGCCTGTATCCCCTTACTCCAAACAGTCTCCTTGATTTTGGTTAGGTCCTTTATGTCTTCTCTTTTCATAAACCGTGTCTGCCACACTGGAAAGAAACAGAAGGGTTGGAAAGCAGAGCTCTTTTCGACTGGTTAGTCCCCATGACCCTCTAAAGCAGCGGTGCTCAACCTGTGGGTCCCCAGGTATTTTGGCTTACAACTCTCCGAAATCCCAGCCAGTTTACCAGCTGAATGGATGTGGAATACTTTGAATGCTGTGTGTGTGTGTGTGTGTGTAAGGGGGGGGGGGGTGCTGATAAGGAGATAGTTTCCAAATGTTGTCTCAATTCGGACAAAAGGGAAGGGTGCCTCTTTGAATCAATCTCTTAATACAGGGGTTCTCAAACTAAGGCTCAGGGGCTGGATACGGCCCTCCAAGGTCATTTACCCGGCCCTCACTCAGGGTCAACTTAAGTCTGAAATGACTTGAAAGCACACCACAACAACAACAATTCTATCTCATCAACCAAAATCAGGCCCACGCTTCCCATTGAAATATTAATACGTTTATATTTGTTAAAATTGTTCTTCATTTTAATTATTGTATTGTTTTAAAAAAATTGCACTACAAATAAGATATGTGAAGTATACCTAGGAATTCATTCTTTTTTTTTTCCAAATTATAATCTGGCTATCCAACAGTTTGAGGGAATGTGACCTGGCCCTCCATTAAAAAAAGTCTGAGGACCCCTGCTCTAAAGCAGGGGTTCTCAACCTGTGGGGTCCCCCAGGTGTTTTGGCCCAGAAATCCCAGCCAGTTTACCAGCTGTTAGGATCTCTGGGAGCTGAAGGCCAAAACATCTGGGGACCCACTGGTTGAGAACCACTGCAAAGTAAGTAAAGCAAGCAAGTAAAGCTCTATTTCCTGTAATTAAAATTCAAATAAGTAAAAGGTTCATCATTCTGCCTTCTAGTCAACCAAATTAGGGAAAGTTTGTCATGTTAACACACCAGCCTCACATCACTATAATCAGGTATAGCCATGGAGGTTCATTTTGTTCGCCTTATCAGGGATTTAGACAAAATTCAAAACCACACATTTTTGTGGTGGATGGAAACTAGTCCAGCTCTGCAGAAGGAAACCATAATTGCAGCCCTGTTGCAGAAACTCAGGCATTTCCCACCTCATGTTAACACCCAGCTTGTAAGCTTTCCTTAGTTCAAATATGCCATTTTACTTCAACCCTCTTGGTCAGAAACTGGAATTAAGAAGGTTTGGAAAGCAAAAACATTGGGCCATGTTACAATCTGGACAGGGTTGGAAATCCCAGCAGCATCAGCTTTTTCACTCATACCCCTCATGCAAGCAGGGAAACATGCCAAGAGCGCTAATCCTTCCTTCCCACATAAACAACAGTGAAGCCTTTTGGCAGGTTCTCCATGTTTTATGCAACACAACCATTACCAACCTAGGCAGAAGTGGGGGAAACAAGGAAAAAAGAACGAGTCAGAGATGTCTCTGTGATGCATCAGCTCTCATGGGGAAAGAGCAGCCAAGGCAATCCTTAAGTAGGCGGGAGAGAAGTTCTTGGGATAGATTATATTTGAGTGAAATGGAAAGAGCTTCTAGACTGCCCCCAAAAGGGGGAATATAAGGAGCCCAGAACAAAACAAGCAGAGCAATGGCTAAGCCGAATGATGGCTGAGCTGTTCCTACTTTTAAAAGGATCACAATACTCCTTGATTTTTCAGGCATCTTAAAATCCTTTCTCACACAGGAGATTTAAGACTGTTCACATATCAAGCTAGGTGGAAGCTTTCAGTTTTTGTTGATCTAACTGCAATGGTGAAATGTTTGCTCTTGGTGTCCCAAACTGCTGACAATTTTTATCAGCCACTTACCATCTGCAAGCTACTTGAGATCAAAGGGCATAGAACTGACCACCCCCTTCTTGATGAGAAACTAGCTCACACAGGGGCAGAAAACTTTGGCTTCAGCAAATTTTCAGGTTTTCACACACCAATGCACACACACTTCCTTGGTTATGTACGAAACGAGCCAACTAGCCACTCTGCCACCATCTGAATTTCATTATCTCCCCAGTACCCACAAACTATTTCCAGATGCAAAAATACTTATGGGGGTGGTGGTGGGGAGGATCCAAGAATCTGCAGTATGGAAAAATATCATGCTCCTTGGAATCAGGTGGGGTCATGCTGAATAGCTTCCATCACCATGAGCCAACTTAAACACATTCGACATCCAATGCATTCTTATCTGACCCTACTGAGTTTTACAAATCAAGAAACAATCAAAGATATAGTTTCATCGAACCATAAGACTGCTAATGTTTTCTCACAACAATCTGGTATTGGGTTAACCAACCACCAGACATGACATGGGTTTGGGACAGAGGCTATTCTGTGTGGGCACCCAGAGTCCGATCCTCTCTATTCTAAACTCATTTGGTCCTCTCTCTTTCATTCTTATAAATATTTATTTATTTGGCTGAGATTCTGGAAAGGAATTATGCTAAAAATCTCTTCCTACTGTTCTCTCCTATATGAATATGATACATACCATTTCATTACTTTCTTTGTGACCTGTCATTGGTAAAAAGATTATCATGGAAAGTTGCCTTGAGATCCCAATTATCTAATTTTCTATACAAAGGAAACTTATGTGCCAGAGAAACTATTGCAACATTTTATTGTAGAATTAAAGACTTGACTACATGAAGTTACTATCCCACAGCATTCCTGTGACAAAGGATAAGGACAACTTACTGCACTGCTGCAGTAAGTTGCACTGCTGCTGTTGCTGTACAACTGTAATACCTTGGCAGTGCAAGGTCATGCGGCTGTATTTCTGGGTGGGTGGTATAACGGCATCCTCCCACTGCATTGCATCTTCCTTTTAACTTATTTAAGAAATTAAAATACACTTTGCAATTACACAAAGTGCAGGTAAAAAAGAGAGGGGAGGAAAGAGTAGGAGAAGATGACAATCCCATTCTCTGACGTCAGTAGCAAGAGCTGTGGTGGTGCAATGGGTTAAACTCTTGTGCAAGCTGAACTGCTGACCTGAAGGTCAGCGGTTCGAATCCATGAGATGGGGTGGGCTCCCATCTGTCAGCCCCAGCTTTCCATGCAGGGACATGAGAGAAGCCTCCCACAGGATGGTAAAACATCCAGGTGTCCCTTGGGCAACGTCCTTGCAGATGGCCAATTCTCTCACACCAGAAGCAGCTTGCAATTTCTCAAGTACCTTCTGAGATGAAAGAAAGAACATCACTAGCCTGCCGTTACAGAAAGCACTGAGACTTCATCACACAAAACCAATTATTATTGATTGGTTTTGCTGTCAATAGCTGGAGATGGAAAAGAGTCTATGGACTCGCAGCAGATATCACACAGTGTTACCTTTGGTGGTGGTCTTGCTCCTGTGCTGGTTTTATTGCTACTTCCAAGCAATAAAAAGAAGGTGAAGGAACTTTTTATACTACATTATTATGAATCCACTTTAACTGCTAAAATGGCATTCTTTGGAATCATGGCATTTGTAGTTAGGTACTAGATCTCTCTAGCAGAGAATTCTAGATATCCTTCCCTAAACAGCATATTGCATCATCTCATTAGTGGTTGCCATGGCAGTTAAAGGGAAATCACAGCACTACAATTGTTGCCATATGAATTCCACCAAATTCCTTGGAACTTGATTCCTTAGTTCCTGGCCAATATGCACAGCAATCATCACAAGCAACTTGATATATTATTTCACATCTGCCCCAAGAGCTTGGATTTGTTTCCCCTTTGCTGTCTAAGTTCCCAGATAAACTTAATAAATTCTCAAAATGGCTGAAATAGTGTTCTCCTGGGAGCCAAGTAACAACTGTCCAAACAAAGAACCAGCCAAGAAGAAAGTTGTATTCTATCCTTAGTAAGCCCTAGAATGTACAAGCAGTGTACACAGATACAGGCAAATATGACGCTGCTGATGTGTGTTGCTGAATAAGATGGATTTTATATCTATGTTGTTACAGTGTGGGTGGTAGATTACAGAGAAACAAGGGCACAGGAACAGGCAATTTGCCTCTGTTGGGTGCTAAAGTCAAGTACAGTAGAAACTGTGCTCCAAGTATATATTCACAATCCTAAACAACCATTGAAAAAAAGAGTACAGTGTAGGGGAAATGTCTAATATTGTCTGCAATGATTCCTGTGCACATGGGCCAGAAATTAAGAAACCAGGGTTCTAAGCTGATCAATGACATTTCCACATGACTCAGATGTGTGAATTTAGAATTATCATCTGAATCTGGGGACAGAATAACCTATTTTCATTGCCATTTCATCCACATACATTGAAATAACCTTCCAATTTCCCCTATGGTGAAATCAGGAGGCAAAAACTACACAAACAGATTACATGGCGAAACTATGCTTGAATTGCACCAATTTAGGCTAGGTACGTTTAGACATGTCCCAATCCTGAGACAGAGATATCTATTGGGAACTGTTGTCTCTCTTGCTGCATGAGAGAAAGGACAAGGGGTGCTGAAAAGCTGTGTTGCATACTTAACTCTGTCTCCAAGTGAGAAGAGTGCTCAGGAGAGCTTAGGATGAACAGCTGTGGCTATGGTCCCAACCCACCCACCAGCATTCCAGAGCATTGAGCCATAGCATTTAAAGTGGAACCTTTTATGGTGAGTCTCAGGCCCCATCTACACTGTCATATAATCCAGTTTCTGACTCCGTATTATATGCTTTGGATGCATGGCCACGTAGAATGATATAATCCAGTTTAAATCAGATAATCTGTATCAGAAACTGGATTATATGGCAGTGTAGATCCATCCCCAGATGCCATGTTCTTCTGAAAGGTTTCTGTTCTGGCCCTTGACCTGCATACATATTTGCCCTTCTTAGATGGCATGTTTCCAGGTTTTCAAAACAGAATAAGGGGCAATCAAAAATGACATGCAGAGGTGTGAAGCTTGTGTTCTATTTAAATACTAAAAGGACATACTGATTTCTGTTAACTTTGCTCTGTGTTTTTCTACAAAATTCACATATATGTTCCACATTCATAAACTACATAATGCATACATTTCTCTTTTTATAAAACCTACAGCCCAAAAATATGTCAATATCATTCAGTTTATGTAAAAGGAATAGCTTTCTGACTCTCCGTTAGGGGACATCTCTTATAATTAAGGTCACCTGGCAACCTTTGGTACAGTGCTTGTGACTCACAAGACAGAACATGGCAGGGATTGAAAGGCCCAACTTTGCCTGTGTTTCAGTTTCATGCCTTTAAATACACCATTACTCATATCCAAAGCTGCTAGTCCAATGCATGGGATATTGCATAGGCCAACTAGCAACAGTTTATTTATCATGGCTACAAGCAATCATAACGTTGGGGACTATAACATGATATACAGAGATGGTCTTTTTGTCATACTGATATATTCTCTAGGAAGTTCTCTATAGTTAAAAATGCCATGTGCAAGGTGCCATTGAAATGCTACACCTCTGTCACAGTAGAAGCACCTTCCCCCACACCACTCCTAGCTCTCCTTAGGATGAAAAATGGAAACAGAAGTTACCCAAACCATCCACGTCAGAAAGAAACAAACAAAAACCTCAAGAGGGGAAGCTGTTATTAGTCTGCTATAATAAGATATAGCACCTCAGGGACCACAACCCTTGAAGTGGGTCAAGCCAAATGGGCAGCATGTGAACAAAAAAAGAAAAAGGGTTTTATAAGCAGTGGAGTCAAGAGTACATAAAATGCAAGAGACAATAATAGATATATCACATATATACACATATTCTCCATGATCAAAATAATCAAGTAATGCCCTCCTCACCCACGCCAATGCTTTAATCCCTGGAGGCACAGCATTGTGAGCAGACTGTTCACTGCAAGCCAGATCCTTCTGTGTCACCCACAAGAAGTTAGACATTTATTTTCCCACAGTAAAGGCAGGATGAGAAATATGTGTAGAGAGAAAGTCAATAGGACAGATTTTAAGGGATGTAAACAAGGACCTGGTTTCAAAAGGGCCCAATAATTATGTTAAGGACACTTAGCCATGTCTTTATGATATAGCCATGGATCTGTTTGATGTGTGGACATTAGATTGGGCTAGATCAGTGGTTCTCAACCTTGGGGTCCCCAGATGTTTTGGCCTTCAACTCCCAGAAATTTTAACAGCTGGTAAACTGGCTGGGATTTTTGGGAGTTATAAGCCTAAACACCTGGGGACCTACAGGTTGCTAAATCCACCAGGAGTCAACTGTCTACAACTAAAAAAAAACTTGAGTTTCCTGGACACTCTGGAGTAAATTGTGCCTCCTTCTGCCAGATTAATGGCTGGAAGCAGTTCTTCTGTGGCAAAACTGGTAATATATCATGAGGATTACTCGCAGCAGGTGCAAGTTGAGTCCAAGTCCATTTTGTTTGGCCCATGTAGACATAATCTTAGTCTGAACTCACAGTCATAGCTGGTAAATTCACATGCTAGAGGTCAAAAGAGAGGCATTTTTCTTCAAAATGGAGAAGCCCTGGTTCCTACGTCTAACTAAAATGAAACATTCCACTCTAGGTTTCAAATAAACACACCTTGCCTCATATAGAATTGCACAGCAAGTTATCCAATCATCCTCCAATTCGTTCCCACCATAAATTAATAACATACCATTCTCCTTCTAGAGGAGTACAATGCAAGGTTGGATTACAATTTTGCAATTTTCTTCAGAACCCTAAATTATTTTGCCCATAATTGAATGGATGGAGTAACAGGGCTTTCATCGAGCATGTATTTTCTTGGTTTTACCTCAGACTAGATGAAAGCGTATGCATACTTCCTCTTTATATCTTGGGAAAGAAAAATTGTAACATAATGGCAGTTTTGCAATGAAGTCAAGGACATATCCTTGAGTAGCTGCCAACTACACCAGGGAACAAAAATATGAGAGCATCATTTCTAGGAGGACAGTGTGATCTGAGGAATGAAGAACATTCTCTAGTCAAAAGCAATTAGAAAACAAAAGAGGAGAGACCACTGAGCACCCTGCCAAAAAGAAGAACCCTCAAACAGAGAAGAAGAAAACAGAGGAGAGGGAGATAGAGATAGATGGAATGGAATAAGTGAAACTGAGAAAGAATAGGAGCTGGCTGTTTGTAAATGACAAACAGAAAAAAAGATAATGCAAATGTAAGTGGTCAGGGAGCTCTAGATCTTCCCACCTTCCCACCATTTGCAGACCTATATTAAGCTAGAAATAGCAATTCTGAGCACATGCAAAAAGCCACTCAGAAACTGCAATCTATCGTTATATTTAGAAGTAGCAGAGCTTCCTTCTAAGGAAAATGGCAGGACTTTCATCAAGTGCCCTTGGTCCTGCCATCTCTCATTTTCAGAAAGAAAATTAGGACTGCTCCTATGACTCTTGCCACCACTCTAAAAAATAGAGCCCAAAACTATTTCTGGGACATATCATTGAACTCCTATGGCACCATCTCTTATTATTACATTGCTACCTCATTCCTGTTGGTTTTGTTTATTCATTCAGTCACTTCCGACTCTTTGCAACCTCATGGACCAGCCCATGTTAGCCACCCCACCCCCAGCTCCTTCAAGGTCAAGCCAGTCACTTCAAGGATAACATCCATCCATCTTGCCCTTGGTTGGCCCCTCTTCCTTTTTCCTTCCATTTCCCTCAGCATCATTATCTTCTCCAAGCTCTCCTATCTTCACATTATGTGGCCAAAGTACTTCATCTTTGCCTCTAATATCCTTCCCTCCTGTGAGCAGTCAGGAATTATTTCCTGCAGTATGAACTGGTTTGATCTTCTTGTGGTCCAAGGCACTCTCAGGATTTTCCTCCAGCACCACAGTTCAAAAGTGTCTATCCTCCTTCGCTCAGTCTTCCTTATGGTCCAGCTCTCACATCCTTAGGTTACTACCGGGATAGTATTTGCTTCCTGATGGTACTTGCTTACTTTCACCTGAGTGTGTGTGTTCAAGCTTTGAGATGGTATGGCTTGCTCCAAGTCCCCCAGTAAGTTCCTTGCTAACACTCAACCCTTCCTCCCCAGCAGGACAACTATTTTATGAAACCCAACTGTTCCCCCACGCAAATCTTCACTGAGCCATATGGCACCACAGAAGGTTCAGCTGCACAGCATGGAAAGTGAGGCATTAACTTGCCATTCCCAAAGATTACTTTCTCTCTTCGCTTCATGAAAAATTCTGACAGCCACACCTAAAGGAGAGATTATTCCTTCATATTGACTCAGTCCAGCATACATACACATACCCTATTAAACAACTACCTACAATCCTGATTGAATTCTGTAACTCCCCCGCTTCCTTATACAGATCTTGCTCTTTGCACTCACAGATGAAGTAAAGAGATTATGACAGAGAGACTTACCTTCGGGAAGGGGAAGTCCTGCGGCTGTTGGAATTTCTCCCACTTTCCCTATTTGGGCACATGCCCCAGGAACAGGAGGAGGAGGCGGTGGAGGGGGCAATGCCTGCTCAGGGACATTTTCAGAAGGGGCTCCCCCAGCCTTGAAAGGGTTCACTTTGGGCTTGGGGGCAACAACGGGTGCAAATTTCTTCTGGGGGCTGTAGAAACTTGGAGTGGAGATGTTGATGCTGACTGTGGAGGTCATGCGAGTTCCTGGGGCACCAGAGGAGGCCATCTTGTTGGGTTGTTCAGGGCCTAAGGGGAGAGACAGAGATAAAGGCATGCTGTCAGATCAGGAAGTGTACTTGACAGAATCAGAAAAATGGGGGTGCTTGTAACCAAAGAGGTTACAGACTAAATGCTACCTCAGGGACATTTAAGGGGGGAAACAGTGGAATACAAGAGGGAGAAGGAAAAGTCAACATGAGGGACAGAGACCACCAAGAATGAGAGGACAAATATTAAAAATCCCCAAACAAATTTCAGCCTTCCAGATGCTGAAGTAACAGCCAGGCCTCTGTGGCTAACCTGTATACATTGTGAAATAATCACAGCAGCTTGACTTTGCAAGAAGATGGTAGGAGAACGAAGGAGGGGAGAACTGGACAGACATTTCATAAGAAATCAACTGGACAACAGAGAAAACAGTGAGAAGTATATGCCTGGGTGAAGACCCAGTCATAAGCAAAACAGCAATACTGACATGGTATTAAGTCTCTCCCCACACGATACAACACAATGTATCGTGATGTGTGTGTGGTCTGTGCCCAACTCCACAGCATTCCCCCAATTTCAAAGCAATTGGGGGCTTCCTACATGGCTACCCTCCCCACTCCACTCCCCTTCTCTCTCACACACACACAGCCTGTCTCTTCCATATCTCAGCCTGCTGTACCCTCTGTTTCATGTTACCTCAAGGACCCTGGCCCTGGTTAGCAGAACAAAAGGAAGCCTGGTAGATTCCGTGCAAGTGTCATCTGCGTGTGAGCCCCAGGCATTCCACTTCTATACATAAACACACGCATGCAAGCACACACGTTCTCTCACATACACACAAACACCCTTCCCTCTAGTACATGAAGCAGTGGTTCTGTCCTGCCTGTCCTTCCTCTCAGAAAGGCCAGTAAGAAGCGTCCCTGTACGGCATCATCATCATCGCTGCCTGCTCAGCTCTTCCGTGCTGCGCTACCGCTCCGCCTCCACACACCCCCACACATACACACACAGACAGGAAACAACTCCTGGATCCAGCCAGCCGTGCTGACACATTCCTGGAGCCACACTCCTCCTTTCCCAGCCCAAGTGACACAGAGACGGCCCTAAAGCCCGCCCATCCCTGCTGTCGGCCTGTTGGCAGGCAGGAGCCGAGGGCAGCACAACCAGCAGGCGTTCCTCCGGTGTGCAAGCACACAGCCCACTATTCCAGCATCAAGCCTGACAAGGGCATTATGTTGAAGGAGACGGCACTTTAGGTAACATCCATCCACCATAGAATTACTCAAAGAGTTAAGCCTTAATGATATGGGAACATTCTACCAAAAATTACAGCACAAATCCCAAGTGTGCCATTTTGCTCCAATGTTTCAGACACTATAGATGTGGGAGAACACACACAACACCTCAAAAAGCTTGAATGTGAAAGACAAGCATCATTTGTCAAAGTTACACAATTACCTATGTTCAAAACTCAGCCTTCCTAGTCAGAAAGCCCTGTCTATTTTCCTCCTTCAAATACTCCTCAAGGACTAGAAATTTTCCATTTTGTCAGGAACTCTGCACCATATCATCCGTATTGGGTTATGAAGCAATTTCTAATGAGGTCTGAGGCTGTACCAGTTGTAATACAGCCCATTTATTTATTTATGACATTTATATGCCGCCCTTCTCACCATGAAGGGGACTCAGAGCGGCTTACAAGATATATATATATACATACAATATATTATTATTATAGATTACTATATTGTACTATACCATTATATTGTAATATTATTAGTAATATTACATGTAATATAAAATATATAATTATAATATCATATTATTATTATATGGTATTGCATTATAATATTATATATATTATATGTATATACAATATATTACATTACATTATTAGCATAGCACAGGAGACAAGGTGGGATGTCTTCTGGGCCCCTCTCTCTTCACTCTGGCCCAGAGCAGCAGTTGGTGCTGGGGGGAGAGGTCCCCAACTGATGACATAACCAAGGGACAAAGTGGACTTGTCCCCTGGTCCCTCAGAAAAGCCTACCACAAAAATTTAATTTTTATAAAGTATTTTTATTCTCACTCACTCAACCTTCCCTTTCCTCTCATCCTATCTAGGTGGAAACTTTTAGCAGTATAGATGGTGTGGGGAAAGGGAGAAATATAGTTTTTTGGTATGGGAGTACAACAGCATGTCTGCAGTAAAGAAGGCAGAAAAGGGTTGGCTAGAGAGAATGGGATTCTGCTCTGGCTGATCCTACTGTAGCCCTGTCTGCATGCCTACAACAGGGAAGGTGAGCAGAAGCTAACTTCAGAGTCTTGTCTGTCTAGATAGCAAAACAGGTCATCCTGCTTCACCAGTTCACCAGTCATGTTAAAAACTCTCCTGGCATCTACTTTTTAATGGGAGAAAAGGGGGTGGTAGCAGAATTCACTGATGGTAATGAGAAGAGTTTTTTTTCCCAGAAATATCTGAGCCATTGAAAACTGAGGTGTTTCCTGTGACAGCTTTTGCTCTTTGCCTTATTTTTCAACGACTGCCCTAAATCCCCTTCTGAGGGGTGAAGTTTGACCACCAAAATGGAAATAATTTTTAAATAGCAGAAGCTGGATGCCTTTTGGAAGAAGACTTAACATGGTCTCTAGAACAATGGCTCTCAACCTTTGGGTCCCCAGGTGTTTTGGCCTACAACTCACAGAAATCTGAGCCAATTTACCAGTTGTTAGGATTTCTGGGAGTTGAAGGCCAAAACATCTGGGGACCCACAGATTGAGAACCACTGCTCTAGAAGGTTCAAAATGCTGTTACTAATTTGTTGAAAGGCTTACTTAACCTCATTGTTTATTTTCATGTGTTCTCATTGTTAGGTTGAAACAAAAACTTTGCTGTGACATGCTGCACTGTTGTTCTTTTTTAGGACATAGAAATCTATATTCTTATTCTTTCAATGCTGATTGTACATCCGGTACCAAATTTTCTGTTCAAGAAATAATTCCCAGGAATGCACTTTACTTGATTAAGTGAGGCATATCTGTATACAAGCTGGTTTGTTATTCCATAAAGTTGCCACCAGACCCTTATCTTGAGTGCTTCAAGGTCAAACACTGGGTTGGTGACATCAGTGAATCTATCCCAGGAAACCAAAGCCATTGGTGGCTTGCAGAACCTATTGATTCCACAATCTTATCTGGAATAGAAACATTCTATTTTGGGACCTGCCATATTCTTCCTAATAAAAAGTAGTTTCTGCCTATATGCAAAAGATGAAAATATAATATGCAATTCCCACATGGTTTAATCAACTTTGATGACATTTTTCTGGCATCCAGAATTATTTACTCTATCATGCCTCAAGCAAGAATAATGCCAGGTGACCTTAGCCCCAAGTATTCCCTTTCTCGGCCACATTATCAAGAGATGGCAGAATTAGATAAAAATGGAAGCACACAACATGAATCCAAAGATTAGAGAGTCAGCTGCCCCATAAAGACACTTGCATACCAGGAACAGCTGTTCCCATCTCCTTGACCCAAGAACAACCCCCTTTCTCACATGTTTTCAACAGATTCCCATTTGCAGCTGCCCTGCCGATCTTACTCCTTCTTTCCCTTCCCACTGACCTCACCCACCCCCAGAAGTCAACAATGCTAAGTCCTCCAACTCCCCTTCAACGTTACTTTCATTCCCTGAAGTGACACTTGAAATAAAATGTCAGAGTTGAAAAAGAGACTTGGAAGGTTTAGGAATCTAGACTTGTTGCCCATCCAAAAGCATGTGAATGCAAGTCAAACATGCGCCTCACATGCCTCAAATGAAGGCACTCCAGAACCAGTGCAGCGCCAAGATCCAAGGTGTATAGCAGGCATATAGCAGGCAAAAGCACACCATATGTTGGGCAGGCCCCAACCAGTTGTTAACATCTGCCCAAGAAAAAGATGTGCTCCCTGTGTATTGCTGCAAAATGAAGGCAGCTTTTGGACTACCTGACTTTAGTGTTTGTGCAGTGGGAATGGGGGCATAACCTTATATTTGACCAAGTAATGCCTTTCTTTTTAAAAAAAGGGAGGGGGAGAGGTTCTGATTCCAGACCATGTTTTACCCACCTCACCCCCCAGAAGGGGATTTAGGGCAATCATTATCTTGAAAAATAAAGCAAAGTACAAAAGCTACCATAGGGAATAGCTCAGTTTTCTGACCCCGCAACCTCTGAGGATGCTTGTCATAGAGATCAGGATAGAATACTTCTGGGACATGGCCATACAGCCTGGAAAACTCACAGCAACCCACTGATTCCGCCCATAAAAGCCTTCAACAACTCAGTTTTCAATGGCTCAGATTCTGCTGGAAAAAAACTCTTCACCTTATCCATCACCCAAAACATTCGGGAATTAACACCAAGTGAATTCTGCTCCCACCCCCTTTTTCCCATTAAAAAGCAGATAGCAGCTATGGCCTTCTCTATAATAATGCCTCTTTGGGGGAATTCCACGACTAGGAAAACTAGTACCCTTGGGACTGGTAACTAGAGTATCCCCTACACACGTTCGACAAAATATGTCCTTTCTATGAACTTCCTAGGTCCTCCAGATGTTTCTATGGTATGCTTCTGCCAGAAGTTACCACAGAGATACTCTGGAAGATCTAGCAAATACTTCTCTAAGAATTTTCAAGGTCCTCCAGAGTAATTTCCAGCAGAGCTTATTCATTCCAAGAGCATTTGAATGATGAAACTGGAAACATGGTTTCCAGTTTCCACTGATAAGTTCAGGAATGTATCCCTAGTGGATAGAGGAGGCTGTACTATATTACATGCAACGGTTTGTTGGTCATTTTGAGCTATTGGAAAAGTTGGACAACGATATTTTAAATAAAATACTCTTGCAACACCCATACTTTTGGTTAGAACATTGCAAACTGGAAAATATGATAATTACTGTCTACCACAATTTCCACACACAACAACAATCACACAAAGCACCTCTTGCGGGCATATGCACACAAATCATCAGACACACCTATTCAACCATCTTGCAGTTAGAACAGCAATTGGCATAACAATTTGGAGCTGCCAGGCTTCAGTCATTGAAGATTTGGATTGAGCAACTGTGGCTGGTATATGAATGTTTCTGCAGTAACTTTTGTAAAATAAGCAATCAGTGACATTATAGATAAGTCCTGCTAAATGTGAATTAGGCTATAATCTAGCTATTGTGATCTAATAAATGCTAGGATTAATATGTACAGCACATGTGGGGCGGGGCAAAGATTTTTATTTATTTTTTTGGCAGAGATGACAGAGACACATTTAGTCAGCAGAAACAAATAACCTTTAAAAAAAAAACCACCCCAAAATGTACATAATTTCAGTTAGTGAGCAGGATGCAATCAGGAGTGTGACCTTCCAGAAGTTGTTAAAGCTCCAGCTCTGACCAGCCTTAGACAGTAGAAGAATACAATGAACTGAAGTTATACAGCATATGAAGGGCTATGCATTCTCCATACCTACAATAAAGGTGACTATGAGTTTATCTACACTGCTACATCAGTATGTAGCAGCAAAACTCCACATGGGGATGATCCAGGTTATCCTGTGAGAAGGACCTCAGAATTGGGCCTTGCCCCAAGTTACGCTAACTTGGGGGGAAATCTGAATCTGGGATTAGGCCTTTCCCTCAGGTTAGAAGGAGGGAATTCAGTTAGGCTGGTTCCTAACCAGAACCAGCTGCAACTGTCTTCACTGCCATTCTATGTTCCTAGGCTCACACAGCCCAGAAATATGGGATAGCATCCCATTATCCCATCCCCCCATCATTGCCACCTATGATTTCCCATTTATCATGCTCTTTGATACTGTGATTGCAATTAGTCAGAGCACCTACACACTGGGTAGGATGGGGAGGGGGACTCCTTCCCACCTCCAAGGTGGTTCAGGGAGTCCCCTATCTGCCTCCATGTGGGCATGATACAGCACCCTGATCACAAGATTGGGCAAGTATTATTGGTCAATTGAGAAGGACCCTATGTTTCAAGCTTTTTTTTGGTTATGCAGAAAGGATGCTTCTGAAAACAGCACAGCAAGGAAAAGAGTTAGTGAGCAGGATGGTAGACACACACTAACCTGTGTGTCTACCTTTATGAGTTTAGGAAGAGCCCCTGAGTAATACTGTGTAAAGAGTTTGTCTTTGACGCAAGAAGTCCAAATTCTAACCTTCCTTGAACCAACAAACTCAGAGTGTGATAGTGGGTGAGTCACATTCTCTCAGCCTGCTTTATCTCACTGGGGTGGGGGTGGGGAAGACAGCCTTGTACATTGTTGAATTCACTGAAAGAAAGGTAGGAAGCCACGACACATGACTCTTGCTTTGAACAGGGCCACAAGTCTGCTCTTGAATCAGACATTGAGTCAGACGAAGTGTGTACACTCACCCACATTCTTAAAAGATCCAGGGCACTTCCAGACAGATTGACAGACAGCTCCCAACACTGCCAATGTTTTTTTTAAAACTCTTTGCAGCCAATCTACTCTCCTTTTCTTTAAGGGATCTTTTCGCTAACAGAAGCAGCAGAGAGAACACACAGGATGACAAGCAGGAGACATTACTGTCTGGACTATCCATAAGAATTCCATGACCACAGCAGGGTTTTTGCACCACAAAATACTGGCCCAAGAGCATCACTAGCAACTCCATTTGCCTGCACTTTCTGAAATTAGCGGGTCTGATGTTAGCAATGTGTGCAAGTGCAAGCATCTTCAAGTTGTCGGTTGACATATGGCAACTCTGTGGCTTTTATAGGGTTTTCTTCAGCAATTCAAAAGAATAGTTTTGCCAGTTCCTTCCTATGAAATATAGCCTACAACTCCTGGGGATGAGACTTTGATGAGTCTCACATCAAAGGAAGCCTGCATAGGGCCCTTCTATACAGCTCTATATCTCAGAATATCAAGGCAGAAATCCCCACGATATCTTCTTTGAACTGGGTTATTTGAGTCCACACTCAGATAAAGTGGGATTTTCTGCCTAGATATTCTGGGATATAGGGCTGTGTGGAAAGGCCACAGTGAGCATTCAACCCGGGTTCGAATCCCTGCTAGGGCCATAGAAACCTACTGGGTGATCTTAAGTAAGTCACACTCTCTCGCCTTAGAAAAATGCAATCCCACTCTGAACAAATCTTGCCAAGAAAATCTTGGAACAAATCTTGCCTGTGAGAGGTTTACACTAGGATTATCATGTGTAAGAGCACCAAAGAGCATGAAACAGAGGCTGAATGGCCATCTGTCAAGGGTGCTCTGAATGTGATTTTCCTGCTTCTTGTCATAGGGTTGGATTAGATGGCCCACAAGGTCTCTTCCAACTCTATGATTCTATGAGTTGAAATTGACCAGAAGACATACAGAAACAATCCTCACCCAGCTACTAACCACAACTGAGCCTACTGATGGGATCTGGTGCCTTTGCAGGCTGACAAACATGTTGGCTGCTGACATACAAAGGCTGAAAATAACAGAAGGAAGTGAAACTAATCAGTTGAGCAGAGAGGTTCTGATGTTTAAAGGGCGCCCAGCCCTAGGTCACACCCAGTTGGGTTACTGTATATCATTTCTTCCCCATTCTGAACCAATTCTGTTCACCATTTTTGGCAGCAAAAAAAGTCACATGCACCTTGAAGCATGGGGGCATAGAACCTACACAGATGTAGGTGTACTAAAAGCATCACCCTTTCATAGAGTGAACATATGATAAATTTGAGAAATTAATGTGGCAGCCTCTCAACCCAACAGAGTATCCTGAAACAACAGCAACGTTCTCCAACAGAAGTGCAGGCTAATAGCAGCTGGACAGTATGGGTATAGCTGCACCAGGATGAGTCAAGCTGTACTGGAGTAATTACTTCCAAAACAACATGATTGTTGCTCTAGCTTTCACCAAGCTCACTTCCTGACACTTGAAAATTACAATGAAATGGGCAGGCCTGGCATGATTCTCCTGAGACTTGTGCCCTCCAGATGTTTTAGTCTACAAGTCCTATCATCACTAACCAATGATCACACTGACTGAGGTTGATGAGAGTTGCCAAAAGAGAGAGCACCTCATTAGAGAAGTGTATTACATGATGTAAAAAAAGTTGAAAGATTTCTGTTCCTGGTTTTAAAGTATTATTTCCTCTTTAAGTGTGCGGTACTTATTTTGAAAGTAATTGTTCTACTCCAGAAACGTTGTTTTTGTGGCTGCCACAAACTATGTTGGATTGGTTGAGACTCTATGAGATATTCATTACAAAACTATCACAAGATGTGCTGCACAAAGTCCCGCAAAAACGTTTTTGTAGTTTAATAAACCTTTTCCATGTTTTTATGACAGAACGAATTAGGAAATGACATGTATAACCCAGGAACAAAATCATGTTACATATTGTAAGCCGATAGGGAGGGAGGCAATCTTGCAGAGGGTATCTTCTCCAGTTCATACACTTGTTGAGTGTTAGTTTTAAGAGCAAAAACCACCGTATCCGGAGGAAGTAGACTTTCAAATATGAGATGAATGCAGTGTATAGGAAAGGGCCACTCCTTCACAGGGCCTGGCTGTGTAAACTGTTTAAGCGTTGAACTAGGATTTTTAGAGACTAATGTGTACATACCCACAGTCAGAGAAATCTATTAGCTTTTCGGTTTCAGAGAAAGGCAATGCAAAAGCCCTCTGAACAAATCTTCCCAAGAAAACACAATGATCAATTTACCATAGGGTCACCATAAGACAAAAATGGTCTGAAGGCACACAAAGCACTTCATGTCCTACTTCTGAAGTTTTGTAGAAATGCCTGGCCAACATCTAATTCATGAAGTAAACTTTGAGTGGATCCCTTGAGGGGACATCTGGTGTTGCAATAACACTATGTAACACAATTTTTGTTCCAGAGTTATAAATGTTATTTCCTAATTCGTTCTATCATAAAAACATGAGAAAAGTTTATTAGCTTCAAAAACTTTGTTTTGGTGAGACATCCTGCTGCAGCACATTTTATGATAGTTTTTCAATGAATATCTCATCGAGTCTCAACCAATTCAACATAGTTTCTGGCAGCCACAAAAACAAAGTTTCTGGAGTAGAACAACTATGGGCCCTTCAACACAGCCCTATATCCCAGAATATCAAGGCAGAAAATCCCACAATATCTGCTTTGAACTGGGTTATCTAAGTCCACACTCAGATAATGTGGGATTTTCTGCCTTGATATTCTGGGAAATAGGGCTGTGTGGAAGGGCCCTACTTTCAAAGTACATCAGACACAATAAAACAAAAAAATAACACTTTCAACCTGGGAACATAATGTTTTTCAGATTTTGTTACATAGTATAATCTGGTGGGATGCTCTGTTGGCCAAGTCAGAAAAGAAAGAAAAAAGTACCTTGGCAAAGATATACCTGCAGAGAAGAGAAGTGAAAGGAAGGCCTACAGTCACAAGCCCTTCACACCCACAGGCCTTAAATCAAGAAAGTAAAAGGAAGAAGTAAGCGCACTCTCCAGGAGGAAGGCCACCCGCAGGAATGGGGGGGGGGGGAGTCCTTCTCCTTACCCAAGTCTATCTATACATCTGGAAAAATGGCTCAGGAGAGGGCCTCAGAGAGAGAGAGAAGGAGATACCTGCCTGTTACACACCACTGTATAAAATCCACATTGAATGGAATTATATGGCAATGTGGATTCAGATAAACCAATTCAAAGCAGATATTGTCAATTATCTGCCTTGATATCCTGGGTTACACGGCTGTGTGGAAGGGCCCTTTGAGTTAAAAGCTTGCAACAGTCCCCGCCTCTCAACTTTCACCAGCTGCCAAGCTTTTACAAGAGAAAGGAGGAGACTTGAGGTTGGAGGTATTTCCCTTGAGGAGGAGGAGGGGAGGATATGTCTGGCAAGGAAGAAACAGGCATCCTGAGGCCCCTTCCACACAGCTGAATAAAATCCCACATTATCTTCTTTGAACTGGAATATATGGCAGCGTGAACTCAGAGCCCTTCCACACAGCCATATAATCCAGAATATCAAGACAGAATAACCCACAATATATGCTTTGAACTGGGTTATTAGAGTCCACATTGTCATATATTCCAGTTCAAAGCAAATAACATTGGATTTTATTCAACTGTGTGGTGCTTTAGGGCCCTTCCAGAGAGGCCCTATATCCCAGGATCTGATCCCAGTTTTTCTCTTTATCCCAGATTATCTGGCAGTGCACACTCATATAATGCAGTCTAATGCAGAAAACCTGCGATCAGATCCTGGGATGTAGGGCTTGCCTGGAAGTGCCCTTGGATAACTTAGAGCCCTTCCACACAGCCATATAACCCAGAATATCAAGGCAGAAAATCCAACAATATCTGCTTTGAACAGGGTTATCTAAGGCCCCATCCACACAGCTGAATAAGATTCCACATTATTTGCTTTGAACTGGGATATGTGGCAGTGTGGACTCAGATAACTCAAGTACAAAGGAGATATTGTGTGTTTTTCTGCCTTGATACAGCTGTGTGGAAGAGCCCTTAGTCCAGTGGTTCTCAACCTGTGGGTCCCCAGATGTTTTGGCCTTCAACTCCCAGAAATCCTAACAGGTGGTAAACTGGCTGGGATTTCTGGGAGTTGTACGCCAAAACACCTGGGGACCCACAGGTTGAGAAACACTGCCTTAGTCCATACTGTCATATATCCCAGTCCAAAGCAGGTAATGTGGGATTTTATTCAGCTGTGTAAAAGGAGTCCCAGTTCAGAGTGGATATTGTGGGATTTTCTGCCTTGATATTCTGGGCTATAGGGCTGCCTGGGAGGGCCCTTCCACACAGACCTATATCCCAGAATATCAAGGCAGAAAATACCTTTTTTTCTAAATGTGGACTCAGATAACCCAGTTCAAAGCAGATATTGTAGTATTTTCTGCCTTGATATTCTGGGTTATAGGGCTGCCTGGGAGGGCCCTTCTACACAGCCCTATATCCCAGAATATCAAGGCAGAAAATCCCTTTTTTCCAAATGTGGACTCAGATAACCCAGTTCAAAGTGATATTGTGGGATTTTCTGCCTTGATATTCTAGGTTATAGGGTTGCCTGGGAGGGCCCTTCCACACAGCCCTATATCCCAGAATATCAAGGCAGGAAACCCCACATTGTCTGGGTGTGGACTCAGATAACTCAGCTCAAAGCAGATATTGTGGTATTTTCTGCCTTGATATTCTGGGTTATAGGGCTGTGTGTAAGGGTCCTGAAACTCAGGCTGTCCAGCTGCTTGGGCCTCCAACTCCCAGAATGCCTGACCATTCAACAAGCCGGCGAGGGCTTCTGGGAGTTGGAGGCGCACAGCTGGAGTTTGGAGAGTGCCTGGTGTGGCGCGTGCATGGAGTAGCCTCGCTTAAGCCCTTCCTCTCAGCACGAAAGCGCGCTCAAGGAAGAAGACTTTGGAGGAAAAGGCGCCTTCGGAGGGACGGGACAGAGGAAGAGGAGAACAGCCCGGCCCCCTCGCCTTTTCAGCCCCGGAACCCCCGAAGTATGAGGCGAAGCGCAGCCTGGCTTACCTTGAAGACGGTGGTCCCAAGAGGAGGGCTTTGCGCGCGCCTGTGCGCCTGAGGAGGAGAGAGAGTGCTTGGAAGGGTCTCGCGGCCAGGCAGTGCCAGCCCTCACACTCCGGCGCGCGACTTTCCCAAGCGCTGCCCGGCGGCGGGGCTGAGAGGAAGTTCGGGAAGGGGCGGCCCTCAGGAGGAGGAGGAGGAGGAGGGAAAAGGAGGAGGAGGAGGGTCCCCAGAACTCCTCACTTTCTCCCTCGCTCGGCGGAGGGGAGCCTCGCCCGGCCCCAGCCGCGCTTTGACCATAAAAGGAGAGAGGCCGCGCCGACCCAACAGCTGAGCTCACTCCTCCGGGAATGTGGCAAACCGGGGAGGCAGAGGTTGCGAAAAAAGGAGGGAAGGCAAGAAAGAAGAGGAGGAGAAGGAGGAGGAAGAAGAGGAGAAGGAAGAGGGGGGGGGGAGACAGCTTCCTCTTTGCCTCCTCCTCAAAAAAGGGGTGTCTCTTCTCATACACACACACACAGACACCCCCCTTCCTTTCCTTGAAGGCCACCCTTGGGATTTTGTAGTGTTACTTATTAGATCCTCACTATTTCTGAACTATTTCTGCAACAGCAGACTGGTTCAAGATTGGGAAAGGCGTACGGCGGGGTTGTATACTCTCACTCAACCTATTCAACTTGTATGCAGAACACATCATGTGTGTTCTGCATACAAGTTGAATAGGCTGGGGTAAAAAATGCTGGAAGAAACATTAACAATCTTAAATATGCAGATGATACCACTTTGATGGCCGAAAGCCTTCTCACCAAGGTGAAAGTGCAAAAGCTGGGTTGCAGTTAAACATTTAAAAAACTATGATTATGTCAGCAAGACTGATTGATAACTGGCAAATAGAGGGAGAAAACGTGGAGGCAGTGACAGACTTTGTATTTCTAGGAGCAAAGATTACTGCAGATGCAGACTGCAGCCAGGAAATCAGGAAGCACTTACTTCTTGGGAGGAGAGCAATGTCCAATCTCGATGAAACAGTCAAGAGTAGAGACATCACACTGGCAACAAAGATCCGCATATTTAAAGCAATGGTATTCCCCTTGGTCACCTACGGATGTGAGAGCTGGACCATAGGGAAGGCTGAGCGAAGGAAGATAGACGCTTTTGAACTGTGGTGTTGGAGGAAAGTGCTGAGAGTGCCTTGGACCGCGAGAAGATCCAACCAGTCTATACTTCATGAAATAAAGCCCGACTGCTCATTAGGGGGAAGGATAGTAGAGACAAAGATGAAATACTTTGGCCACATCATGAGAAGACAGGAAAGCAGAGAGAAGACAATGATGCTGGGGAAAATGGAAGGAAAAAGGAAGAGGGGCTGCCAAGGGCAAGATTGATGGATGACATCCTTGAAGTGACTGGCTTGATCTTGAAGGAGTTGGAGGTGGTGACAGCCGACAGGGAGCTCTGGCGTGGGCTGGTCCATGAGGTCACAAAGGGTCGGAAGCAACTGAATGAATGAACAGCAACATTTCTGAACCACTCTTGACAACTACACAGCCATATAATGTTGATTGTTTTTAATGGCACTTTTATTAATGCCTAACATCGAATTGTGCCAACCTGTAACCTGCCTTGAGTTGCCATATGGCTGAGAAAGGCGGTCTATAAATATCGTAAATAAATAAATATAACCCAGGGCCCTTCCACACAGCCCTGAATCCCAGAATATCAAGGCAGAAAATCCCACATTATCTGGACTCACAACCTAGTTCAAAGTAGATATTGTGGGACTTCCTGCCTTGATATTCTGGGATATAGGGCTGTGTGGAAGAACCCTCAGAATGGGTTTTATCTCCTGGAGTATGGACTGGGAGCAGCCACCTAAAAGGTCCTCTTCCTTATTCCCACCACATGCACTTGAACGGGTGGTGGGACAGAGATAAGGTCCTCCCTAGTTGATTGTAGATGTCTACCAGGTTCATAGAAAGAGATACATTCCATCAGATAAGCTGGACTTTAGCCATATAGCAGTTGCTCCTGACATGAAAAAAGCCATATAGGGCTTCATAGGGCCCCTTCTACACTGCCCTATATACTAGGATATGATTATCTGGCAGTCTATACTGCCAGTTAATTTAAGATAATCAGATAATCTGGGATCAAATTCTGAAATACAGGGCAGTGTAGAAGGGGCCTAAGTCAAAACTAGCACTTTGAATTGGATCTGGAGCTGTTGCAACAGTGAGATTGGGTGCTTCCTGTAGTCAGCCCTGGTTAGCAGTCTGGCAACTACTCATTGGACCAACTGGAGTTTCTGCGCCCTTTTTGAAGGCAGTCCCACACAGAGTGCATTACAATAGTCCAACTGGGATGTAACCATGGCATGCACCACTGAGGCCAGATCTGTCTTCTCCAGCAATGGGCACAGTTGACATAGTAATTTTAACTGAGCAAAAGCACTCCTGGTCAGGTCCTCGCCTCTCAAGCTTCCTGAGGGTGAAGTCTCGACAGGGAAGAAAGTTAAGATGTTTGAGACCAAAAGAAGTGGGAGAGCAAGCCAGTTAACAATTCTTCCCTTAATCCCCCTCCCCAAATCCCTCACCACCCATCTTGGCTTTTAAAATCTCTCTGTGCCCCCCTACACACACACACACACACACATGACCTCCTTCTCCCCCTCAGCCCAAGACCCTGCAGTTTAGAGTTTTCATCATACTTCTGCTGATCCCCTCTCCTTCTCCCTTCCCCCACAAACCACCTTCATGGAAAAAAGGAAACCTTGCATTGGTTTGCTGCATTCCTCAGGACCCTCCAGGGCCCCCTTTCCCTCCCCCTCCGAGTGATTTCATTTCCTTTGGAGCCCCAGTTCAGCCAAGGGGCCGCGCAGGATGAGTCAGGGTCGGCCTCAACCTCTCCTCCACCCACCACCCCCACTCCTTGCCTGCCTGCCTGCCTCAACCAGCGGGGAGATTATCTGACTCAGAATTTCCTGTCGAAACTTTGAGAGGAATGGCTTTTTTCTCTCTTTTCCACAGACAAAACCACCACACTCAGCATGACCCCAAATAGGCTTGTTTTCTCTGTTAGCTTGGCAAACTCAAGCAACAATGGAATGGGAATGGCACCATTCACGAGATTGGGGGTGCGGGTGTGAAAGAAAAGAAAATTCAGTTGCTTGCAGTGTTCCTATAGCAAGGAAACTTTCACATTCTTGATCTCTTATTTTATGTACAGGTCACAGCTCTTCCCCTTTCCACAAAAAACTTCATGGAGAAATAATCATTTGATCCCAATCGATCCATAGGTCTGCTTGTTCCTGACTTGGTTGCTTTTGCAATATTTGAGCTAGTAGAAAAGATAAGCAGGACATTCCACTATGTACATTGTGGACAATCTAGATTGGTGAAGCAGTTGCTAAAATGCCTATTCATGTCTGTGCCAGGAAGTGAGGAGGAAATGACAACACAACCAGAAAACACAAATATGGAAACATTGGCGTGTTTTCCATTCCCCCAGTTATGGACTGAGAAAGTAACGATGCCTGATCCACCCCACAACATGTGAAGACACACAACTAACTCATGACAGGGATATTCCCACATCAGCACGTCACTGCCACACATGCAAGATATACAATGATGTTGCGCATAGCGTGTTTCACTCAGGTCTAATGCAGAAGACATAATAACATTGTACCCAGGCAAGAGGAAAAAGAACAGAAAAAATTTACTCTTATCAGCAGAGTTAAAAGATAAACTTGCAGTGTTGCAAACAAAAACAAACAGTGCAACAAACTTACATAGTCCTTGTAAGAAATATGGAACAAGGCGGGGCTCAAACCATTTAGGGCTTTATAGGTCATAACCTGCACCTTGAATTTGGCTTGGCAACTTATCGGCAGCCAATGAAGTTGTTTTAAAAGGGGTGTTGTATGCTCCCTACAGTTTGCTCCAGTAAGGAGCCTGGCTGCCGCCCGTCGTACCAATTGGAGCTTCCAGGCCATCTTCAAGGGCAGCCCCATGTAGAGCACATTGCAATAGTCCAATCTGGATGTAACCAAGGTGTGGACCACCCTGGCCAAGTCAGACTTCACGAGGTATGGTTGCAGCTGGCGCACAAGTTTGAGTTGTCCAAAGGCCCTCCCGGCCACCACAGACACCTGAGCATCAAGTGACAGCATTGAGTCCAGGAGGACCCCCAAGCTATGGACCTGCGCCTTCAGGGGGAGTGTAACCCCGTCGAGCACAGGTTGCCACCCAATACCCCGGTCGGCCCCACGACTGACCAGGAGGACCTCTGTCTTGTCTGGATTAAGCTTCAACCTGTTAGCCCTCATCCAGTCCATCACAGCAGTCAGACACTGGTTCAGGGTCTGGGAGGCTTCCTTGGAGTTTGGTGGAAATGAGTAGTAGAGTTGGGTGTCATCTGCGTACAGATAGTACCCAACTCCAAAACTCCAGATGACCTCACCCAGTGGTTTCATGTAGATATTAAAAAGCATGGGGGATAGAATGGAACCTTACAGGACCGCACGGGTCAAAGGCCACGGGTCCGAGCAGGTATCCTCCAGCTTCACCAACTGGGAGTGACCCTCCAGGAAGGAGTGGAGCCACAGCAGAGCAATGCCCCCAAGACCCATTCCAGAGAGCCGCCCCAGAAGGATACCATGGTCAATGGTATCGAAAGCTGCTGAGATATCCAGGAGAACCAACAGGGATACACTTCCCCTGTCAAGTTCTCTTTGGAGGTCATCCACCAAGGCGACCAAAGCCATCTCCGTTTCATGGCCAGGTCTAAAACCAGACTGTGATGGATCTAGATAAAATGCATTCAGTAGGCAATCCATCGTTTAAGAATTCTAGATGAGGCATGAATACCTACTCACCCCATCTCATATGCTTTCTTCCTTTCTGTATCTAATAAATTAATGTATGTCAGCCTTATCACACAGCCAAGGGATGACTCACTCCAATCTGTGCCATGTTCCCCTGGGTTACTGTCTTGCTTTTTTAAAATTAGGTGTATCTTCCACAACCACACAAGTTTGTGGCCTCTGTCCTAATGGAGAAATGTAAACCATATTTTTGTTCCTCCAGAGCTACACAATTCTGATTTTTTTAAAAAAAAAAAAAAAAAAGGAAGGAAGGAAGGAAGGAAGGAAGGAAGGAAGGAAGGAAGAAAACTATAATGGGAAAATTGAAAACATTTATGGCTTTTCTCATCTTTTTCTGATTGACACTGCAAGTGTACTATCAGCTATTTTGGCAAAGGAGAATAAAGTTTGATGAAAATAGCTTCTCGAAAACATGACCTAAATGACACATCATTGGCACATAACACATAAGGTAGATGGGTCGACCTATCATACCTTTAAAAAACCTGATTCTGATATGTATGGCAAAATTTAAGACATTTAAGCTGACCTTGAGGGAGCTGGGGGTGGTAATGGCTGACAGGGAGCTCTGGCGTAGGCTGGTCCATGAGGTCACGAAGAGTCGGAGACGACTGAACGAATGAACAACAACAAGTTGATTGTTTCCCATTTTCCAAAAACTATTCACAGCAGATTATTTGCCTATTTGCCTATTCTCATGGTGGTTCGCAAAAAGGCCTTACTGGTGCATTATTTAAACTGTTATGTTTATTCATATCATGATCTGATCACCATACTCAATATATCCCATATGCATGGGGGTATTGGGGTAATGATACAAAAGGTTTGCTAGGCTAGACCCTCTTTCACTCAGACTCAGCCCCCCCCCCCAAAAAAAAACCCTGAAAAAAATTCAGCCCCCCCCCCCCCCCCCGGGAAACGAAATCCTGGCTACAGGCCTGATGCAGTATCCCTCTTATGCTTCTCCTTCCAATTATTTTATAAGCCATTTCTATGACCAATAAAGCAACATCCAGAAGATAGCTGGATTTTGCAGGTTGCCACGAGTGGTTGAGAGAGGAGTAATGGTAGCAGAGAGCCTGCCTGAACCAAAAGTTTGATCTTAGGCCCTCTCCACGCAGCTGAATAAAATCCCACATTTTCTGCTTTGAACTGGGATATATGGTAGTGTAGACTCAGAAAACTAAGTTCCAAGCAGATATTTTGGGATTTTCTGCCTTGATATTCTGGGTTATATGGCTGTGTGGAAGGGTCCTTCTTAGATAACAGATCCTACTTCATCCCAAACACAAGAGTGATAGAGGAGAGTGCCACTGTATAATTATATTTCTACTTTTCATCATACTGCAAAATATACTGAATGTCCAGCATCAATTCATTCTTCTCTGTATCAGCATGCAAACTATGATTTTGCAAAGTGATCGTGCATGCATCATAACTGCCAGAGTTGGGGTGAAGTCCTGGCTTCCGCCAGGGTCAACTGAGAATTTATCTGCACCTGGGGCTGAAGACTTCTCTAGGGTGTGAGAGACACCGCTCTCTGGGGCCCTTCCACACAGGCCTATATCCCAGAATATCAAGACAGAAAATCCCACATTACCTTACTGTGGACTCAGATAACCCAGTGCAAAGCAGATATTGTGGGATATAGGACTGTGTGGAAAGGCCCTGGGTATGATTGCTTACCCACATGTTCGGATTTGGCAAAGGCAGTGGGGAGTGGCATGAAAGCGAAAGCAAGAGAGGTCCAAGAGAAATCCTTGACAGTGTTATCTCTGATTGGATAGCAGTTTTGTGTGTATGCTGGGGAGGTACCTGTTGCTATTAATCAGTGACTGGTGATAACGAACAATGAAGAATGTGTTTTCCAGAGCAAAGAACAGACAAAGCAATGCAACACCCCAATTGGCTCGCCAACATTCTTGGTCTTGAATGTACAGTTCCTGTTCTTTCGTGAACAAGATCTTTTCTGTCTTGAATGGCTAATGTTGGGATAAGCCTGCTTGCATAAGTCCTTGGCTTTTTCAACACAGCCTTGCCAACAACATAATGTTTTGTGTAGTAATGACACTGAAACCCAAATAGCAAGCTTTTTGAAAACCCATGCTTACTGTATAAATTAGACATAATTGTTTTCTTCTCTTGCAAGGCATTCAAGGTCCAAGGTCAGAATGCTTGTTAAGAACAAAACCTCACCATTTTATAACAGTTGGAAATAACTCACTTATCCTGATCTCAGCCATTCAAAATAAAGAACATTCATAAAGAAAGTGAGGCTGACTTTGCTTATCTGGGGTGTTGTCTTGCTTGTGTTTGTAGGACTCCCAATCAGTTTTAGAATTTGTTGGATGAGCAGATTCATTTTATTGCATGTGCTGGTTTTAAGTATGATCACACAAGATCTAAGGTTCCTTCTACACTGTCATATAAAATCCAAATTATCTACTTTGAACTGGATTATATTGCAGTGTAGATTAAGATAATCCAGTTCAAAGCAGATAATATGGATTATCTGCTTTGATAATCTGGATTATATGGCAGTGTATAAGGGGGCTATAACATCTGTGCCAAGCACCCTGTGATCTGCATTGGGATCCACTCCTATAGAATTTATATACCATATTGATGAAGATGGTGCACTATGATGGGGTATAGAATTGCACTATATCCTAATGGAGGATTTATTTTCAAAGAGATCATTCCATCCAATTAAAAGTAAAACAACTAAATTGGCTTCTAAAGCCTTTGCTTTACCTCTTTCACCATCTAAATATATGGTAATGTAGAAGAAACCATTCAAAGAGGAAAGGGGAGGGAGAGATTTGAGTTTTTAAAGGGGTCTTATGGAATCTCTAATGGAGAATCAAATTTGATTGCATTTGTATTCTCAAATGAGGAGTCTGCTTTTATTTCCTTTCTTGTTTGCCACGGAGAGTCATGGGTGGGGATGGCCAGACTGGATAATTTGCAGGACTTTCTTTTGTATCAGTTCTTGATAATGAGTTCTGACAGCATGCATCTACACTGTAGAACTAATACAATTTGATATCCTTTTAATTGCCATTGCTTAATGCTATGGAATCGATGTAGTTTTACAAGCCTTCTCTTCTTTAGCCTTCTCTGCTGTGCCTCATCAAACAATAAATCCCAGGAATCCAGAGCATTTAACATAGCAGTTAAGGTGGTGATAAACTGCATTAATTCTACAGTGTAGATGGGCCCAATACCCATAGCCATCCCTCCCCCTCACTCTTCATACTTTTAGAAACCATATTTGCCAAATAAAGAAATGTGGCATTTCTAATACTCACCCAGAAGATTGTGTGCATTTTTGGTTTGATAAATAATCTGTTTCCACAATACAAACATCAGAATTTGTCTTATGATCAAGCTGCTTACCCCTGCATTTGTGTCAGTGCCCAACCTGTATTGTATTAATATACCTACAAGGATAAAGCTCTATTCTAATTTACTTTTGAAATCTTCTAATGAACCATCATTATTATTCAGTTACAATGATGCTTTGAGTCATGTGGTTTTGCATAAATAGTTACAGTATTTCTTTCTATGGTATTCTATGGTATTTCAGCTATAATATTGTGGTCTGGCCTAGTGATGCTATTTCTGTGTCGCAGCACACCACCTCTCCAGTGGCAATGAAGTCCCATCAAGAAATGACAAAATAAATCAGAATGAGAATAATGGTCTTCTGCACTCTCTAATCATAACTCCCAGATTTTATGTTGCTACTGTGTTACAAGGTAATGGCTAGTAAAGGTAAAGGTTTTCCTCTGACATTAAGTCCAGTCATGACTGACTCTGGGGGTTGGTGCTCATCTCCATTTCTAAGCCAAAGAGCCGACATTGTCCATAGACACCTCCAAGGTCATGTGGCTGGCATGACTCCATGGAGCGCCGTTACCTTCCCTCCAGAGTGGTACCTATTGATCTACTCACATTTGCATGTTTTCGAACTGTTAGGTTGACAGAAGCTGAGGCTGACAGCAGAAGCTCACGCCGCTCCCCGTATTCGAACATGTGACCTTTTGGTCAACAAGTTTAGCAGCTCAGGCAGTTTAACCCACTGCGCCAGTGGGGGCTTCCAGAGGGCAATGGCTACAAAAACATAAAAAAGTGAAATAGATTATTTAGATGCCTGCCCAGAGAGGTAACTCCTTCTGCATGGATTACCACACAATACTTTGGCCTTATTGTTATGTGCCCATTTCCAACTTATGGGATCCTATCACAGGGTTTTCTTGGCAAGATTGGTTCTGAGAAGGGGGTGCCTTTGCCTTCTCTGAGGTTGAGATATTGTGACTTCCCAAGGTCACCTAGTAGTTTCTTTAGCCAAATAAAGATTTAGTCCAAAGTTTCAACCACTATATCATGTGGCTCTCTGTTATTAGCTAGTTAATATAGAGAAGCATCCTTTTGGTGGGATTATTCTCATCAAGAAAACCAAACCCTTCTATCTATTGAGAGAGAAGTGTTCCTCCATTTTTTCAAGTGTCCACATTTTGGGAAATAGGCAAAATAATGTCCTGCTGAATATCCTGTAGATCACACTATCCCTAACACTAACCCTAACACTAAAGAGTTCCATTCATTACTTCTTTCAGATAAATTTTACATAGCTCCAGATATATAGGTATATAAAATAAATTAATGTTTATTGAGCTGCTGAACTTGCTGAGCGAAAGGTCAATGGTTTAAATCCGGCGAGCAGCGATAACAGCAGAAGCTGTTAGTCCCAGCTTCTGCCAACCTAACAGTTTGAAAACATGCAAATGTGAGTAGATTAATAGGTACTGCTCCAGCGGGAAGGTAACGGTGCTCCATGCAGTTATGCTGACCACATGACCTTGGAGGTGTCTACAGACAACGCCAGCTCTTCAGATTAAAAATGGAGATGAGCACCACCCCACAGAGTCAGACATGACTAGACGTAATTTCAAGAGGAAAACTTTACTTTTTTAATGCTTATTGATAACAAATCAGCATTTGCCCACCTTGCTAAACAGGCTGATTTTCCTTTTTATAATGTACAACTGAAGCATCTCTGCAAAGTCCACTGTAAACACTGCACAAGAGATTTGTGAAAATGTCTAAAACGGCCACCAGGTGACATTCAGAAAACGTTTACTGTTGCCAATTTTTGGAAGGCCCTAACATTGAGCTAAGGGGTCGGGATCCCCAGTTTAAGAAGCAGTGGTGTGGTTACCATAATCACTGCGCAAAATAATGTCTCAATTACAAATATTTCCATGAACTCAAGCAGTTTTGTATTGAAGTCTAGTAAGAACCCTATTACTTGTGGGTAAACATTTTTCTCAACTTGATGACCACTCCTCTTTTAAAAAAAGTTTTGTGTCTCCTGGTGTAATCCATACAACACCATGAAAGGGTGTGTCTTAGAATTACAATATGTAACTACCTTTATTGACATAGAACAATCTGTTAAGGAGAAGGCATCTCCACCTACTTTTTTTGCAATAGTCTGTGGCCCCCTGCTGGCCAATGTACTTTATATCAAACGTATTGTGTGATTATCTTTGAGTGCCATCGTTGACACAACCTGCGATAATGGTGGTCCTGGGTGTTCTTTTTCCCCTCCTAATGTTCATCTTCACTGTAAAATTAATGCAGCTTGATACTACTTCAGCGGTCATGGTTCGATGCTATAGAGTCCTGGAATTTGTAGCTTGCTGAGACAACAGCAAGTTACTAATATTAAAGACCTTGAAAAACTAGAACTCCTGTGGTTCCATAGCATGAAGCCAAGGCAATAAAAAGTGGCATCAAGCTTCATTAATTTTGCAGTGTAGCTGCACCATTAGTGATCAGCCTCATGAAGGGTATACAACGACCCTGTACACTTTTCCTTCTCTAAATCCCAAAATGCTACCATGAGCTCAGTGGAGAAAACATTCAGGGATTGCCTTATAGGATGCTCATGTATTCACATGGAGCCCCCGGTGGTGCAATGGGTTAAACCCTTGTGCCGGTAGGACTGCTGACCAATAAGTTAGCAGTTTGAATCTAGGAAGAACAGATTGAGCTCTCTCTGTCAGGTCCAGCTCCCCACAGGCATGTAGCTGGGGGGGGGGGGGGGCGGCTTGGGGGGCTTCACCCCCCCCCCCGAAATTCCCATGGTAGTCCGCGAGAAGGCCTTACTCGTACATTATTTAAACTGTTATGTTTATTCATATCATGATCTGATCACCATGCTCAATATATCTCATATGCATGGGTGTATTGGGGTAATGATACAAAACATTTGCTAGGGTAGACCCTTTTTCACTCAGACTCAGCCCCCCCCGAACCAAACTCAGCCCCCCCCCCCGAAACACTTCTAACAACAATTAATTGTTTAATTCATTATTTCTTAAACTGTTTCATGCTGAGGACTGCCAATTGTCCCGTTCCCCCCATGTACCAGGGAATACAATATTTTTGCTAATTGAGTACAGTTGTTTCTTCATTTTCTAGAAATTTACCGAGAATCAGCAGTCAGTGGTTCACAATCTTGTGCTAATTGAAGGACAAATGTTTTAATTTGCACTGGTTTACTCTGACGATTCCTTCCACTTTCAAGATGGCTCAATATTTGATTTATAAACTACAATGAGTATAGAGTGAAACATAATTATTAGAGACACAAGGAATAGAAGTTGGAGGACATCACAAGGGCCATCCAGTCTAACCCTCTGGTATGCAAGAAATACAATCCAAGCACTCCTGACAGATGGCCACCCAGTCTCTGCATTAAAACCTTCCGAAAAGGAGACTCCATCACATTCTGAGGCAGCATATTTGAGTGTTGGACTGCAACACTCAAGTCTACGGTTTGAATCCCCATTATGCCACAGAAATTTGCTGGATGGACTCTCTCAACCTCAAAGGAAGGCAAAAGAAAATCTTCTCTCAACAAATCTTGCCAGAAAGCTGCTCTGGATCTTATCTGGGATAAAGGCAGGATATAAATCCAATAAATCAATAAGAAAACCCGATGATATTCCTTAGAGTCACTACACCTAAGTTCAACTCTCCAAGAGCAGAACGTTTAACACACAATGAGGTGTTCCTTATCTCGACTACAAAATATTTCCAGCTCTGGTTGGATAGGTTCCTGGAGGGTTCGTTGCATGATGTAATGTCTTTAGATTTCATGCATTCCTGGAGAATCTGTAGTTTCACTAGTTTTGGAAAAACAAAGACATGAACAGAATTAACAAGGAGCCCAAAGCACCAGTGATTCCTTTTGACAGTTGGAACAATTCTCTATGATGTTTCCTCCCAGTTATTTGCAGTGCAAATATGTGCTGGAAACATGTTTTCAATTTTTGCAGAGCAAAGATACATTTAGAAGATTCATAGAATCTATAGACTGTTACTGAATTTGTGTGAGTGGGAAAGACATGTTACCATGACATTTAGGTTACTTTAGTCTATGCAGCACAACACACAGCACTTAGCTTTTGCATTCTTCATTTCCATTTTTCCATGGAAAGCCTTTTGTGGAACCAATTCCTCTGTTAGCAAAGTGCTCTTACAGAGAAAGACTGGACTGTGGCGCAGCTAGTTAGTAGCCAGCTGCATTAAATCACTACTGACCAAGAGGTCATAAGTTTAAAGCCAGTCCAGACTGGAATAAGCTCCCGACCATTAATAGTCTAGCTTGCTGTCAACCTATGCAGCCCGAAAGACAGTTGAATCTGTCAAGTAGGAAATTTAGGTACCGCTTTATGTGAGGAGGCTAATTTAACTAATTTACAATGCCATAAAACCTTCCAGTAGTGTGCAGAAGAATGAGGAAGTACTCCATCAAAGGACCTAGTATCACAAGTGGATGGTGAAGTGGCAGCACCCCCTGTGGCCGGAATCAGGCACACACTTAAGAAGCCGGAAATGCTGGAATGTTAAATTGCCTCTATGTCTGTCCATATATGTTGCATTTCTAAATGGCATTGAATGTTTGCCATGTATATGTGCATTGTAATCCACTCTGAGTCCCCTGTGGGATGAGAAAGGCAGAATATAAATACTGTAAGTAAATAAATATTGACATCAGGTTGATACTGAAGATGGAACCAAATGCCTGGCAGAACACCAGAGGAAGTTAAATACTAATACAATCTATCTGAATGAAAACCCAATTTTTACTCAGGTCAGCCTGAGCATTCAATGAAATCAAACCCCAACAGTGACCTCGTGCTCAGTGTGTTCTCTCCTGTCTTTGTGTGAGAGTTGAATGCAGAATGTAGTCTATGAGTTCGTCCTTTGCTTTATCTTAGATGTAAACTGAGATTATGGCAAAGCTCTATTTAGATTTAGTTAAATAGTCTAAAATCCAATTTTTCTATCTATAAAATGTAGTTTTTCATGTTTTAAATACACTTTTGAAACTTTACCGTAGACTGCTGCTCATTGTTTTTAAGTTCAAGATTCCTTCAACCACATTGTTGCCTCCTGCTGTGCATGAGTAAGCTACTCTGCTATCTTTTGTCTTTTACATGCCTATTATTTGGGGGAAAATTCCATAACACACCCACTAGTAATTTCAAGGCTGGACTTCTGCAAAATGCTTTACATTGGGCTATCTCTGTACCAAGTTCAGAAACTCCAATTAGTTCAAAATATGGCAGCCAGATTGGTTACAGGTATATTCAGAATTAAGCACATTACAGCAATGTTGTAGAGCCACAGCACTCCCTTCCCCAAATTAATTTGGAAATTAATAAAACTTCAAGCAAGATATATTATTTTTTCCTTTATTTTTAAAACCTTTTTCACTCTTTCGAAGTTCTGCAATGCCAACGCTATTGGAGTTTGTGGGAAGAACAGCAACTGTACCGTGAACTATATCATAACTAAACCCTTTAATAAATGTATTAAATGATATTCTTGTGTAACTTGTATTAATTGTGTACGTATGAATTCTTAAATGTATAAAAATATACATTGCTATTATGTCTCCTCTCAGCCTTCTCTTCTTCAGGCTAAACCTGCCCAGCTCTTTTAGCCGCTCCTCATAGGAAGAGGCACAGGAAGTATGAATAGCTGCAAAAAGTGTATAAAATTGTTTCATCTAAATATGCAGAGTGTAGAGAAACCAGTAATGAAAGGGTTAGGACATCAGAGAATGAAATGGCTAGAGTAGGACCTTTCTGATCAGAAGTATCATGTAATTTCTGTGTGGGTTGTCTTTGAGATAAGAAAGAGTATAGTATGTCTTGCATGACCCTTGTTCACTCTCTTGTGCAGAGACCACATGAATTGTGCATTTGAACTGTACATAATGTAAAATATCTTGTATTTCCCTATGAACGTGTGCTTGTACAATTTGAGTGGTGACTCAATACTTGCATCCTTTTTGGTCAAATTGTAATAAACCTCTGTAGTTTGGCTTCAAACCCGGAGTGCTTTATTCTCTGTCCTGGCTGATCTGGTTTAGCGGAAGCTCACCGGGCATGGGCCTTCTCATCTGCGGTGCTAGCTGACATCACTTCATCAATATCAAAGTTATTCTACTGGTTGCCAATTCATTTCTGGGCAAAGTACAAAGTGTTGGTTATTGTCTTTAAAGCCCTAAATTGTTTGGGCCAGGTTTCCTGCAGGATCTCTTTTTCCTGTACAATTCACCCTGTGGATCCTCATGTCCTCAGGGGATGTTAACTTCAACCAGCCAGGAGTAGGATGGAAACTGCCATAAGAGATCCTTTTTGTCATCTGCCCCTAGAGCAGTGGTTCTCAACCTGTGGGTCCCCAGGTGTTTTGGCTTACAACTCCCAGAAATCCCAGCCAGTTTACCAGCTGTTAGGATTTCTGGGAGTTGTAGGCCAAAATATCTGAGGAGCCACAGGTTGAGAACCACTGTTCTAGATCATTGAATGACTTGCCAGAAGAGATTTGACAGTTAAATATACTGTCTTTATTTTAAAACCATTAAAGATCTGTTTCTTCTGGTAGACCTACCAAGTCAAATTTAAACTATGAATTTTAAATTTTAAAATCACCTATACATTTGTATATGTATAGGTGATTTTAATGTGTAATGACTTGTGTTTCAATCTTATGTTTATATGTTTTAATCTATGTGTTTGAAATGGTTTTATGTGTTTTTCAATTATATGTTGTATTTTAATATATGCTGCAATCCACCTTGAGCACTGGAGAGAGATGGGTATGAAATACATACATAAATAAAAGTATTAATTCTCAGGAGGGAATTCTCTAACTTAGGAGCAGTTACTGATAAACCTTGATGGATGAAAAAAGCATGCAACGAGAGAATACAAAACAGCAGAAACAGGGAAGATTTACCCACAGCATCACGGGTAACATGATCTAGGATCTCTTCACATGGGCTTGTTTTTGGTGGTAGTGACTGGTTTTTGCAAGTTTGGCTATGGAGCCTGATGGCTTCCATCACACTCTGGAGAGGTACTTCCGGGGCAGCTCCATGACCAAACTGAAAAAAATCCTTGCTGCCGCCATAAATAAGAGAGCGGCATAAGACAAGAGGCTTCCCATTTCCCCCGCGAAATCAATGGAAAGAGCCAGCTTCTCCATGCTTCCCCCATGTGTTGAGGGAAGTCAGGACGGTGTAAGGAGCAGGGCAGCAGGTCCCCAGGCCCCCCTCGTGGGGTCCACCAGAGTCATCATGATTAATGCCAATCCGTGGTGATTCTGGTGGCACGTAAGACAAGGTACTAGTGTCTATCAGTTAAAGATTTTGCCAAGATCAACCTGCCACCCACAAAGATGTAATCAGTTATGTTACAATGACATAAGCACTTTTACAACAAGCACCCCAGGATCAGCACAAAACCACGGCAAACTCCACAATCACATACTTTAGCAATTACAGTGACCAGACAGCAATAGCCTGCTCTTGCCTGTGCCGACGCATTCCCTTGCATGTCAGTTGGAAATCTAAATCTGTCTTACCACTGCTGTTTTTATGAGCACAGCACACACAAAGGAGAGGGAGAGAAGATACATAACTCACCCACATAGCTCCTTCAACAGCATGTGTGTGGGGGTAATGTGCCTTCAGGTTGCCTGTCAACTTATGGCAGTCCCATCAATTGCATAGGGTTGGGGTTTTTTTTAAGGCTAGAAATATTCACAGGTGGTTCTGCCAGTTCCTTCCTATAGCATCTGGTATTCATTGAGAGTCTCCCATCAAAGTACTAACTAGGACTGAACCTGCTTAGCTTCCAAGAACAGATGGAATCTGACGCCTTTAGGATATTTAGACCCTTTTAGGAGCATATTGGATAGATTATACAACAATAAAAAAATAATAATCCAGATCT
This sequence comes from Anolis sagrei, assembly GCF_037176765.1. Lineage (NCBI taxonomy): Eukaryota > Metazoa > Chordata > Lepidosauria > Squamata > Anolidae > Anolis > Anolis sagrei. The sequence continues at coordinate 196,456,518 of NC_090022.1, forward strand.
GCAAGGGTTTAAAAATTCTTAGTCATTGTCATCATCATCATTGTTCTCCTCCTCCATTTTGATGCTCTTTCTCTTTTCTTCTGCTTTTTCTTCACTCCACTCACTTTTCACTGATATTTCTCTCCATCAAACCCAGGACTCATTCAGTTTTTCCTTCTGTTCCCTCTCTTCCTGCATCCAACTATTTGGGGGCCTTGCAGGGGAATACCTCATATGTCACTACTCAGACATTCCCTTGAAGAAGAAAATATCCCAAGTGTGATTGCACTTCATTACTACAGGCAGTCTGTACAGGCAGATTTTAATGAACTAAAAGTAATTAGTTGTTATTTCAAACCAGTAACCTTGAAGTTCACACCCCAAGGGTCCCCTTAGTATCAGTGTCAAATTTCAGATGTCTACGATTCATATTATTGAAGATATGGCAGAGACAGTTGTACACATAGATGTATGTTTTCTTTAATTATTGCACACAGCTCTCCTGGGGCAAGGGCTGAAGATCTACCCAATGAGGGAAACAGTCAAAGAGAAAAGCCAAGACATGCAACAAAGACTGTCACAGATGAAGACTAATAGCAGGAACCTCCAGTGACTCCCTTCAAGGGAGTAGGAACTGAAGGAACTAGCAGATGGAATCTGAACCTCAACAAGAGAAAGGGGTAATATTCAATCACTCACTTTTTGCATGTCTGTTTTGGTTCTATTTTTAAAGCAATGAAGCAAAGAAAGAAAGGCAAGGCATTTTTTCATTCTTTTTTTTTTGTTCCTCAGTTTTTATTTTATAACAAATTCCATATCATTGTGCTTGTTCAGATAGAAATTCTTGGAAACGATGCCATTGGTTTTTGCCAGGCGCAAGATAGAGTCATCAGACTCCCTCATTCTACGAATTGTTCCCCAAATGACATATGTTTTGAATTGGCCATTGAACCTGACTGTGACTTTATCAACCTCAGAAATATTTATTTGGATGGAAGCATGGTCTTTTGCACAAATTTTCCGGTTAAAAGGCAAGGCATTTTCAAGTTAGAGCTGTTTGTTCAAATAGATACCAAGCCCTGACTCTTGGAAAAGCAGTGCACACAAATGGACATACACCATTTCGTCATTGAACAAAGGGCACACATCCAAATTAGAAGATTCAGAAATGCTGACTTAAGAAATAAAACCACATGAAATTGAGTACTGAAAGTAAACACAGACATTCTGTCTGGAATTTGAGTCTGGGGCAGAAGAGTTGGTTTGCAACTCCCTGAGCGCAGTTTCAGTTAGTAACCTGACTGCCGCACGCTGGACCATTTGAAGCTTCTGAGCAGTTTTCAAAGGCAACCCCACATAGAGCGCGTTGCAGTAGTCTGTACGGGATGTAATCAGAGTGTGGACCACCGTGGCCAAGTCAGACTTCCCAAAGTATGGGTGCAGCTGGCACACAAGCTTTAACTGTGCAAATGCTACCCTGGTCACCACCGAAACCTGGGGTTCCAGGCTCAGCGATGAATCCAGGATCACACCCAAACTGCGAACCTGCGTCTTCATATAGACAAGCAAATAAAGAGTTCCAGGGAGTTCCAGAGTCATGGGGCAGCCACAGAGAGAAAAGGCTAGCTCTCTCATTCCCACCAACCAAGCTAGAGATGGAGGTGGGACTAAGAGAAGAACCTCCCCCGAATATCTCAGGGCCTGGTCAGGTTTGTACAAGGGGATGCAGTCAGCCAAATAGCTGAACCTGAACTGTCTAGGGCTTTAAAGGTCATAACCAGCACTTTCGATTGTGCCTGGCAGTGAAGCTGCTTAATAGGGGGGTTGTCCACTCCCTGTAGCCAGTCCCAGTAAGCAACCTAGGTCTTTGAACCAGCTGAAGTTTCTGAGCACTCTTCAGAGGCAGCCCACACATAAAGTGTGTTACATTAATCCAGACAGGGTGTAACTAAGGCATGTACCTCAGTGGCCAGATCTGGCTTCTCAAGGAATGGGCGCAGTTGGTGCATAAGTTTTAACTGTGCAAAGGTCCTCCTGGCCACCTCTGACACCTGAGCCTCCAGGGGGATCCCCAAATTGCAAACCTGTGTCTTCAGGGGGAGTGTGATCCCATTCAGCACAGACTGGATCCCTTTTCCTTCATCTGCCTTCCAACTGGCCACAAGTACCTCTGTCTTGTCTGGATCAAGTTTCAATTTGTTTACACTTCTCCAGTTCATTAGTGATGACAAACACCTGTTTAGGATCAAGACAGCTTCCTTGGCTTTAGATGGAAAGGAGTAATAACATTGGGCTTCATCAGCATATAGGTGGCACTGTACTCCAAAACTCTTGATGACCTCTCCCAGCGGTTTCATGCATTTGTTCAACAGCATGGGGGACAAAATGGAATCCTAAGGAACTCCACTAGTTAATGGCTGTGGGTTTGAACATGAGTCCCCCAGCGCCATCTTCTGGATACAACCCTCCAGAAAGGATCGGAGCCACTGTAAGATAGTATCTCCCAGTCCCATCTTAGTAAGCTGACCCAAAAGGACACCATCATCAATTGTATTGAAAGTGGCTGAGAGGTCTAGGAGAACCAATAGGGACACACTCCCCTTGTCTAGTTCTCTGTGTAGGTAATTCACCAAAATGACCAGAGCTGTTTCTGTTCCACAGCCAGGCCTGAAACCAGATTGAAATGGATCTAGATCATTTGTATCATCCAGAAATCCCTGGAGTTGGGAGGCCACCATATGCTCCAAGACCTTACTCAGAAAGTGAAGGTTGGACACTGACTGATAATTATGAATGACTGTGCTTCAAACTGGAAGAATATATCAAGTGGGGTGCTGCAAAGTTCTGTCCTAATGACAATACTTGTCGAATATTGTTTATTAGGGATTCTAAAACTTTGGTTCTTCAGGTGTTTTGGACTTCAGCTCCCAGAATTCCTGGTCATGTTGGCTGAAGCTTCTCAATACCTAGAAGGCCAAATGTTGGGAACCCCTAACTTAGTTTGGAAAGAATCATAATCAAATTTGCAGAGTTACAAAACTAAAAGAAGTAGCTGACATATTAGACAATAGAAACAAAATACAAAATGACTTGGATAAACTAGAAAATTGGGCTACACAATATAAAAGAGAGATTATAAAGATTTGCTTCTTGGTCCTATCTAATCCTTATATATGTGTGGGTGTGTGCTGAGGGCCCTCAAGTTGTTTCAAATTTATGGAGACTCTATGGTGAATCCATCATGGGTTTTCATGGCAAGGCTTTTTAGACAGTTTACCATTGCCTTCATCTGAGACTGGAAGGGTATGACTTGTTCAAGGTCACCAAGTGGTTTTCCATGACAAAGTGGGGGTTTGAACCATGGTCTCCAGAGCCCTACTCCAACACTGAAACCATTACACAGAACGTATACTTTCAAAATTCAGTGGCTTCAGTAACTCCCAGTATACCCCTGCATTGGCTGTGCTGATTAGGACTGTTTGAAATCAAACTTCAAGATATTCTGGAGGGCTACATAATTCCTACCTGTCATTTGGTTACTAGAAACCAAAAATATACATATATGATATGTGATGGGTGTCTCTGTGTGTGTGTATGCAAGAGCCCCAGTGGCGCAGTGGGTTAAACCACTGAGCTGATGAACTTGCTGACCAAAAGGTTGGCGGTTCAAATCCAGGTGAGCTCCTGCTGTTAGGCCCAGCTTCTGCCAACCTAGCAGTTTGAAAACATGCAAGTGTGAGTAGATCAATAGGTACCGCTTCTGCAGGAAGGTAATGGTGCTCCATGCAGTCATGCTGTCCACATGGCCTTGAAGGTGTCTATGGACAACACTGGCTCTTCAGCTTAGAAATGGAGATGAACACCACCCCCCAGAGTCAGAAACAACTAAATGTCAGGGGAAATCTTTACATTTACTATATTTGCAATTCTTTCTAAAAAGTTTAATTATTTTTCTTCTGTTTAATTCAACTATTTTCTATTAGTGGCCAGCTAATTTAAAAATGATAGGCTAGTAATATGTAAATGTATTTAGAACTCCCTTCCTCATCACACTAGAGAGAAAAAATCACTTGAAATCCGGTTTCTGCCTCCTGCAGAATTCTGGGGTTTGTAGTTTAGGGAAGAGGTTTTAACAGCCTCACTAAACTACAAACCCCAGAATTCTGCAGGAGGCAGAAACCGGATTTTAAGTGGATTTTTTTTCTTTAGTGTGACAAAGTGGTCTGTTTTCACTCACCTCTTTAAAAAAAAGAAAAAAGAAAAAGAAACACTTGCATTACGAGCCCAATGTCAAGTTTGCATATAGCCATGAAGCTTCCACATATGAATAATCTTAATGGGGAAATTGATACCTGGTCACAATTTCTTTAAAAATGCTGTGAAAAGAGGACAGAAAAACCCACCAGGAATAAATTGGTTGACATACCATCATACAGAATTAAGCAACTGTCTGTTTGCCCCTGCTCCATATTTGCCACATAGGCATTTCTCAGAACACCCATACATTTGCAAGAAAGACTGCCCTTGCCCCTTTCCCTTAAGATTGCCCTGAGGGGTGGAAATCCTACCCCCAGTGTTCTTGGACAGCAACTCCCAGCATTCCTCCACATAGGTTCTGCTGGATGATTGACGAAGCTTGCATTCCATCTTGCATCCTCCCTCCTCTCCCAACCAACACCCCCAGCAGTGTTGGTGAATATTAAAGAAATATCTCTACCTATTTTACATCCAGCTGTTATCTTGCCACTTGACACAATACAGTAATATATGTGTCTGGCGCTGCAAAGCCAGTGTTGCTGCCTTTAATATGACTCTGTCACTTAACAGCAATGATTATCACACTTAAAGTCTAATGCCTTTATCATAAGAGTTTGTTTTTGTGGAAGGAGGTGACACTTCATCTGAAAACCTAGATGATCATTTCTAAGTCTCAGAGTTCCAATATTTTTTTCTGTAACAGACAAAGCAGTCGTGTTTATTCATTTATGCCATTCTTATTCACATACTAGCTGTACCTGCCACGTGTTGCTGTTGCCAACCTTCCCTCCCTCTTTCTCTTCTTTCTTTCTCTCCTTCCTTCCTTCCCTCTTTCCTTCCTTCCATCCCTTTTTTACTTTCCTTCTCTCCTTCCTTCCTTCTTTTCTTCTTCCCTTCCTCTTTCTCCCCTTTTTTCCTTTTCTTCCTATTCTTGGACTGCAACTCCCAGCAGTCCTCCCCATCTATCTCTATCTATTCTATTCTATTATTTCTCTGGAGGATTGGGAGTTGCAGTCCAGGAATAGGAAACTGGAAATATGCAGGGATTAGGATGCTCTCAAAGAAATCCAAGGAGAAGAAAGCTTGCAACTTAGAATCAGTGCATTTGGATCATCCTCCTCTCTCAAAGAGTCTGGTCTAGGGGATACTGGAAACTGTAGTCTGGAAGAGAGTGTGGATATGATATTGTATGTTTTGTTTGCCAGGGGGAATCATTTCTGCGCATGCGTTGTAACATCTTTTTGCTTTTTTGGCTTTTTAAGTCCCTTCCACTGTGTTTTTCAGTGTTTTATGAGTGATGGTCACTCCTTGGCCTGATAGGTGTATTGTGTCCAAATTTGGTATCAATTCGTCCAGTGGTTTTTGAGTTACGTTAATCCACAAACAAAATTACATTTTTATTTATATAGATAAAGCAAGTGTATCTGTATGTGTGCTAGAGAGAGTGGAAGGGAGACTCCAACACCGTATTGGACGTGTCTGTTTGGTGAGATGAAGCCCCCCTTTTTGCCTATGAGTCACCAAATCCCCTCTCCCCTTTGAATATATGAACAACACAGCCAAAGAGAGCAAAGATCAGGGAGAACTAAGCATGTTTATTCACATCTTCCTTGGTCCTGAGACCTTGGCTGGCCTGGCATGATGAGCAAGTCCAGTCACGGTGCCTAAGAATTTTGCTTACAAACTTTGCTTCAAAACATCACATCTGCCAAGGACATGCATAAGACATTCAGTCTCAATACCCGTATCCACTTTGCAAGTCCCACTTCGAGTCAAAACCTTGGGCTCAAAATAAACAATATACTTGGCCAGAGGGGTAAAGGATACCAGAAAAGCCCTGCTTCAGCACATCTGCAAAACAATCCTTGAGAGTTGTAGATTAATGTAGACTGGAATGCAAGCTCTGCTCTTAGCTGCACAGTCTACCTTCACTGTAGAATTAATTCAATTTGACATCACTTTAATTGTCATGAGTCAGTACTATGGACCATGCTCTGACTTACAAGAAGCATTGCTTGAATATCAAGCAAAAATTGGGAACTAGAAATAATATCATACGAAAGCTGACTGACCCAACCTAAGGATCACAACCAGAAAACATCTACTCTTGCACTTTGCTACGCTGTTGCTGAATATACATGCCTAGCATGGAATACATCTCACCACATTAATACAGTGGATGTGGCATCTGCATTATCACAGGATGTCTATGTCCCACACCACTGGAGAAACTATACTGTTTAGTCAGTATTGCACCACCTGGCATCCATCAGGAAGTAGCAGTAAGTAATGAAAGGACCAAGACATCTCTGGCCCATCCTCTGTTTTCATATCAGCCAGGATACCAACACCTTAAATCAAGAAATAGCTTTCTAAGATCTACAGAGATACTTGCAGAAAAGCCTCAGCAAGCGGGAGTACAAAAGTGGCAGGCTAAAACCTGACGCTTACTTCTTGGGAGAAGAGCAATGACCAATCTTAATAAAATAATGAAGAGCAGAGACATCTCACTGGCAGTGAAGATCCGCTTAGTTAAAGCAGTGATATTCACTGTAGCAACCTATGGATGCGAGAGCTGGACCATAAGGAAGGCTGAGCGAAGGATGATAAATGCTTCCGAAGAGTCGGAAGCGACTGAACGAATAAACAACAACAGATGTACCCTCATTCACTTCCAGACTGCTTCACAGGCAACACATTCTCCACACGGGTGGTGTGTGCACACCACACTTCATACACAACTGTAGCGGGAAAGGCACAGATGCAGTTTTTATGGTGTCCCCATATTTGGAAGGTACAGCATGCAACAGTGTAGTATGATTGTAAGCCCAAGCACAGAGACTTGTGTTTTCCATTGATTGCACGTAAGCTGCTTGGAAGCTGCACTGAAATTACCTGTGTGCTAGTGAGTAGGATAAAAATGATTTCAGTTTATAACAAATAACAGTTAATTTGTGTACAGAAAGATCTAAGGAACAAGAATACCTCTCTTTAAAAATCTAAAGTGTTTTAAATCTAAAGTGACCTGGCTTTTCTAGCAGCAAGTTATTTGCTCGTCACATCTCATGCATCCTCTATGCACGCAAGTTGACATTTTCCTTTATTCTCAACCACCCAAATACCCTAAAGGCACCAGATCCCAGCTGATCTTAGATACACAGCAGGGGCAGTTCTGGTTAGTATTTGGATATGACATTACCAATGAATAGCAGATGCTTCCATGCAGCTGAAAAGGTAAAGGTAAAGGTTTCCTCTGAGATTAAGTCTAGTTTCCTCTGGGGGCTGGTGCTCATCTCCATTTCTAGGCTGAATTGTCCGTAGACACCTCCAAGGTCATGTGGCCGGCATGACAGCATGGAGAGCTGTTACCTTCCTACAGAAGCAGTATTTATTGATCTACTCACATTTGCATGTTTTCGAACTGCTAGGTTAGCAGAAGCTAGGCCTAACAGTGGGAGCTCACTTTGCTCCTTGAATTCGAACTGCCAACCTTTTGGTCAGCAAGTTCAGCAGCTCAGCGGTTTAACTCACTGCACCACTAGGGGACCCATTCAGCTGTACATTCATAGAAAGGGCTAATAGTACTTGACAGTCTTGTAATTCACAAAGGTGAGTCTGTATGACTGATTTTCTCAATGACAAATGCCTACCAATCTTCTGAGGAACTTCGGGATATCCCAGACTATTTTGATGCCTATTTTCCTGTGTAGCATGGGATCTACCAAGCAAAATCAAAACATGACAGCCCCTTTTTGTGAGTTATTAGAATCTAAATATCCTAAAGGCACCAGATCCTCTGATTTTGGAAGCTAAACAAAGTCAGGTCTGGTTAAAATTTGGATGGGAGATTGTCAACAAATACCAGGTGCTGAAGACTATATTTCAGAGGAAGGAATGGAAAAACCATTGTTGAATATTCCTTGCCAAAGAAAGTTAGCTGGCAATTCAAAAGTGTGCAAACACACGCTTTCACTTTTTGACATTCTCGAAAAGTGTCAGTGACCTACCTTATTCCCATATTTATATTGAACATGTCATGTCTCAATCATCAAATCTCTGACCAAAATCACAGAAATATACCTGGCTGGTGGGTCCACTTCCACATTATACGTATATTTTACAATGGCAAGAAATGTAGTCAATAATAATAATAATAATAATAATAATAATAATAATTTTATTTGTATCCCGCTACCATTTCCCCAAGGGACTCAGTGCAGCTTACATGAGGCCGAGCCCACAATACAGCAGCAAAAACAACAACAGCAGCAATACAAAACAATAAAATGAAACTCATAAACAAAAAAACAAGCAGTAAACATTAACAATAGCACAACAACGCTTAAAAACCTATGGCTGGGCCAAATGTAATAATTAATTTTTTTAAAAAATAATGCTGAGCATGAACAGGTGAAATATATAACTAGGATAGAATTTCGGAGAGGAAAGGGGTGTGCAGACAATCCTAGATCATTGATAAAGTGCATTTAGGGGCATATTGCTGGGTCTCTTGAACACTGTATGTCATCCTAGTCACAAGCAAACCATGCAACCAAACTAATGGAAAAATCCTAGATTTTATTTATGTTCTTTCTGATTTTATGCTGGGTTAAAGTAAATTGATAAAAGGACCTGGTATAAAAACTCTCTGACCATACCAGGAGCTGACAAAAACATTATGGGATAAAGAAATCATGTAAAGATCTCCAAAGTGAAACAGGAGCTTCTGAAATTTGTCATGAGTCTAAAAACCCTTCTTTAACTTTAATTTGAACCTTTAAAAAAGGATGAGAGAGGGATAGAAAGAAACTTCTGCCTCCCCCCTCAAGGCTGATTTCATATCTGCTGGCTTTTTCTCTAACCTCAGTAAATCTAAACATTTTGGCAACTGGTAGATCTCAATCATGAGTGCCAGACTACTAGTTAATGTTTAGACTAAGAAATAGTCTGGGGAAAATGAATGGAAATGACTCAGGAATGAGCTGGTCCTAGGCAGATCTCTGGTTGAAATCTGAACTGAAGCTCTTGAGGTTCCTTTTGCTTAAGAGAGAGCTTTCTCCATTGTTAAACTTAAAGCTCATTGCCCCAAGAGGTTAGCTGATATTTCTCTCTGTCTGCCTGAAACTGATTCTTTTTCAGACAAATTTAATTACTTGATTGCTATGTTTGCCTTTTGTGCTTTTGTCTTGATGGTAATTTGGCAATTCTGTTTGATTGACAGATTATTGATATATCTTGCTTTTATAAAGCCTTTTTTTTTTGTCGTATCAGGAGCAAGTCACTTCTGGTGTGAGAGAATTGGCCGTCTGCAAGGACATTGCCCAGGGGATGCCCAAATGATTTGATGTTTTTGTCATCCTTGTGGAAGGCTTCTCTCATGTCCCCGCATGAGGAGCTGGAGCTGATAGAGGGAGCTTATCTGCCTCTCCCCGATTCGACTTGGGTTTATGCCTACTTCCTATCTATCTATCTATCCACACACACACACACATATTGTAATGTTCGTTTGCGGGATTAACATAGCTCAAAAACCAGTGGACAAATTTGGACACAATACACATATCAGGCCAATGAGTGACCATCACTCATAAAAACACTGAAAAACACAGCAGAAGAGACTTAAAAAGCCAAAAAACAATTACAACACATGCCAAAACATATTGATGTGTAGTTCACCTGCAATCAAAGAGCACTCTGGACCCCACCAACAATGGCCCTGGACCTAACTTAGCTCACATAACCCCCATAACTAACAAAAAATGCAGGAGGGCTTTGGGGAAAATTCACCTTGATTTATAGGGATTATAGTTCACCTACACCCAGAGAACACTGTGAATACAAACAGCAATTGATCTGCACCAAATTTGGCACCCAAGAGCACTAACCTCAACTGACAATGGATCTGGGCCAAACTTGGCACACAGAACCAACATGGCCAACTGTGAATACAGACGGGGTCTGGGGGTGATTGCCCTTGGAATCTGGGAGCTGCAGTTCACTCTTAACCAGGGAGCACTGTAGCCAGACGACGGCGTATCTGGACCAAACTTGGTGCACAGACCCAAAATGGCCAACTTTTAACATTGGCAGGGTTCAGGGAGGATTGACCCACGAGAATGGGAATTGTAGTTCATCCACACCAAACTGAGAATACCTAACACCCAAAAACAATGCCTTTTTTCAAATAACCCGGGCATCATCAAGTCCCCAAGCTAGTATGTGTGTGTAGCATATATGTGTGTGTGTATATATTTATATCTACACACACACACACACACACACACACACACAGGCTCCCATTTCCTTCCCCCTCTTCTTTTTACCCATGTAGGAAACCTGCCTTGTCTGAATCAGCCTTTTCTTACCACAGTCTAATCTTTTTTTCCCTCTGTGAACCATCACAAAGATAAACCGGAGCATTTCACCTAAGTCCTGCCCCTACATTAACCTGTACTGGATATTTCTGTTTGATATTTCTTAAGTAAGGAAGGGGCTCACGGGAAGAATAATTGAAAGTATGTTGGAGAAAAAGTGCTTATACAGCAGTGTTTAATTCACCGGGGAAAAGGAATCAAGAGTCAGCAGTAATTTGGGTTAGGTTTATTCATGAAGCTTCAGGGAAAACCTGCATTGGCCCAAACATAGTAGAATCATAGCTCCGTGATAGACCATGTGTTTTTAATTAAAGGATCTCCTACAGCGGGACAGAGAAAGACCTCTGCTTGAAACCTCTGGGAGAGACTTCCCTGCCTGAGAAGGAAGACAGTGGAACAATGCTTTGATTTGGGCAGAGAAACCTATAATCAGACAAACAGTGGCTTTCTCTTAATGCCGTGTCTTTCTGTGCTAGAGGGAGATCATCCTGAATTCATTGTAGGAACATCTGATAGCTCACTAGTCTATCTAGCCTGGCAAAGCCTATCTGGCTTGGCAGCAGTTCACCCACATCTGTGATTTGTTGATGGCTGGAGATGCCTGGAATTGGTCCCGAGACTCTCTGCCCACAAAACACTCTTTGCTACCTACCCACCCGCAATAGGAGGTCAAAACCTGCGACTCTTTACAGTCAGATGAACATCTGGGAAGACAGTGAACACTGTCGCTGTCCATCTCAGAGGGCGGAGACATACCGAAGGAACACACTGAATTTGGAAAGAAAGGACAATGTGGCCCTGTAATTCTTGCCAGTTTGTCACGATGCCAGATTCTATTGTGTGGCTCTGTTCTTTCTGCTTATTTGGAATACCCTTGTCACTATGAATGAGCAACTGGTGAATTTAATGACAGGAGGAAAGACAACACAAGTTAATTGGCATATATTTCAAATAGTGCCTTCCTGCCTTTTCTTTCTTGCTGTTTAACAATAGAAACATCACATTCTTTTGTTGTTGTTGTTTATTCGTTCCGTCACTTCCGACTGTTTGTGACCTCATGGACCAGCCCACGACAGAACTCCCTGTTGGTCACCCCACTCCCCGGCTCCTTCAAGGTCAAGCCAGTCACTTCAAGGATGCCATCCATTCATCTTGCCCTTGGTCGACCCCTCTTCCTTTTTCCTTCCATTTTCCCCAGCATCATTGTCTTCTCTAACCTTTCCTGTCTTCTCATGATGTGGCCAAAGTACTTCATTGTTGCCTCTAATATCCTTCCATCCAGTAAGCAGTTGGGCATTATTTCCTGGAGGATGGACTGGTTGGATCTTCTCGCAGTCCAAGGCACTCTCAGAATTTTCCTCCAACACCACAGTTCAAAAGCATTTATCTTCCTTTGCTCAGCCTTCTTTATGTTCCAGCTCTCCCATCCGTATCGCATTCTTAAATGACTGGAAATATACTTGAGGATGGTGGGAGTAGACTAACAAAATTTGTTGAATATTTTCAAGCCACAGATGGTTGAATTCATGGATACAAAATTCATGGATACTGAGGGCCTACTGTATGTCTACTGCAGCCATTTCACTGGGGCCAATGGGAACAATTAACTCTGCTTAGAGTTATAACAGAAGTCTCTAGGTTGGGCCCACACATTAGTGTGCCAGCTGTAATATGTAGGTGTGTTCTGAAAACATAAGGGGAAACCTCTGAGTCGAGGTGAAATAAGAAATACCACAGAAACATGGAAGTTTAAAAATGCTTGATGAAGAAATGCAAGTGTCTTTATCTAACATTCACCCAATATTCAAAAGCTGTGCTCATCCCATCAACCTCATACATTTCATTAACATGGTAATTGGTTATTTTATTAGTGTTATGCATTTTTAAAAAAATCTTGTACATATTTACATATTGGGTTGTTGTAGGCTTTTTTGGGCTATATGGCCATGTTCTAGAAGCATTCTCTCCTGACGTTTCACCTGCATTTATGGCAGGCCTACCTCTGAGGATGCTTGCCATAGATGCAGGCAAAACGTCAGGAGAGAATGCCTCTAGAACATGGCCATATAGTCCGAAAAAACCTACAACAATTTGCTATTTTAAAATGCATACTTTTTAGAAAATTAGTGGTTGTCTTTTTCTATGGGGTTAAACACCTCACATTTTCTTTTTTTGGGCCATTAAAACCGAGATGGTCCATTTCCACAGGACTGACATGCTTCATTCAAAATCTCTGAATTTCCCATTTCCAGTGCCCATTCCCAGTGTCGTTTCCGCCTTTCATTACAGCCGGGAAATCTGGTTATTATATTTGGTCATTTTGCATTCTTTTGTTGTATGTGTGAATATGATATTTTGCCAAAGATTGGCCGTGCGAGTGGGCGTGTGCTCTCTCTCTCTCTCTCTCTCTCTCTCTTTCCCTTCCCTTCCTTTTTGGAGCCACGAGCGGGGGGCTCTCCTCGGCTGCCTCGCCTCCCTCAGCCGCGCTCCGGCTCAACCAATAGCAGAGGCGCCTCAGGCCCGACCCTCCGCAGTAGTCCCCACCCCCTCGGCTCTTCTTGCTTCCATCCTTCCCTCCCCCCGCCCCCCGCGAGCCCCCGGAGGAGTAGCATCTTCCTCTGACGGCGGGAGTGTGCCTCTCCGGGGGGCCCCGCGCGCGCCGCTTGCTCCTCCTCCTCGCGCTCCGTCCTCGCGCTCCCTCCTCGCGCCGCTCTTCCTCCTGCTCTTCCCGCGCGCGCGCCCCCCTCCCCTCCCTCAGTTCCTCCCTCCCTCCGCACCTGAGCGGAGCAGCGGCGATGAAGAGCAGCAGACGCAGCGCGAGCAGCAGCAGGAGCAGGAGGAGCCGCCCTCTCGGGCCCCGGCTGGGCCGATCGGGGCGCTCGCCGTGACGGGAATCCCAGTCTTGCAGCCCCCTCCCCCACCGTCTAAAAAAAACCCCAAGCCCTGTCTGTCCTTCGCTTGTCAACATCCCTCTGCCGCCCGCTCCCCACGGCGGGGGGTAGGGGCGCTGCCGGCTGGAGGCATGGGCTGCATCGGATCCAGGACTGTCGGTAAGGAAAGAGGGAGGGAGACACCGGGGGGGGGGGGGAGGGCATTGCTGAAGGAAGCATCACCATCTCACAGCTAATGGTGAGGGGAGCATCACCATCTCAGCAAACGGTGAGAGCAAGGAGCTTGGCTGCAACCTGGGAGCAGGAAAGAGACAGACGGAACAGGCCTCCTGCCGCTTCCTATTCACCTCCTCTTCCTCCTCCTTCTCATCTTCCTCCCCCTCTTCCTTTTCCTCCTCCTCCTCCACTTCCTCCTCCTCTTCCTTTTCCTCCTCCTCCTCCCCTTCCTCTTCTTTCTCCTCCAGTTCTTCCTCCTCCACTTCCTTTTCCTCCTCCACTTCCTCTGCCTCTTCCTCCTTCTCCACTTCCTCCTCCTCTTCCACTTCCTCATCCACTTCCTCATCCACTTCCTTCTCATCTCCTCCTCCTTTTCCTCCTTCTTTTCCTCCTTTTCCTCCTCATCCACTTCCTCCTCCACTTCCTCCTCCTCCTCTCCTGCATTGCCCAGGGCATCCTTGGGCTTCCCTTCATCCCTTGGCTGGTAGCTCTGTGCATGCCCCCTCCCCGATTTCTGCAGCTTAGGACCAGGAAAGAGGGATCAGGCCTCCTGTCATTTCCTCTTTCCCCTCCTCCTCCTCCTCCTCTTCCTCCTCACTTCCTCCTCCAGTTCCTCCTCTTCCTCCCCCTCTCCTGCATCACCCAGGGCATCCTTGGGCTTCCCTTCATCCCTTGGCTGGCAGCTCTGTGCATGCCCCCTCCCTGATTTCTGCAGCTTAGGACCAGGAAAGAGGGATCAGGCCTCCTGTCATTTCCTCTTTCCCCTCCTCCTCCTCCTCCTCTTCCTCCTCACTTCCTCCTCCAGTTCCTCCTCTTCCTCCCCCTCTCCTGCATCACCCAGGGCATCCTTGGGCTTCCCTTCATCCCTTGGCTGGCAGCTCTGTGCATGCCCCCTCCCTGATTTCTGCAGCTTAGGACCAGGAAAGAGGGATCAGGCCTCCTGTCATTTCCTCTTTCCCCTCCTCCTCCTCCTCCTCTTCCTCCTCACTTCCTCCTCCAGTTCCTCCTCTTCCTCCCCCTCTCCTGCATCACCCAGGGCATCCTTGGGCTTCCCTTCATCCCTTGGCTGGCAGCTCTGTGCATGCCCCCTCCCTGATTTCTGCAGCTTAGGAGCAGGAAAGAGGGATCAGGCCTCCTGTCCTTTCCTCTTTCCCCTTGTCCTCCTCTTCCTCCTCCTCCTCCTTCTCCTCCTCACTTCCTCCTCCAGTTCCTCCTCCTCCTCCTCCTCCTCTCCTGCATCACCCAGGGCATCCTTGGGCTTCCCTTCATCCCTTGGCTGGCAGCTCTGTGCATGCCCCCTCCCTGATTTCTGCAGCTTAGGAGCAGGAAAGAGGGATCAGGCCTCCTGTCCTTTCCTCTTTCCCCTTGTCCTCCTCTTCCTCCTCCTCCTCCTCCTTCTCCTCCTCACTTCCTCCTCCAGTTCCTCCTCCTCCTCCTCCTCCTCCTCTCCTGCATCACCCAGGGCATCCTTGGGCTTCCCTTCATCCCTTGGCTGGCAGCTCTGTGCATGCCCCCTCCCTGATTTCTGCAGTCTGGGAGCAGGAAAGAGACAGAAAGACCAGGCCTCCTGCTGCTTCCTC
Organism: Anolis sagrei; assembly: GCF_037176765.1. Classification (NCBI taxonomy): domain Eukaryota; kingdom Metazoa; phylum Chordata; class Lepidosauria; order Squamata; family Anolidae; genus Anolis; species Anolis sagrei. The sequence goes on from NC_090022.1 coordinate 196,471,815, forward strand.
TTCCTCCTCTTCCTCCTCCTCTCCTGCATGGCCCTGGGCATCCTTGGGCTTCCCTTTGCCCCTTGGCTGTCAGCTGAATGTGTGCCCCCTCACTGATTTGGATGCCATTGGCCTTGGTGCGTCCAGGAGATGGGTGGCACTGCATTGCTCCCCCTGCAAAGGGTCTCAATGGATTCTTTGGACCAAAAGAGGCAGGCCTGCCCCTTTTCTCTGGCAAGGCTCCTTTCTGCCAGCTGATATTCCTTCCTCCCTAGCTTTCCCCCAGGTTGTTATCCTTCTCAGGCTCTCCTTCTCACTGCAGTGATGGCTGCACATCTCCACCCGCCTCCCTCGCAGTGCCCACGCCTCAGCAGAGAACCGGCTCCCTCCCTCCTCCAAGACAAGAGCAGTGCCAAGGGCAGCCCCCTCCTTCTTTTGTTCTCGGCTGCCACGAAACGAAGTGGCACCCATCTGCCTCTCGCCTAATCCAGGTTTATGGGCTGCTAGACTCAGGCCTGCCATCCAGCGTGATGCTTCCCCACTTAGAAGGATGGCCCTCTTTCCTTGAGGGGATTCGAAACGTGTCAGGGTGTGCGTGCGACTCTGTGAGAGATTTGGGGTTTCCAATAAGAGGAAGGAGAGAGAATAATCTTGGCTCTATCTATGCGCCACAACCCACCAGGATGTCCACTCAAGGCTCAGTAGGTTCAGGGCAAACCCTCTTTCATGGGAGATCTTTGCCTCCTGGCATCAGTTAGTGGCCAATGTGGTGCTCCTATCCGGGCTTCTTGTTTTGGAACCTGAAATGCTTTGGTCCAAGCTGTGTTTGGTCCATGAGATCAATGACACTTTGGGTTATTGTGTTCTCAAAGGCTATCATGGCCAGAATCACTGGGTTGCTGTGAGTTTTCCAGGCTATGTAGCCATGTTCCAGAAGCATTCTCTCCTGACGTTTCACCCACAATTATGGCAGCCATCCTCAGAGGTTGTGAGGTATATTGGAAACCAGACAAGGGAGGTTTATATATCTTTGGGTTATTGTTTTGTTCTTCTCTGCCAATTCTCATTAAAGTGGGGGAGGTCTGGTACATTTCACTGCCTCTTGGCATTGCATCCAATGCATTCATAGAATCGTAGAATCCTAGAGTTGGAAGAGATGACATGAGCTATCTAGTCCAACCCCCTGCCATGCAGGAAAAGCACAAAGCACCCCCAGCAGATGGCCATCCAGATGTTGTATTCCCAGATCCTAATTGCACTTACTAGGAAGGAACGCACATTGAGCTCTTGTTAATTGTGTGTCACCATAGTCCTGGTTCTGGCTATTGATATTGGCTCTGATTTTTTAATGATGTGTTTATATTTTACTGTTTCAATTATGAAATTAGATTGTCATATATTTATTGCGTTTTTAATGTGCATTTGTCTAACCTTGCTGTTATTGGGCTTGGTCCCATTTGTAAGCCGCCCCAAGTCCCTTCGGGGAGATAATAATAATAATAATAATTATTATTATTATTATTATTATTATTTATTTAAAAATTATTTATATCCCGCCCTATCTCCCTGAGGGGACTTAAAAATTAAAATAAAGTTATTATTATTATTATTATTATTATTATTATTATTAAGTGTGCTCAGTGCAATAATAATAATAATAATAATAATAATAATAATAATATTGACAGCAGGATTGAAGAGAAAAAACTGGAAAAGCTGACACGATATGAGGATTTAAAGATCGAACTGCAAAGACTCTGGCACAAGCCAGTAAAGGTGCTCCCAATGGGTGCAGTGCCTAAAGACCTTGGCCTGCACTTAAACACAATCAATGCTGACAAAATTACCACCTGCCAGTTGCAGAAGGCCATCTTATGGGATCTGCATGCATTATTCGCCGATATATCACACAGTTCTGGACACTTGGGAAGTTTCCGACGTGTGATCCAATACAACAGCCAGTGAAGTGATCTTGTCTGCTGTTGACTCATCTTATTGTGTTTCAAATAATAATGTTTATTTATATCCCACCCCCTCTCCCCAGGTACTTGGGGTGGCTTACAACATAAATAATACAATAAGTGCAATACATTAAATATATAAAATGGAATAAACAATAACACATCCAATCGATATAACAATTTGAATGAGGAACCTTCCGCTCCTTTACTTAGTTGCCTTTCTCACAACCCTCAAGTATTTGGAAGTGTCACTATTTATTTATTTATTTTATTTACTGCGCTTATATACCGCAATTCTCAGCCCAGGGGCGACTCATTGCGGTGTACAACATAGAAAAACAGGTGCAAAATACAAGACATAGTGTAAAAATAATTCATCATTATCAAAAACATTATCATTATCAAAAACATCCTAATCAAAAACATCAAAAACATCAAACATTACTAGAAAAGCCATTCCGTGTCGTCTCATTGTCAAACCCACAATCCGATATCATTTCCGTTGTTCCATTCCTATGGTCCCACTACTTCAGCAAACATGGCAGGAGTCAACAGGAATTGGTGTTAACGTATTAAGGGGAATTAAATATTTTCCTCATTCCCTGTTAAGAAGAATTTTACTGGGTTGCTGTGAGTTTTCTGGTCTGGATGGCCATGTTCCTGAAACATTCTCTCCTGATATTTTGCCCACATCTATGGCAGGCATACTTAGAGGTTATGAGGTCTGTGGGTGAAATGTCACGAGGGAATGCTTCTGGAACATGGCCATGCAGCCCAGAAAACTCACAGCAACCCAGTGATTCTGGCCATAAAAGCCTTCGACAAAAATTATACTACTTGCAACTTGCAAGTACAACTGGCACTGGTACAACTAAGGCGAGAAGTCTCTATCCTGGAAATATTTATCTGGGAGACTAGGTGACATACATAATGAAAACAGAAACAGAGCCATGTGAGTGTGTATATGCATGCATTTGGCTGTGTGCATATGCACACCTACTTTACCCCTTCCCTGTGAGATTAAAGATGTGGGACTCTTTCTTCAGCTGTGATTTGGAAAACAGGTAGGGAAAATTAAGCAGACTCCCAAACCTACCAGCAGTGCTGCTTTAATCAAATTTGCAGTCTCCCACAGCTGCATTTTAATAAGCCATGGTGGTGGGGCCCTTGGAGACAGTCTGTGGACCGCCTACGTAAAGCCCCATTTACCTTTTGTTGTGAACCAACTGCTAACATGTACTGCGGACACACAGAGTTGCACCCTTAATGTGTATATGAGAAAGGAGATTTCTTCTACCTCTGTGTGTTTTGCTGTCCCAATACTCTGTCCTTCTGTGCCGACAGGGTCTCCTAACTTTGCCAGTTTAGACTCATAAATGGCTATGTTTATGCGGCAGCCAGCTTATGTGGCAGAGAAGGAGACAATGATCTGTAACGGAGCAAGCATAGACTGTTTTGGTTTGAAAATGCTCCGGTAACAGAGGCTGGGAGCTCTTTTGGAATGCAGTAATACTGTGTCGCTTCTGCTCATTTTGATGAGGCTTGCAGGGAGAGAGGTTCCTGTTTGGTTGTGATCCATCCTATTGGTGGCATGGTGTGGGGGTAAGAGTGCCACCTGCATTTTCTGCCTCGGCCGTTCACATGCTATGGCATTTGGCTGATCGTGATCTCACTACTAAACATGAGATTTTGCAGAACTAAAGATACGCACCTGACAGCTAAGCAGTACATTGAGTTGAATCCTGCGCACTTTCGCTGCTGCTAAAAGACTTGTACTTCAACGTAGGAAAGATAAACATTTACCATCTATCATTTTGTGCTCAGAAGATCTTGGCTGATTTTAGCTACATATAGACATTAGCTCCAAAAATATATTTGGAGATACAGCCAGCTTACATTAATGTATGTGTCTAAGCCCATGTTTATTCCCTGCAATCCTCTGCTGTTTTTGCTCATTTGTATTCTTTCTCACCCTTCCCTTTAGCTTTTTTTTTTGTTCTTCTGTTTTTTGTTTTGTTTTTGTTTTGTTTAAAAAAAACAGTAGCTTGACATGCATGCTACACCTGCTTTAAAATAATGCGTTGAGCTTTAAAACTGTAAATATTTTGTTTTGACTAGTAACTAATGCCATCCAGTCTCAAGGAAAGATCTGGCATACATGACCTCTTGCTTATTATCAATATTTAGATGACCTTCTTCAGTTCATCCATCTGATGCAATACAGTTTCCTGTGCAAAATTGTGCAGCAGCATATATTAGAGGAGTCTTTGATGGGTTTATTGCAACATATTAAAGGAAAACAAGTTTTAAAGCCCTCTGATTGCGATGTACACTGGTTCCTTGGTGCCTGCTGAGGTTTAGTTCCAGGACCAAGCCATGGATGTCGTAATCCACAATTGAAGAATTTGTGGATATGGAGGGCCAGCTATAATCCAAACCACTTGGGAATGGGATAGTTTGCAGCAGGAAGGGATACATTAAATTCTTACTCACCTCTAGTTAGAAGTTTGTTTGTTTTTTCATGTCAAGAGTGACTTGAGAAACTGCAAGTTGCTTCTGGTGTGAGAAGATTGGCCATCTGCAAGGATGTTGCCCAGGGGATGCCCGGATGTTGTGATGTTTTACCATCAAGCAAATTCACCTTCCCTGCAGTTAACATGTTTACTTCCACAATGAGGTTTCTTCAGAGATCTGAGCCTGATCAATAATTCTGAGTTTACTTTCCATGACAATGTTGTATCATCCTTGTGGGAGGTTTCTCTAGTTAGAAGTAAACACCACTGAACCTAATTCCAATAAAGTGTGTAAGCTCAAGCATTTTCCCCTAACTACTGCTTTTTTCTAAAAAGGGAAAAAAGGAAAAAAACAGTCAGAAGGGCCAAAAACGATGTGAGGTGCAGAAGTCAAATAGAAAGTGGAGGGATCCAGGGAATCATAGAGTTGGAAGAGATCTCATGGGCCATCCAGTCCAACCCCTTACCAAGAAGCAGCAACATTGCATTCAAAGCACCCCTGACAGATGGCCATCCAGCCTCTGTTTAAAAGCCTCCAAAGAAGGAGCCTCCACCACAGTCCGGGGCAGAGAGTTCCATTGCTGAACAGCTCTCACAGTCAGGAAGTTCTTCCTAATGTTCAGATAGAATCTCCTTTCCTGTAGTTTGAATCCATTGTTCTGCACCCTAGTCTCCAAGGCAGCAGAAAACAAGCCTCCTCCCTATGACTTCCCCTCATATGTCCCCTCTCAGCCTTCCCTTCTGCAGGCTAAACAGATCTTTAAGCTGCTCCTCATAGGGCTTGTTCTCCAGGCCCTTGATCATTTTAGTTGCCCTCCTCTGGACACCTTCCAGCTTGTTAACATCTCCCTTAAATTGCGGTGCCCAGAATTGGGCACAGTATGATTCCAGGTGTGGTCTGACCAAGGCAGAATAGAGGGGTAGCATGACTTCCCTGGATCTAGACACTAGGCTCCTATAAAATGCAGGCAAAAAGTGAGAGAGTTAGGCTCTCTCACCTTTGCTTCTCCTTCCCTTCCAAGGCATCTTTGACTTGAAGTAACAGTGCTAAAGTTGGCACAGAGCACATGAGCCATCACTTGATGGTTCGGCTAAGATTTGGTTAGGTATGGGACCACTTTTTACAACAAATTCAGTCAGTTTGGGTCTTGTGTAAAGCCAAGCTAGATATTGTAAAATATCATTGTCGCTATTGTCGCTATTGTCACTCTGCAAAATTTGTAATTTTTTGTTTTTATTGCATTTTTATTCTGAGCAGAAAAAACGTGGTGTGCATAATTTCTTCGTCCCTCACATATTGTGTTCTCACAAATGTTTTTATTCTTTTTTGTTTTAAGCAGAAAAAGAGTAGTCTACATAATTTCCTCTTGTTTCACATGCTGTATTCTCTCAATTCTTGTAGATTGAGGTGAGTATTTTAACTGGATGAATTCAGTTAAAATTGACGTGAATCGTTAAATCTGAATTGTGTCGTCCTGGTCCTCTAAGGCAGTGGTTCCCAGTCTGTGGTCCATGGACCACCAGTGGTGCGCAAGAACTAAAATTTGGTCTGCGGCCTCACTGTCACTACGTTGCAACAAGAGCGACTGGTCTTGCAAAACCCTCTTATAGTGCTAAGGCTTAGTAAATTTGGCTTTCTGTGGGCGAGCAGATGGCGACTACTGGATGGCCTATGTTCTGTATCAGAAACTAGAGCTGATGTCATCTAGTTTCTAAAGTTGACCAAAAACTGATTTGTAACCCTTTTGGTACTAATGTTGGAGAGTGATCCCTGGTCAAAGTGGCCCCTGGTCAAAAGAAGGTTGGGAATACTGCTCTAAGGCAATGGCCTTTCATATTGATGACTGCTTGCTTGAAGATGCATGTGATTATGTAGCCACTGGGCAAAGGTTTTCTATGCCATCAGTTTTTCTCCTGACTACTTCCCTCAGTCCTGTCCCAATAATCAATACTATAATGGAATATAGAAGATAAATTGTCATCAATTTAATGGTATTGTTGGAAGATAGAACATTTGGAAGTAGCAACTGGATTTTGACCTCTGTATAGTCATTATACTGACTTTTCATTTTTTAACAAATATGTACTATTCAGATACCATCCCCTCTTTTCTTTGCGCCATCAAGACAGAAAGCTCTGTTGAAAAGATGGTTTTCCTAAAAGCCTCCAAAAATATAAGCAGAGTGACTTAACTACAGAACCACGAGCTTTTCCGATACCAATAATCTCTGCCATTGACTGTGTTCCAAATCAAAGGGAGCATATTTTAAATATGCTAAAATCAGCTCCTTCTGGTAGGAGCAGTCAGTAACTTCTCCAAGACAGCAGACAAGGTTTTTTATAAAGTGCTTGATACATCTTGGTCAAACATATCAGGCAAATTTATGTTCTTTGCTCAAGAATGTCTGGCAGTAATCAATGAATCCAAATTGCAATATAATATTTCTTCAATTCTAAGATGCACTTCCCCCCATATAAACATCTCTAAAATTGGGTTTTCTTACAATCATGGGTGGTTTTTTAATTATAAATATAGGGTTTTCCCCCTGTATGTTGTTCTGAAATAAGTATGCATCTTGCAATCACTAGCATCTTAAAATTGATAAAATTTTCTATTTATTTATTTATGTATTTATTTATTTATGCGTTTGGCTTTTTTTAGACAGAAATGTGTGCAGGCAAAAATATATATAGCATATTTATTTCACTCAGGAGATTGCAGAAAGAAGGAATGAATGTCCATGGTACAGACAGTTGAGTCTGTCATGCTAATAGAATAGCATAAGGTTGATTAGAGTGACATGCAAATTGAGCATCTGGTGAAATCTGAAAGTCACTATTTGCTGCTGTTCCCTGTGGTTTGCTCCATTCTTTGACATTTCTGTGGTAAAATCCCTGTATAATTTGCACTGTAAAACCATGCATGTTTTAGATCAGAAATGCTTATATAGGCTATGGTAGTATATGATCATGGCCTTTTCTTTTGTAATTGTCTAGGTATTTTCAATTCTAGCCCATCATATTTTTCGCCCTACCAGGTAGTACCCAGAATATATTCTTACAGCAGTTTAGGACGTACTGTAAGTTTTCCGGGCTGTATGGCCGTGTTCCAGAAACATTCTACTGCAAATTGGCTCTGTCCAAATATGTTATTCATTAAGCTAATCTAAACTAATCTAATTTGTCTTCCGAAACATACTCCATTTCTCTTGCATGCGAATTCACAGTATTTTATCATTTTCCTTCCATAATCACCCACGCGTTATCCTAAAATAACATACGCCATCCCCAGCAACACCTACACTGAGTTGGCCAGGCTTTTACTGCAGTGCCGATCATCACCCGTTTACAGACTTTAAGGAAACTTAGCTAGCATGGGTTAATGGTTTGGCAGTTGGATTATGACTCTAGAGACCAGGGTTTGAATCCCCACTCAGTCATGGACACCCACTGGGTGACCTTGAGTGAGTCGCATACTCTCAGCCACAAAGGCAACCCCCCTCTCTGAAAAAGTCTTTCCAAGAGAACCTCCTGATAGGCTTGCCGTATGGTCCCCAAAAATAAAAAATGACTTGCAGGCACACAACAAAGTGCCAGAAGCCATGGCAAGGAGGAGGGTGGGTGGGAGTAGGGATGTACAAGGAGTATGAAGTCAATGCATTCCTCATAGAAGAAGATAGGGCAAAACTCAGGTTTTGCTGATCTGTAAGTCATAGCAGCACTAGCCAGCAAAGCAGATAAATAATAATTCTGGAAATTATCATCCAGCAATATCTGGCCAGTCTTACTTGGCCACCATAAGTGAGTTGTTGCTTGTGTAGCAGTGGGGCTTAGAATCACAGAATAATAAGAGTTGGACAAGACCACATGGACCATCTAGTCCAATGCCCTGCCATGCAAGAAAAGCACAATCAAAGCACCCCTGATGGATGGCCTCCCAGCCTCTGTTTAAAAGCCACTAAGGAAGGAGCTTCCACCACATTATGAGGCAGAGAGTTCCACTGCTGAACAGCTCTTACAGTCAGGAAGTTCTTTCTAATGTTCAGGTGCAATCTCCTTTCCTGTAATTTGAACCCACTGCTCTGAGTCCCAGTCTCCAAAGCAGCAGAAAACAAGCCTGCTCCCTCTTCCTTATGATAGTCTTTCACATATTTATACATGGCTATCATGTTTCCTCTCAACCTCTTCAGCAGGCTAAGCAGACCCAGCTCTTTAAGATGATCCTCATAGGGATTCATGTTCTCCAGATCTTTGATCATTTTAGTCACCCTCCTCTGGACACCTTCAATGTTATAAATATCTTTTTTAAACTCACACTTTCAAACCAGGAACAGAATTTCATAATTACTATCATTATTAACATTATTCGGAGGCTGAATAATATCAGGATAGCTTTGATGGTACTTTTGTGCCTCAAAGGGTGGGGTGATGTTCCCAGTTATAAATGTCGGTCCCTTGTTGCTTCTTTTATAAAAACATGTGGAAAGTTGATTACACAACAAACTTTGATAAGTAGGTGAATGCCGATGTCCTGCTTGCCACAACAAAGCTTTTGTCCTATAATCACCTTTTTATGATAGAACCAATGAGGAGCGATTTGCATCAGCTCATCAATGCATTAAAAAATTTTTAAGTCACCCGAGTTTCCAGCCATTTCTCGCGGCAGCCATCTTGTAGTCTTCTAAATCCCAGAACAAAGCAGCAAGTTCGGATGTCACAGGCACAAATCCCAGGACCAACAGGTCTGTGTGCGGACCTGCTCACAGGTCCTTTTTTTTTTTTGTCCTACCTATTAAACCCACAATTTGGTGTTGTCTGGAAGCACCCTCAGTTACATCAGTTGTTGAATACATTTATTTATAGACTCTGTGCTATTCCTAACTGGTTAAAATCTGCATGCACAAGCACATCTGCATGGTTTCCTCATTCTTTTCCCACTTACAAATCAGGAGAAGAAAGTATAGTAATTTTACTCTGAAACATGAAGGAGATAAGTGAGTTTGCCTTGCATAGTTCCTGACACCTGCCATTGTGCACCATTGTGTCTAACATTGAACTTGTGCACTACTGCTTTTCTTAAAATGCCAAGCCATTTGGGATTTCAAAGCTGTGAGCAATGTGAACACATACCCTTCTAAAATAGGCATGATTCAGAGCTTGTTGTTGGTGTATAGGTCCTGACATTGAAAGTCACAAGAATTCACTGGGAAGAATAGGCAGGGGCTATGAAATAGTGAATGTGGATGATGGGATTGATGGGTTTAGATGATTCCTGTGGAGGGAAAGCATCTTTAAGGTAAAATGCAACCTGGTAGCTCACTGCAGTTGTTTGGAGATAGGCTTTAATATATCTAGTGAGTATTATATTGGTGTACCAGTTACATATAAGAGTGTATTTGATACCAGGTGTCACACAATAAAATCACATTTAGAATTGTAGAATAGAATAATAGAATCATAGAGTTGGAAGAGACCTCATGGGCCATCCAGTCCAACCCCCTGCCAAGAAGCAGGAAATTTGCATTCAAAGCACCCCGACAGATGACCATCCAGCCTCTGTTTAAAAGCTTCCAAAGAAGTAGCCTCTACCACACTGCTGAACAGCTTTCACAGTCAGGAAGTTCTTCCTAATGTTCAGATGGAATCTCCTTTCCTGTAGTTTGAAGCCATTGTTCCGCGTCCTAGTCTCCAGGGCAGCAGAAAACAAGCTTGCTCCCTCCTCCCTGTGGCTTCCTCTCACATATTTATACTTGGTTATCATGTCTCCTTTCAGCCTTTTCTTCTTCAGGCTAAACATGGCCAGCTCTTTAAGCCGTTCCTCATAGGGCTTGGCCTCCAGACCCTTGATCATTTTAGTCACTCTCCTCTGGACACATTCCAGCATATCTTTCCAGAATCATACACTGGAAGAAATCGCAAATCATCCAGTCCAATTTCCTGCTTTGCAAAAATGTCCTACGATCAAATAATCATATTGTAAATAATCAGAATAGAAAGAACAAAACAAGGCTAATGAGCTTTTGTAATAAGTTTAGTTAGGGTTTAAAGAATGGGGCAGGCACAAGAAATAATAAGCCACAGATTTGCAGTGCTGATATATATTTTTTTACATGGAACTTTTCTATACTTAGTTCTTTTAAACCAAGGCTATATTCCTGTGCATAGTTGGGAGCAAGTTGCATTGTACTGAGTAAAAAATACTGTATTTTCCATTGTCTTAGCTGTTTTGTTTTCTTTTGCTTTAACAGTGCATTGTGTGTCATTTTGAAAATAGCTAGAGCTCATACAGTATAACCTTTTAAAAAATTCAATAGCACTACTTTAGATAATTAAGAAGACATGTTGCAGGTGATGAAATTAACTTCATTTTGAAGATCTCATGAAGCAGATTAATCATCTTCTTGGAATCACTAACTATTCACCACAGATATTTAAAAAATCATGGTTGTTTGGTGAATGGTACTGGTACTTTCCATCAGCATCATGATGCATTCATAATAGTTCCCTTGAAATTTCAGGCACACAAGTAATTAAAAAGTGCCAGAAATGTGCTTGAATTTCCTCTCCCCAGTAAATTGCATTCTGATTAGAATTCTCTAAAAATGTGAGTCATTTGCTGAAATTTCCCTGCATCTTGTGAGATCGCTGCCCAAACAGAAGACGCTTCTATTCATATGGAGGTGTGGCAGATGATGCTACATTCCTGTTTGTTTTCTAATAGTAATTACAGTGGTTTTTAATCTCTGACAGATCCTCTGACTTTACAGAGCCAGTCTTCAATTGTAAGGGTGTCCCATAAAAGGGTGCCATATAAAAGAAAGTACCTCCAGATGTGAGAGATCAGACTGTTTAGATCAGTGGTTCTCAACCTGGGGTCCCCAGATGTTTTTAGCCTACAACTCCCAGAAATCCCAGTCAGTTTACCAGCTGTTAGGATTTCTGGGAGTTCTCAACATCTGGGGACCCCAGGTTGAGAACCACTGGGATGAAGCCCATTCAACCTCTCCTCTATGCAACTGCAGGCCCATCGAGACCAGTGGTTCCCAACCTTTTATTTATTTTTTTATTTTTTTACCAGGGACCACTTTGACCAGGAACCACTCTCCAACATTAGTACCAAAAGGGCTATGAATCAATTTTTGGTCAACTTTAGATTCCGTTTGGTGATTTGGGGTGCTGATTCAGAAAATTGCATTGGATAGACCACATCAGCTCTAATATCCAATACAGAACATATGTCATCTAGTAGTTGCCATCTGCTCACCCACAGAAAACCATATTTAATAATCTAGAGCAGATGTTGTAGTAGTAATCTTTTGTGGGGAGTCAGCCTCTCCCCACCTGGCATCCCCATTGTTTTAGAACTATAAGAGGGTTTTGCGAGACCAGTTCATCTCATTTTTTGAGGCAACAGTGTACTAATGGTGAGGCCGCAGATCATAATTTCATTTTTGGGGACCACCGGTGGTCCACAGATCACAGGATGGGAACCACTGATCTAGACTGTAGAATTAATGCAGTTTGATATCACTTTAATTGTCATGGCTCAATGCTATAGAAACATGGGATTCATCATTTAGTGTGGCACCAGCACTTTTTGGCAGAGGAGAATAAAGACCTTGTAAAACTATGACTTTCATGATTCCGTAGTACTGAGCCATGGTAGTTTAAGTGGTGTCAAACTGCATTCGATGGTGATTCCTGAAAAGAAGACCTTTTTACAAATACTGTTGGTGCTGGTTGGGCTCTTATAACCATTTTACTGATTTATAGTTTTAATATATATTTAAGCATTCATTCTGATGGCTTATGGGATGCCTTATAGAAGCTAAAACAAGAAACAGTAAGATTAAATTCAAATAGTTGAAACCAGAGATGTGTTGTTATTAATATTTCATCTTCAACCCAAGACGTGATACTCCTGATGCCTTATAAAAATAAAGACATGTATGGAATTAAAAATAACCTAAGAAGTATCTATCCAAAAGGCCAAGTTATAAAAGCAGCAGAGAACTATTTTAAAAAACCATTTCCTTTTAAATAGCCAGTTGGAATAAAAACGTGACCTTCCAGAGGAAGGACCATATGCAAGCAGCCACTCAGATCACCCTACTCTATAGAAGTGTCTCAGGCTCCATCTATGCTGCCATATAATCCAATTTCTGAATCCACATTATATGACTGTGTAGACTCATATAATTCAATTCAAAACACATAATCAGGATGTTATTCTTTGATTCCCCTCAATTTTCTGTGTCAACTGGCCTTCATAGTTTCCTGGAGACTAATATACTTGGAACCAGTCAATTAAAAGTTAATTTTTTGAATCTTCTGGGCCAGATTCTCCCTTGACCATATGTAGTCTGAGGACAGAGGAAATAATATTTTCTTTTGGACTGAGTCACAGATGGTTTGGGCTCTGCCTTAGCCCTGGAGCCCTTTCTGATTCCCTGAAATTGCAAGACCAATCATGAAATGGAAACAAATATCAGATGCTGAAGTTTCATTATGTGCAAGCAGTATGCCTAGCACTGTCACGAACATGAAAGCAGTTTGTTTAATCTGATATTGAGGAGCTGATGCGGTCCATGTGTTTGGAAGCATGTGTTTCTTCATGGAGCGTTAAGATACCCATTGCTCTGGTTATGTTTGAGATGTGAGTTGGTACCTTTGCTTCCAGGTGAGGGGAGGATAGGTGTGTTGATTGTACCATATGTTCTGAGGGTATGAAGCAAACTGACGTCTGGATAAATATTGACTCAAAGTATCTAGTCTGATGTAATGTGCATCACAGGGCAGCAAGAACACTACTTTTCAACCATGCACACAGGCGGCTCATGGTTCCAGTATCTTCAAGGCAGTGAAACCACCCTGGAAGATTGAGGGTGCATCTACACTGCAGAATTAATGCAGTTTGATGCACACTTTAACTGCCATGGCTCAATTCTATGGAATCCTGGTATTTTTATTTTGATGAGACACCAGGACTCTTTGACAGAGAAAGCTAAAGATTCCCAGGATTCCATAGCATTGAACTATGGCCCTATCTACACTGACAATTTCATGCAGTTCAAAGCTAGCTTCAGACTCTGGTGGCTAGACAATGAACACCCACGAAAGCGCATGAAAGAAAGCTCTAAAATGTACATCAGCACTACATCAGCACTCTGTGATTTGTGTAATCATCATCCAGATCCCAGTCTAAGATTTCCATGTAAACCACTTTTTTCAATACCAGTTAGAAGCTGCATTAAATGGTCAGTGTCGGTGGGACTCCTGGTAATTAAAATTCTATAGTGTCGATACAGCCTTCAACTCAACTTCAAAGGAGCTTTCCAAAGTTTTAATCTCTATGACAGATATGGCTCCACACCTTGAATTCTTCAGAGGTTCTGGCTAAAATCAATGTCTCATTAATAAGGAAGCCTCCAGTCATCCCTAGCAGTGTGGATTTTTTGAAATGAGCTGTCTGGTTGAGACAGTGGTTTACACTCCATAATAAAAATAAATATTTGTTATGTTTTACTTGAACGAGGATATAACTTACTTTATATACTCATGTATAATTCTAAAAGTTTTAGTCAAACAATCAACCCCAAAAACCTGTTTCAATTTAATCATGGCTGAACGCCAAAGGGGCCTGGTGTCTGTAGACATCTCTTATCTTTTTGCTGGCATGTCTTCATGGGGTGCCCTTTTACCTTCCTGAGGAGGCAGTACTTATTTATCTACTTGCATTGCATGCATTCGAACTGCTAGGTTGACAGAAGCTAGGACTGACAGTCAAGAGCTCACCCCAACTTGCGGCTTCAAACTGTTGACCCTCCAGTCAGCAGCCTTTCCTGCAACTAGCGGCTTTGACTGCTGTGCTACTGCACTACCTACGGGAAGAAGGGAAATATCATGAATATAGCACAGATCCAGTAGACGATGAGTACAGATCATTAGGCCCATATAGACAGCCTTCCAGTGGAAGTAGCACTTGTCAGAGGGAGATATCAGGGAATGAATGAACATTAAACCATCTCCATAATTTTAAAATAACACAGCATTCCCATTCATATTTAATAAGAATTGTGACAACTTGAATTCAGTACAGGTTACACATAAACACTTTTTTCTCCAGTTATTTAATCTTTGAAGTAGCATGTAAGCCTCAGCATTATGATGCACAGAAAAGAAAACTGATGTTTTAGGGTGGGAAAGGTGTTGTAGGTGAGTGAAAAGCAAGAGGACCCCATTTAAGTGCAATCCTAGACTTGTCCAAAAAGAGTTGTTTGCTTAGCAGATAAAATAGCAGCATGCATCGTCACCAGTCCTGAAAACCTTCCACTGTAATTGTTCTTAAAATCCATTGTAACAATTTCCATAACAATTTCTCCTCTTGATTCTAACAGTGTAGAAGCAGTGTGTAAATGGCTTCAGTAACCTTATTTTAAAGTATTTAAAGAACAGACAAGCATCCCGAGCTCTGAGGATTACCTGGGAATCCCACTGGAGCACACCCAAATACCTGGGAGTGACTCTGGACCGTTCTCTGACCTACAAGAAGCACTACCCGAATATCAAGCAAAAAGTGGGCGCTAGAAACAATATCATACGAAAGCTTACTGGCACAACCTGGGGATCACAACCAGACACAGTGAAGACATCTGCCCTTGCGCTATCCTACTCTGCTGCTGAGTATGCATGCCCAGTGTGGAACACATCTCACCACACTAAAACAGTAGATGTGGCTCTTAATGAGACATGCCGCATTATCACGGGGTGTCTGTGCCCTACATCACTGGAGAAATTACACTGTTTAGCCTGTACTGCACTACCTGACATCCGCTGGGAAGTAGCGGCCAATAGTGAAGGACCAAGGCAGTGACATTTCCAGCCCATCCACAGCAATGACTTAAATCAAGAAATAGTTTTCTAACATCTACAGAGACACTTGCTGGAACACCTCAGCAAGCGAGAGTCCAAAGGTGGCAGGCTCAAACCCAGAACCTCAATCAGTGGCTGATACCAAATGAGAGACATCTCCCAGGCACACAGAAAACTGGGCAACTTGGAAGGTGCTGAATAGATTGCGTTCTGGCACCACGAGATGCAGAGCCAACCTTAAGAAATGGGGCTACAAAGTGAAATCCACGACATGCAAGTTTGGAGAAGAGCAAACTACAGACCACCTGCTGCAGTGCAGCTTGAGCTCCGCTACATGCACAATGGAGGACCATCTTATAGTAACACCAGAGGCATTCTAGGTGGCCAACTACTGGTCAAAGGACATTTAATCAACTACCAAGCTTGCAAACTTTGTGATTTGTTTGTTTGTTTGTTTGTTTGTTTGTTAAAAATGCAGTACAACTGTTTGGTCTGACACGATAAATAATCGTGGAAATAAATGTGACACTTTCCAAAAGAAGAAAAGTAAATTAGAGGGACAAGTGCAATACTTCCACTATTTTCTTAAGGGGCCTTTATCAAACTCAGTTGTGTTGTGCCCTTATTTAATAGTGAAGTATCTGGTCAAGTCACATAATTTTGTTCTATGGTATTTGATACATTTTTTTACAACTGTCAGATGTTATTTGTACTTGCTACAAGTTTCTTCCCCAGCTAGGAAGAAAGGCAGAATCTTCCATTTGTGTGAAATATTCAGCTACATAACTGGTGGAAATTGCTCTCATTTTTCCTAAGAGGATCCTGCTCTTTTTCTAATCTTAAGATCAGCAGTGGAAAATGAAATTTTCAGGTTAGGATTCTGTCTGATAAAAGGTTAGAGATCTTTACTAAAGAGCTCAGGAGAACATATCTAGGACAAAGTGACAAATAGATTTGTAGGTAGCTGTTCATTAAAGGGTTTCTGTAGCAATTATTTGGTGCCTAAAGCGTTTTAAATGAACTGTCAGCAATCTTTGCAATAGCATGTTGAGCCAGATCAGTATTATAGCAACATGTTGGGGATGAGAACTATGAACTGTGGCAGCTAGTGGCTTCCATCTCAGTGGGCCATTAATCCACACTGGGGGTTAGTTCAAAATTTAAAAGAACAATCCAAGATACTGAATATCTTTCAGGGGTAGAGTGTTGCATTTTGCATGGCTCATTGGTCTAAAACTCATCTAATTGGATATGGGAGCCTCTAGCTGCCAATGGCATTGGCTGAGAGATGGTGGCTTGCTTCAATATGTATAGACACTGAGATAGGAGTGATTAATATCTGGGCTCATGGCTCGAGGGATTAGCCTCTATTTTACATCTAATTCATGTGAAATTCATTCTTATTTTCAGTGTAGTTCAAAGCCATATCCAAGATCATTTAAATTAAAATGACATGTTTTCAATCTCTGTGTTTGTATTTACACCATAGACAGATATTTGTGTATCACAGAAGATCCACCTGAGAGTATATAGAGCATAAATGGAGGATTATCTGTGTCTATTGGTTACTGTTATTGTCCTGCTTGAACGGAAGGCAAGGATTCTACAGCATTCTCCAGCAGTCATGCATTATAGGGATAATTTGTAATGATACACAAAGTAACTTTTAGGAAATAATTGCTAAAATAAGGCATGCTAATCATAGTATTTTTGCAGCAAGCTTCCAAATTGAGGATTGTTAAGGAAATCAATGAAAGTCTGTTAGAAATAGCAACCTTCTCATAGCCTCCATAGTTATTTGTTATGTATGTAATTCAGATTGCTTACTGTATTGTATATGTGTGTATTGGTATGCAAGTTTACTTTAACTGTTGTGGGAGGGGCTGCAGATCATGTGATCGGGTCTGGGTTTGTTCAGGACTCAGACTTCATTTTAGATCAGTATGCTTTAGACTTCAGTAGAGACAGATGTATGCTTTTTGAAGTTAGTTGAAACAGACTATAGAGACTCGCAGAACAGAGAGATGCTTTGGACTTTGGACTATTGATTATAAAAGGATGCCCTGTGTTAACTATGTAGAGAAGCTACTGCAAATCTACTTATAACTGGATTGATAAGCAAAGTACCTGTATGTTGAATACATGAAGTTTGTGAGTAAACCAACTATGTTACTTTTAAAGAAGTCTATTTCCTGGTTTTTTGTCACTTGAGAGCATGATTTAAAAGCAAATATATTCCAAGGGAGAGTAGATGTTTTTTGAGCAACTAAAAGGAATACTTTTGAAACTCGGCTGAATATATATGTATGTGTTTGTGCATTGGAATATCTTTGTCCCTAGAAACCTAGGGGTGATC
Source organism: Anolis sagrei (assembly GCF_037176765.1). Taxonomy (NCBI): domain Eukaryota; kingdom Metazoa; phylum Chordata; class Lepidosauria; order Squamata; family Anolidae; genus Anolis; species Anolis sagrei. The sequence continues at coordinate 196,489,496 of NC_090022.1, forward strand.
CAGACAGGCTGTTATCCCAGGAGAATCCATGTTTAAAAAACACAGATTTTCCTGGGGGCCTGTTTATTTATTTATTTCCTATATTTATACCCCACTCTTTTCCTCCCAAAAGAATAAGAAATTGGAAAGCCTCCAGACCCTTTTGAAAAGTTAAAAAAAAACTTTCCTGGCCTCCAGTGTACTCTTGGAGCTGCTCTCCTGGCACATAGAAATGACACGCCAGGAGAGCGGGGGGGGGGGGGGGGATTTTTTACCAAGAGGTTATGGCATCATTTTTCCAAAGGTTGTGACTTCTAACAAGGTCATCCTTTTCCAAAGAGCATAAAAGCTCCAAAAGATTGTGGAGATATTCATTTTTTAAAAAAGTCATCATGAACTTAACCCCGCTTACTTGTGCTTGCCACTATAGGTTTTTTTGCAAGACAAAATTCAGTAGAAATCAAGTATTACAAATAGATTTCAATATCTGGACTTGTCTCTACAAAATTCCATGTTTGATGCAAGTGGATTGTCGTGTGAAAACCTTGTCCGCATGCATTCAGGAAACTTGTTAATAGAGACTTGCTGGTTTAATTTTTTTTCTATTTTGCTTTGTTCAGAGATGCATGCATTGACAATCATGTTGCGTATATCTTGTCTTAATAATCTTGTAATGTGATTGTCAACAGCAGGGCAGGGGAAGAAAGAAGACTTGAGGGACAATGAACTAGTAGAATCTGGCATTATTAACGGGGAAGAGGTGTGTGTTGATCTTTCCATGACATGTTAAATAAATCAGATTGAAGAGGAAGAACCAATTTATAGCAGGCTTTTAACCAGTGAGGAAGCAAAGAAACAGTAAGAAGCCCATTGTTCAAGGCCAGCTCTATTCAGTCTGTCATGGGAAAAAAGCAAAAAAATAGCTGAAGAACTCTAAAATCTCACTAAATTAACTTTGGCATGTATTTTCCTCTTAAGGCAATGGCCTATTTCATAATAATTTTAAAGAGAACAGAGAGGAAATCTCTTCAGAAGTAGCTAGTAGTCTTAGCATCAGCTATTTAAGTGAATGGACAGAAAAGCTGCATTATTTGTCATTTAGGAAAATCATATCTCCACATGTGAGCTGTGAATTGTTCTATTTTGCTCCACATAAATTCACTGGAAAGCTGTGCGAAGCTATTTATAGCTTTCTGGCGTGCCTGCGTACTTGCACAAAGCCTTGTAAATATGCATGTGCAAGATCATTATATGTACATAGTTCCCAATGCAGGTGAACCTTTGCTGTTGAGATGTCATGATTTTAGAAGTCTGTCCTTCGAGACCAAGTAAACTGGATTAAAAATAAGGAAATGAAAACTTAAGAATTCATGTAGCAGAAGAAATAATTATCTAGATTGGGAAGAACAGCTGACTGGATTGTGAACCCTGGAATCAGTAAAAATTAATGGAATTGTGTAAGCAAATTGTGGACCATGGCTTCCATGCTGCTCCTGGACCAGTTCCTCACAGCTCCCAACTAACTTCATAACAATATAGCAGAATATTTATTTCAAAATCATTCAGGAAACCCCCTAAACACATGAAAACATGAAAAATATATCCACTTTCACAACCCTGTACCACCCCAAAATAACTTTTCTTCTGCAAAATGGTAACATTACATCCTATTGCCATTCTGAGAGGGACTGCAAAGGAAAGAGATAATTCAGCTTGCTGTGGTCCATGAGGGTTTGGAGGGTGGAGTTGTCTATCTTTGGTGCAGAATCGGACATGACCACTTGGTATGGAAGCCACTGGTTCTTCTGGTTCCCTTCCATACAATTCAGCTAATGGGAGAGATGTCAACATTCATATCGTAAACAGCTTGGTTATTGTCCCAAACCTTGTAGAGGTGGACAAATTGAGTATCCCTTATCTGAGGCCGCTTCCAGATAACACTTAAATGCATGCCAAAGCATGTTTAAGAAACCTGCTTAGGCACACGTGTAAGACCACATACTACCCCCTAAAGCGTGCACTTCCCTTGGGAGGGGGTGTCTAGATGCCCTCCTGGTATTTTCCTGCTTTGTCTCGAATTAATTCAGTTTTGCTGGAGATGTTGTTTGGACGCCTCCGGTAAAACCTATGTTTCTGCATTATGGGCCCTGTCTGGATGGGATCAAAAGTGTTTTAGAGTTTGGATTTCTCTCTGCTGCCCCCCCCCCCCCCCCAGAGTTTAGAATACCTGTACTGTATATTCATAACAGTACATAATGGAGATGGAATCTATGTCTCACCACAAAATTCATGCATGTTTCATAAACACGTTATACACAGAGATTGAAGATAATTTTATAGCATATCTGTAATCATTTTGTGCATTTGTGTGTGTTGAACCACCAGAAAGCAAAGGTGCCACTGTCTCAACCACTCACATAAACATATTTCTTTTATTTAAAAGTATTTCAACATTCTAGATAGGGATATTAAGCATATTTTACCAAGACACATGTTGCAGACAATACAGGGAAATAGTTCTTATGTTTTGGGCTTTCATGGTCATATGAATATAACCTTCTTCTACTATTACTTTTTCTTATTTATTCATTTATTATATGAATGGCTTTCTTGTTCAAAATCCAGTCACAATTAAGTACTTTTAAGCCTTATTGATTTAAGATCTAATCATGAAGTTCATGCTCCAAGGTTAAAAATCTTTAGTCAAGTGAATAAAATTGGCAAAGCTCATGTTATTCACCCCTTGGCTCTTTTGGGGATTGCAGGAAGAACAGGTGACATACAGATGTCAGCTCTACAAGAAATAATACTGCATTCACAAAGCTGTTTTTATAATACAGTAACCAGAAAGTACATTGATCCGGCCTCCTGCAATCTTCATGGATGTCCAATTTCTTATTCTTTGCTGTAGCACTGATGTGATTACTTCTGTGTTCCAGACATTATTTACCCCATAGCACTTTACTATCTGTGTCTCTCATTTTCCACTCAGCTTTCCTGAATGCTGCCAAAGCACTGTCAATTAGGAGAGACTTGCTCATCTTTTCCCTTCTCCAACCCATACAAAAATGCTCCCTTTCGTTATTTTGTCTTATGATTGTTTCCAGACCCTCACAAAATTGTCACCACAAATTTCTCTAGAACGGATCCAGCCTTGTGGTCATATAATCCCGTTAAGTTCATATAAATCAGTCCCTGTCACAGTGAGGCATTCCAATACATGGCCGTGGCTGCTGTTATTACTACTACTACATGCACTACAACTACATATAATGGTTCCATTCCACAGGAGAAGATATTTGGAAGCAGTTGTGTCCACCACTTTGGCCATTTTTCCATGCTGAAGACCATGTAGCTCTTCAGTAGGATGCCTTCTCAAGGCAAGAGATAACTTCCTACACTCACAGGAAGACTTTTGAATCCTGAATTGGACCATATTAGTTTGCCCTGCATCCTTGCAGAGCTCCAAGTTCCACTGATCCTACCCCTTTCCCCCAGTTAAGGATCCGCCTATTACAATGGAAGACTCCTCCTGATCCAGATCACTGTTATTCCACCTAGCTCTGAAAACAATTCCTATAGTGTGGCCTGTTGCATGGGAGGCACTAGATACTATTTGGGATAGACCCATGGTTGTCATGGAGGACATGAAATTTTGAACAATTCCTGATATAGCATGGATGTTGAAGTATCTTAGCATATCAAGCCAGGGTTACTACTACTGATACCAATTAAGCTCAGAAAAGAAAAATCTGAACAGTGTTGTTATTGTTGCTCTGCTGGTATACTGACAGACCCTAGTCTGTCCTGGCTATGGCTACCTATTTCTAGTACATGTATTCAAGGCTCCTAGGAAGGAAAATGGTATCATGTTGAACCACTGTGACATAGCTCCCCACCTCTCTGCTGCTGTGTAGAGTACAAGTAGTCCCCAAGTTACATACAAGATAGGTTCTGTAGGTTCTTAAGTTTCAGGTGCATTTAAGTTGGAACAAGTACATTTAAAGTGTAATTACATATTTTTAGTTTTGGTTTTCATAGGGAAGGGTTAACACCCTGTGGAATTTGTTTCACTCTCCGTGCCTCTGTTCTGCAAATTTCACCTCACTTTCTGTTCCTATCATAATTGAATTTTGAAAAATTTCATTTGTTGTGGAAACAAGGATTGATGGTCAAGCTTCATTGGAGACACCTTTTCCCCATGATAACTCTTTCAGGAGTGAATTTCCATTCCTGGGGATAGATTTCTCTAATTTCCTGTTGTCTCACCCCTGTCCTTAACTATGAATCATTTGTAAATTGGATGTTTGTAACTTGGGGACTGCATGTACTCAAGTGGATAGGGCTGAGAGAGCCAAGTCCCTGTAGTTTTACAAGACCTTCTCTGTCTGACCAAACTACAAATGCCCGGACTCCAAAGCATTGAACAATGGCAATTAAAGTGGTGTAAAACTGCATTCATTCTTCAGTGTAGATGCAACCCATGATATATATATATATGTCCAGGGTCAATCAGTGGATTTCCAAGTTTGAGTTGTTACAGGCCGATAATTTTTCACACAAATAGGGAATATGAAAAGGCTCAATTTATAAAGCAATATGATATTCAAAATTTCTAATGCTGCTCTTTTTAAAAAGACCACACATACCTCCCCCCCCCTTTTATCCTTGAACAAATGAATTTTCATCAATCTTCCCATTCTTTGAATTTTGTTTTGATACGACAGAAATCTACATCATTTTTGTTCTCCAGAAACTAAGATTATACCCCCTGGTTCCACTAGATTTCATTGGAAGGTTTTTACGACATCCGATTTGAAATCTCCAAGTAGATGTTCCTGTTGGGAATGAAGAGAAATGGGACACTTCTTCCTCAAACCTTCCAGTTGTCCAAACCACTCCGAAGAAGAATGGAAAGCTGCTAGTATGGGTTATAATTAATATGAAGTTGCTGGGGCTGGCGGTTCTTGGAGAAATGAAATAAAAGGATAATACAATCATTATTTATTTTGCTATTTAAAAGGATGCCATTAAAAGGACGAAAAAGAGTGCAGGTTCCAAGGGAACTGAGAGAAACATAAGAATTCCGGTTTCAAGTTGCAGCAAACCAGATTTAGGGTAGATGCCTTAGATTGCTTTCTACATGAAGGGACAGCCAAACAATGGAACAAGGGGCACAAAACCTGTGGCATTTCTTTCTCTGGACACGATAAAAGGATGAATAAGTGTCTGTTATGAGCTGTTGAAATTCAGGGAACATTGTGGGATGGTGATGAGTGTCCTTGTTTATGTGGGCCAGTTTTGATGAGATCCCGAGCACATGGAAAGTCTTCCTATCTCGAGATGTGATAACACATTTAAAGAGCTGTTAACCCTTGTGCTATATTTAACACAATTGTTTTATGTATACTGTACACTTGTTTATTTTCAGTTGATAAACGTTTGGCAGTAGAACAAGATCACATTTGTAGAAGTGTTTAAAAAAAAATCTGGTCTTGATTTCTTTAAAAAACACCCCGAAGACCTGTAGACGAGAGAAAGTACTTCTGAGTCAACTTAATTCCCAGTGAACTTCTGTCTGCCCCATAAGAGGGATTATTTGCTTTACTTGGATCTAACCTACTTAAGTTAGTAATTCGATATTGTTGAAAAAGACCAGCAGATCCAAATGCATCCATCAAATCTGGCTGTTTTTGTCATGAGGGCAGTGTGTGAACAATTCTTCTTTGAATCCACTTGCAAATTAACAAATGGGTCTGTTATTGCTCCGTTATAAATACAGCACTGGTTTATCAGTGCTTATGTAGTAACACTAGCTTTCTATTGAGATGGATTGAAGAAATAAGTTACTTCAGAATCGATCAGTCTTTTTGATTTCTCTTCACCATGGTGAATAGGAGTATGAAGCCATGTGCTAGTAAACACGCATCTTTTCTTCTCAGTTATTTATTTTGTATCAAAAGCATTGCATAAATTAGTATAAAAACCGATAAAATAGAAGGAGCACAGGTGGCTAAATATCTTTTGACCTAAAATGGGCAACAGCAATTGCATTGTCTGTGGCTTCTAACAATTCTTCCTCAGTACATGAGGCAGGGTATATTAGACAAGCATGCAGATGCGGAGTTGTCTGTTCTGCTCCACAGTCACATAAAGTGTGGGATTCTTTTAGGTAGTGCCATTTTGCCAGGTTGTCTTGTGATCTGCCCACTCCACTTCTGAGTCTGTTCAGGGACTTCCAAGTTGCCCATTCTTGGTTTGCCCCTGGAGGAAGACCCTTGTGGGGGGCCATCCAGTTGGGGTTTCCTGGTTTAGCTGCCCAGAGGGTTGTTGCTGGAGGGATGCCAAGAGGAGTGGTAGTTCTCATAAAGCTGGTAGTCATGTAGTGGATGGCTTTCATAGTATTCAACCTTATTTCTCTCACCTTTAGCAGCAACTTCCTGTCGCACATAGGGGAGGGGGGGGGCAGTGCCAGTTAGCTTGTAGAGTTTATCAACAGATGTAGGTTTAAGACATCCTGTGATTATTCTGCATGTTTCATTCAATGCTATGCTCACCTGCTTTGCATGGGCAGACGTATGCCAAACAGGCAGGCATACTCGGCAGTTGAGTAATTTTGGGTCTGCACCCCATGTGCTGCCAGTAAGTTTCCGCAGGATGTTATTGCATGCAGCTACTTTGTGCTTGGTGTTCAAGCAGTGTTTCCTATATGCTAGTGTTCGATTACAAAAATGTTGGATATGGCAGAATGGCGGAGTTGAACAAAATTCTTGCCAGTGGAGCCGCTCTTGAGAGGTTTGGCTCTTCTGACTAAATGTCATATTTCCCAAGATGTGAGGACTAACAAAAAGGACTATTTTTGTGAAAATGTAAACTGACCATGCTTTTCATAAAGGATCAGTTGGGGAAATATAAAATAGTTCTTTAGCACAGAGGGACATTAATTTTTAACCTATGTCATTAGCTTCATTCTGGAGAAATCTCTTTTTTCCGTATAATTTTTATTTCAAATATATGAGAAATGAGAAAGGGTACAAGAGTGGCTATAGAACTGGGATCTTTAACATCTTACATCTTTGTCTTCTTCCATTGCTATCTAATATTTAAAAATAGGCTTATATTATGTTAAAAAAGAAAAGAGGGGGGAAAAGAAAAAATCTTTCCTAATCTAAAACAGAAGGCTAGAAAATCGGGTGTACATTATGCCGTTGCGCTACAACTCTTAGTGAAAGAGACATAGACGTGACATCTTTCCCCCAGGGGATTGCTTCTTGCCTTCCTTTAAAGAACTGGAACTCCCAAGGACCAAAACACTGTAGATAACTCAAAATAGATTTTATTGTCCACAAAGAGTTATCCCTTTAAGGCAATAAGCTGCAAGTTTCAAAGGGGTAAAGGAAATATACATTACAGTCTCTGGTTGTCTTGGGTCCAAGGAGATTTCGCAGCTGAGAAGCTTTTCAAGGTTCCCTCTTTCTCAATGGCTGCAAATGCCTGAACATTCACAGCCCCAATCCGAATGGCCTATATTTGAAGACATGAAGCGTTCCTCTAATGCCACAGGACCGATTTGAATGCGCTTGGGTCTCCTCAATGTTGTCCAGGGAGATCAGGGCATGAATATGAGTCCCAAGGGTAAAACCTTAGAATTGGTGATGAGAGGTAACTTAATTAAAGGCTTTAGAGCCAAGTCTCTTTTTCACGTCTATCTGATAGAAAGTTTGATGGTAGAATGCAAAAGGAAAAGCTTTGCCCTCCTCCAGGAAGAGGTGGAGCCAAGCAATTGAGCTGAGGAAGCAATATAACTGGTGCAAACAACATTGATTGACAGCTATAAATAACCAATCAATCCAACTATACATTTACAAACTAGGCAAGTTTGGGCATGTTATACAGTTTAAACAGTTTAAACCTTTGCACTTTAAAGTTCTATACACAGGTGGCGCCACTCGCGCCATCACCTACAGTGTTTTGAAACAAAGGAGATAGAAAAGTTGAGAAATAGAAAATAGAAACTAATGCTTTCTACCTTGTCTCTGCTGTCTTCTTCTTAATCCAAAAATCTATTCTTTTTGTCATAAAACCTATTTCTGGTAAATCACTTTCCAGGATCCCTTGGATATCATTGGAGATCCTGTTATTCTTGTCACGGACTTCTCTAGGGTTTTCTTTCTTTCTTGTTAATGCTACATCCCTGTACTACTAACTTTCCCTTGATTCTATAAAAAAAACCCCAATATTTTCATTTTCCTTTCTTCTTTTAAAGTCAATAAGGGTCTGTCATTATTCTTCAAATATAGAAGCATCTGAAGATTGTATAAGACTAGTCAATTTGTTCAACTCTGCCATATCCAACATTTTTGTAATCCATAAATCTTGTGTGGAAATTTCCTCTTTTTTCCAATAATAAACAATTCTTGCTGAATTTACCATGTATAAAAAGGGTATCAGAATTTTTTTTTTTTTTGGTAGTGTTGAATTTGTAAGTCCCAACAGAAAGGTTCTGGCTGTAGTGGTTCTTTGATTTTTAAAATCCTTTCAAATGTTCTTATTAATTATAATCCATTATTTTTGCTTTAGGGTGTGTTTACCACATATCGTAAAAAGTTCCTTCTTTTTGATAACATTTTCAACAAACATTTTAAAATTTTGGCTGTATCTTTTCTAATCTTTCCAGCATATCTTCTATACATCATCTTGTAGAAATTTTATCTTAGTTCGTGACATCTTGTGAATTTAATCTTTGTTTTCCACCTCTGTTCCTATTTCTCTAGGTGGATATTATGGCCTGAATTCTTTGACCATTGAATCATACAATTAGATGTACTTCTGTATCTAATTTCAGTAATACTTTATAGACGTTTGCAATTTGCCTTTCCTTAGACTGGAAAAAATATTTTCTCCTTCATTACTTTTCCAGTAAATGCCTATCTTCTTATCCATTTGGTATCTTTCTTGTAATTATCTATATTGGAATCATGCAAATTGTAGGCGCTCTTGTACTTGGCTTGGATTTTTTAGATGAGCTTCATTTTGTTGCACAATGAATATGTTTTTAGATGGGCCATTGGTGTCCCCCCATCTCTGTCCAATGGAAGTCTTCCTTGGTAGAATGTGGACAGCATTAATTGTATTGATTTGTTCTTTTTCCATACTCTCTATCAGCATACTCTATATATTCTCAACCTGGGAGTCAGGCCCCCTTCAGGGTGGGGGTTGCGAGGGGGCGTCAAAGGGGTCGCCAAAGACCATCAGAAAACACAGTATTTTCTGTTGGTCATAGGGGTTCTGTGTAGGAAGTTTTGCCCAATTCTATTGTTGGTGGGGTTCAGAATGCTTTTTGATTGCAGGTGAACTATAAATCCCAGCAATGACAACTCCCAAATGTCAAGTCTATTTCCCCCAAATTCCACCAGTGTTCACATTTGGGCATATTGAGTATTTGTGCCAAGTTTGGTCCAGATCCATCATTGTTTGAGTCCACAGTGCTCTCTGGATATAGGTGAACTACAACTCTGAAACTCAAGGTCAATGCCCACCAAACCCTTCCAGGGTTTTCTGTTGGTCATGGGAGTTCCGTGTGCCAAGATTGGTTCAATTCCATCATTGGTGGAGTTTGGAATGCTCTTTGCTTGTAGGTTAACTATAAATGCCAGCAACTAAAACTCCCAAATGACAAAATCAATTCCCCCTCCCAGTATTCAAATGTGGGCGTATCGGGTATTTGTGCCAAATTTGAGCCAGTGAATGAAAATACATCCTGCATATTAGATATTTACATTATGATTCATAATAGTAGCAACAAAAATAATTTTATGGTTGCAGGTCACCAAACATAGGGAACTGTAGTTAGTGGTTGCGGCATTAGGAGGGTTGAGAACCACTGCTCGATATGGCCTATTTCTAAATTATAGTTAGCAAAACTTTTGTTAAGATAACGAGAGTAATGAAATATTGTTACTTTTTCATTATAGTAATTACACAAGTGGGGAAACTTCAAGGGCTCCTTTCTCCCTCAGTTTTACAGTAAATCTCCGCTTGAAGATCTTTTTATCAGGAAAACCCTTATGATGAGTCATTCCAAAATGAAACCAGAGTTAGTGTCAGAAGATGAACCTCTGAAGTCAGATGACATTTAACGAGCTACTGGAATACAGCAAAGGCAACAATGAGTAGTACCATAGCTAATGATGCCACTGGACTCAAGCCAAAAGGATATTCAGCTGTTGATGTGCTCAGAGTTGAAAGTTCAGTCATAAGCTTCACAACACTTATTATAAGAACACAGAATGTGAACAGCATGAATCAGGGAAAGGTAAACATAGTAAAGCAAGAAGCTCCACGTGTAAATATTGCAATACTTGAGATGAACAAGCAAAAATGAATACAAATGGGACATTCTGAATAAGATTATTGCACAGTATTTTACTCAGGATGTGAAAGTATGAGAAGAATTGGACTAGCATTAAAAGATATGTAGCAAAATCATTTGAAGGCTATAATGCAAAATCTGTCATAATAATGTCAATAACACTTTGAGGAAAGCTAGCCAAGTTTATGGTCTTAACTATAGAGGCAGAAGAAGAATAAATTGAAAGATTTTGTGCTGCCTGAGCCCTCAGAAGTGGGAAGGCTATGGGGACTATTTACTGGGATTGTGAATGGTGATCCTAGGAGACAGTCTCAATTGCCTCCATACCTGCAAATTTCTGGATCTTTCAGTAAGATCCTGATCTTTTCAGGTATTTTTAAAACTTAGAATAAACCTGGATAATCATTTTTATTCCAGATTGAAATGGATTAGCCGGAGCATCATTTGGACACACCAGGCTAATCAATTTCCTATGACACATTGTATGGCTGTGTAGATGGGACCAGAGTTTCCCAAAGCTTTGAAGCAGCCCTGTACTTTGGGGTAATGTGAGTAGCACTCCTGCTTCTGTTTTGGAGATAACCCTGCTGTTCACATGGGCCAGTATTGCTTTCCCGCTTTCCCTCATAGTCTGTGGCATGAGGAAAACAGAATGGCAGTTGCCTGTGTCAGTGTTTGTGACTGTGATGGTGGCCATGTACTTTCAGAGAGTTCATAGATGTTGCTCAGTGCCTTTGTCAATGTCAACTAAAGCTGTTGGCCTGCATCAATAGGAGCATAGTGTCTAGATCCAGGGAAGTAATGCTACCCCTCTATTCCGCTTTGGTTAGACCACACCTGGAATATTGTGTCCAATTCTGGGCACCACAATTGAAGAGAGATATTAACAAGCTGGAATGTGTCCAGAGGAGGGCGACTAAAATGATCAAGGGTCTGGAGAACAAGCCCTATGAGGAGCGGCTTAAGGAGCTGGGCATGTTTAGCCTGAAGAAGAGAAGGATGGGAGGAGATATGATAGCCATGTATAAATATGTGAGAGGAAGCCACAGGGAGGAGGGAGCAAGCTTGTTTACTGCTTCCATGGAAATTAGGACGCAGAACAATGGCTTTAAACTACAAGAAAGGAGATTCCATCTGAACATGAGGAAGAACTTCCTGACTGTGAGAGCCATTCAGCAGTGGAACTCTCTGCCCCGGAGTGTGGTGGAGGCTCCTTCTTTGGAAGCTTTTAAACAGAGGCTGGATGGCCATTTGTCAGGGGTGATTTGAATGCAATATTCCTGCTTCTTGGTAGGGAGTTGGACTGGATGACCCATGAGGTCTCTTCCAACTCTTTGGTTCTATGATTCTACTTCTTTAAAAGCCTGTCTGAATGAAAAGGTTTTAGCCTGCCATCATAAGGACAGCAAAGAAGGGGCCATTCTGGCTTCCCTGAGAAGATGGGGGTTCCAGAGTTAAGGGGCAGCCACTGAGAACACCATTTCTTTCATTCCCACCAGTGGAGCTTGCAATGGAGGTGGGACCAAGATAAAGACCTCAATTAAAGATCTCATAGCCTAGGCAGGTATGTAGAAGGAGATACGGTCAGCGAAGTAGCCTGAACCTGAGCTTATAGGGCTTTAAAGGTCATAACCAGTACTTTGAATTGTGCCCAGAAATAAACTGGCAGCCAGTAGAGCTGCTGCAACAGGCGGCTGTCCGTTCCCTGCAGCTAGCCCAAGGTAGCGACCTGGTCATAACTCTTTGGACCAGCTGAAGTTTCTGAACACTTTTTGAAGGCAACCCCACGTAGAGCGTGTTATAGCAGTCCAGACTGGATGTAACTAAGGCATGTATCACCATGGCCAGATACAGCCTCTCAAAGAACGGGCACAGTTGGTGTACAAATTGCAATTGTGCAAAGGCCCTCTTGGCCATTGCAGATACCTGGAAGGTTCAACACTGAAACCAGGAGGACCCCCAAACTGCAAACCTATGTCTTCAGGAGGAATGTGACCACCAACCAGCACATGCTGAATCCTAATTCCAACTGACCAGGAGTACCTCTGTTTTGTCTGGATTAAATTTCCATTTGTTTACCCTCATCCAGTCCATTTCTAGTGACAGACACTGGTTTAAGGTCAGGACAGCTTTCTTGGCTTTAAGGACCCTTCCACTCAGCCATATAATCAAGATAATAATCCACAATATCAAGACTGATAATCTACAATATCTGCATTGAACTGGGTTATCTGAGTCCACACTGCTATATAATCCAGTGCAATGTTGATTTTATTCAGCTGTGTGGAGGATGGGGTGGTAGAGTTGGGTGCCATCTGTATATAGGTTCCATCACACTCCAAAACTCCAGATATTGGTCTCCTTGATCCTTGCATTTCTGAAGTTTACAGAATATTATAGTTCGTGGGTTTTTTAAATGAAAAACTTGTGTGTGGCTTATCAAATTTGCAAATAAAAACAAAAAGAGCAGATCCTATGATGTTATCTTGCCGAGCTCTGCATCTAAGTGGCTGAAGCTAACAAGGTTTGTAAATGAGTGGAACATTTGCCATAACCAAGAGGGGGGAAGGATTGATTTATCTGTGTAATAATTATTCTGTGGGAGCTCTTCAATTGAGTGCATTCACAATTGACTCCCAGTGTTAGGTTTCTGAAACTAATGGGATGTAATTTTATTTATTTATTTATTTATTTATTTATTTATTTCATATATTTATATCCTGCCCTTCTCCTCACAAGGGGGATTCAACGCGGCCTCACATGAGCATCAGAGGATGCCAACAACATAAATACCATAAAAACTACAACTTACAATAAAATCATTTTAAAACATTGTACATCATCAGTAAAATTTAACAATAAATAAATAGATTAACGTGCCAGAAAAACCAAGCCGGGAGAATCCATGTCGCAAAAATCCAAATTTCCTTTTCCTATTGCCTCTGGCCTCTAATCGAACGCTTGGCCTTAAAGCCAGGTCTTACAGTTGTTTTCTAAAGAACAGGAGAGAGGTGGCCAACCTGATATCCTTAGGGAGAGAGTTCCACAGACGGGGGGCCACTGCCAAGAAGGCCCTGTTTCTCGTCCCCACCAACCACATTTGCGAGAGTGATGGGATCGAGAGCAGGGCCTCTCCTGATGATCTTAAGCTCCGTGATGGTTCATGGCAGGAGATATGTTCGGACAGGTAATCTGGGCCAGAACCGTAAAAAATGCTTGCAGATTTTTTTTTCAAGCAGGTAGAGAAATCACATTTTCATCAAGATAGTTTCATCATAGCAAATGATATCTTGCATTAGGGAAAAAGAACTCACTTTTTTTTGTGAGCAGCAATTTAAAAAGGTCCACCTTTTTCCCCACAACTTTTCCCCATGAAATATTAACCAAAATGATCCCAGAAATTGGGCTTAGGAGCTTTTATAAACAAAGAATAGGCTCTAGACTTAAGCCTTTCTTTGTAGCTTCGAGAGAGAGAGAGAGAGAGAGAGAGAGAGAAAGAGAGAGAGATAACAGGAGAAATGGCCTTGTAGGTCACTTACTGGTTCTGTTCCTTTCTTTCTGCTTTGTGAGACAGTTTCCCAAAATAAACTTTTTTATCTTTTTCTGGTTGTGCCTTTAACAAAGTGAATGAAACTTAATTACAGACTAAATGAAACATTTCAGGAAGTTTCTGAAATGGAGAAAATGTGTGTATGTAAATACTTTCATATATGTATTTGTATGTAAGTATTCGGTTGTGATACTTGATATTTTGGCAAAAATGCCAAAAACCAATGGAACAAATGATTTTATTATTATTTATTTATTTCAAGCATTTGTACCCCACCCTTCTCAACCCCCAGAGGGGGGACTCAAGGGTGGCTTACAGCCAGCACAATGCCACTACATAATAAATAATACATACAGCAATTACCTATGAATAATACATTAAATTAGTTTAAAATTTGTTTAAAAATAAAAAGTACAATGATAAAAGTACAGTAATATTGGCTGTCTAACCTAATCTAGAAACGAATTCAGTGAACACAATACAATTGGAAGCTTATCTATAGTCCATTTTCCATAGCCTTATTGTCATTGTCAATTATCTGCAAGCTACCCAAAGGCCTGGTCCCATAACCATGTTTTCAGTTTCCTCCTGAAGGCGAGGAGGGATGTTATTGACCTGATTTCGCTGGGGAGCGGGTTCCACAGGTGGGGGGGGGGGCACCATTGAGAAGCCCCTGCCCCTCATCCCCACCATGCGTGTTTGCGTTAAAGGCGAGGCCAAGAGCAGCGCCTCCCCAGAAGATCTTAAGCTTTGAGGTAGGATGTAGAGAGAGATACGATAAGTTGTTGAAACAGACTCTTGTGATGCTCACCTTTCATGGAATTGTATATTGACATGTTATTAGTTGGCTGTTAAAGAACAACTTTTGTGGCACTGTTTTGTGGAAAATCTGTTTCATTTTGATTATAGTTAGTTTCTGTTGATGAGTTATAATAGTAAAGGTAGTTTAGCCGCTTTTGTAAATGAACACACTGCTTTTGTTTTGAGGCATAAAGGACAAACATATAAAACTAGAAATTATTATAGGGTGACAATTTCATTGGACTGACAGAATCCATATTGGACAAGAGTGCACTCATTCCCTTTTTTACATGCCCTTTCTTCAGGCAATAGAGGGCAGACTAGTAACTATGTTGGTTCATTTCTGCAAGAGGTAGCATTTTATTGAAACCTTTGGGGGCATAATTTATTTTAAACTAGCACATGGTTTTAACTTTTCTACTCTTGTAATATGCAACAATTTGTTTTATCATCTTTAAATTATTTGTTATTTGAAATTTGGGGTCACTTAAGCTGTTTACCACCCTGAGATCTCATGATAAAAGGGTGAGAGAAAAATACTGTGATTAATAAAATAGATCCTATTGGCAAAAAACCTTCTGATATTGGAAGCAGGGTAATCAGGAGATGCAACTCCCATGGCCACAGACTATCTTTGTTCACTTAGGCTGGATATGCACTGCTCTATATCCCAGGATCTGATCCTAGTTTATCTGTTTATCCCAGATTGTCTGGCAGTATCGACTCATATAATCCTGTTGAAAGCAGATAATCTGAGATCAGATCCTGAGGGCAGCATAGAGACAACCTTAGTCTATGTTTAATTTTTTCTCAAAAGATTGACTTTCTAACTAATAGCAAAACAACTCTGCCCAGGCTCTGAGATCTTCAGGAGAGACCCTTCTCTCAGGCTCTGAGAGAGGCCCCTCTCTCAGTCCCACCAACATCCCAACCTCAGTTGGTGGGAACTCGAAAGAAGGGCCTCTGAAGCTGCCACTCAACTCTAGAAATCCCTTCTTTCCAGAGAAGCCAGAATGGCCCTTTCCCTTCTGTCCTTCCGGTGACATGCTAAAACCTTTTTATTCAGGCAGGCTTCAGTAGAGTGATTGTGGTAGTAGTTGTTGTTGTGTGTTTTCAAATCATTTCAGATTTAGGGCAACCCTTGGTCTAAAAGTTAGGGTGGAGGTCAGAGAAATAACCTTGGAGGGCTGCATCCAGTCTGTAGGCCTTCATTTAAGGACCCCTGTCCTAGGGCACCTTCTGCACTGCCATATAAAAATCATGGACAACAAGTTGAACATGAGCCAACAGTGTGATGCAGCAGCTTAAAAAGTCAATGGGATTTTGGGCTGCATCAAAAGATGTATAGTGTCTAGATTAGTAGTTCTCAACCTGTGCATCTCCAGATGTTTTGGCCTTCAACTCCCAGAAATCCTAACAGCTGGTAAACTGGCTGGGATTTCTGGGAGTTGTAGGCCAAAACACCTGGGGACCCCACAGGTTGAGAACCACTGGTCTAGATCGAGGGAAGTCATGGCACCTTTGTATTTTGCTTTGGTTCGACCTCACCTGGAATACTGTGTCTAATTCTGGGCACCACAGTTCAAAAGAGATAGTGACAAGTGTCCAGAAGAGGGTGACTAACATGATCAAAGGTCTGGAGATGATTAATCCCTATGAGGAGTGTCTTAAAGAGCTGGGTGCGTTTACCCTGCAGATAAGAAGGTTGAGAGGTGACATGATAGCCATGTATAATTATGTGAAAAGATGTTATAAGGAAGAGGGAACAGGTTTGTTTTCTGCTGCCCATGAAACCAGAACTAGGAGCCATGGCTTCAAATTACAAGAAAGGAGATTCAACTTGAACATTAAGAAGAACTTCCTGATTATATGAGCTGTTCAGCTGTGGAACTCTCTGCCTTGGAGTGTAGTGGAAGTTCTTTCCTTGGAAACTTTTAAACAAAGGCTGAATGTCCATCTGTCAGCGATACTCTGATTGTGCTTTTCATGCAAGGCAGGGGGTTGGAGTAGGTGGCCCATGTGATCTCTTCCAACTCTATTATTCTATGATAGCATAAACATGTGCAAAATCTGAAGGCTGGTTTATTAGGCAGGCCTTTTTATTTGAGCAAAAGCTTTGGGTTGCTTAATTGATTTATTGACAAAAGCTTACACTCCTGCAGAGAGCAGAGTGTGTGAGGGAGATGCACATGAACGATTCCATTTAAGTTGTGTATGTTGTGAGTGATCTGAGGACACCCTGAGTGTGTTTCCTTGTCATTGTGCATTTGGGATTTTGTTGTTCTTTTCTGTTGTCATTGGCAACCTAATCGCGGAATCTGCTTTCCTTTGTGACTTTTAAAGTGTC